>NC_136973.1:1065000-1280000 GCF_032717465.1 Coenobita brevimanus | reverse complement strand
GTCAATAGGCGAAGGACGGTACGCTAATTTCTTTTCACGTAAAATCCAACGAGCATCAGCCCTAAGAAGGATGTTTTAAGTCCGAACGGTGGTGAAACAAGTTACATTTCTCAACTGCGGGCCAAGGAAAGAAACCCGCTGGAAAATATGTCCATTTATTGGGTGATTTATCTGTTTACCGAAGGAGCGTCGGGCCGTAATGTGTCATGTGGCACGGGGCAATAAGGGTGGGATGTATTGGCCATATATTGCAGCCTTTACGACACCCGCCTCAGGAGCAGACGCGGGTAGCTGGGACGACCCCTTGCACCCGCGCTGCTAATTACTGGGCTCTCAAACAAACACATTTTATGAGACTGCCCGAGTTATTTGTGGGGACGATACATCACTTGCATAGTTTTAATGTACTCCCTCCACCCACGACCCCCACCCCCATACCCCACACTTACACCTCCCCCCAGGCACCCCCACACTCACACCTCCCCCCACACACCCACACACCCACACTCACCCCCACATAAAACCACACCCTGTCTCCCCATCTACACACCCACCTCTTTCCCCTCTCTGGCTTGGCTCTCCTTCACCCCTCTCCCTTTCCTCTCTCTCTTCCACTATTCACCTACTTCTTTCCACTTCTTTCACCCTCTCCTTTCTTCTCTCTCAGTATAAAAGAGACAGACGGACAGACGGCAGAGGCAGACAGATAGATAGAGATTTTGACAAACATCTAAAAAAAAACAGATGTTCTACCTTCACGTGGCTACACACTTTTCACCCCTTTATCATCCTCTCACAGTCTCCCTTCTTCCCTTTCCTTCCCCTTCTCCCTTCTTCCCTTTCCTCCCCCTTCTCCCCTCCTCTCATTCCTCCCCCTTTTCCCATCCTCCCCTTCCTTCCCTTTCTCTCTCTCTCTCTCTCTCCCCCTTCCCAGTCCTCTGCATTCCTCCTCCCCTCCCCTCCCAGCCTCACTCTGCACTCTCCATTTTTCTACAATGTCTCCATCGACCTCCCTTCCTATGACCCCCCTCCCATCTCTCTCTCTCTCTCTCTCTCTCTCTCACTTTCGCTCCCTATTCCCTCCTTTTCCTCACATTTTATCTTCATCCCATCTACCCCTATCCATCCACCCTCTCCTCTCAAGAACTAAACGAAGACCGACTTAGGGCGTGAGAAAGGGGGACGTGAAAATATGAAACAGCGAGAGACGTGTAAGAGACAAAGTTACACAGACATAGAGACCACAAGGACCACAGCTGCCGACCTGAGCATCACATTAACCTCTTCAGCACGATGACTATTACTTACCCTTGTTGCTACCAGACGATTTTATTAAGCACATGAAAACGCGAATAGCCTGTCCTAGGAATCTATCTATCTATTTTATCTACCTATCTATCTATCTATATATCTATCTATCAATTTATGAGAGACAGGGGGCAGAGGGGAGGCTCTGGCAGACAGGACGGTAAATTATATACAACGAAAGTGGGAGTGAGAGCCAGCTGGTCGACAGGCAAAATGAGAGAATGAGAGCCAAGGTGAAAGAAAAAGGGTGAGAGAGAGAGAGGAAGAAGGAGGTGTGGGGTGGACAGTGAGAGAGAGAGGAGGAAGAGGGGGGGGGTTGGACAGTGAGAGAGAAGAAAGGGGAGGGGGTGGACGGTGAGAGAGAGGGGGAAGAGAGGGAGGGGGTGGACAGAGAGAAGGGGTCATCTGCCAGCGAGACCAATTACTCAAGGCCATATGTCCAGCCCGTTACCTGGAGCGGCCACACTGGACAATATGTGGCGAATAAAGGAGTTCCCCACGCACACCCACCACCTGCACACACGCACATACAGACACACACATCCCCCCTACACCTCCCTGTCTGTCTGTCTTTCCGTCTCTCTGTTTGTCTATCTGTCTTTCCGTCTCTATGTGTCTGTTCCTTTCTCTTCTCCCACACGCACTCACCATCTGTCCACTCGCCCACACACTCTGTCGCTAACTCTGTCTACCTTTCTATCACACACACACACACACACACACACACACACACACCCTACCACCCCCTGCCTTGCTGTCTCTGTCTGTCTTTCTGTCTCTGTCTCTCACACACTCCCCACCTGCCCCCACGCCCCCTACCAATCTCTCTCTCTCTCTTTGTCTCTCTCTCTCAGTCTATCCGTTTCCCGCTAGCCGTGCATACTTATTTCCCTTTTCCGGTCTATTTATCAATGCCCCTCTAACCCCCTCATCTATCCATCCTTCTATTTATCTATCTGTTTTTTCTATCAGTCTGTCTGTCTATCTATCTAGTGTTTTGGACTTTCGAAATCTGAGAAAAAGAGTGACAAAGAGATATCCCAAAAACCACAACATAATTCTCTTCTGACAGTTCTATATCCTCTTTTGTTTCCTCTCTCTCTCTCTCTCTCTGTTAACCTCTGTCATTCCATCTCCCTCTTCCCTATTCTCTCCATCCCTTTCCTCCATACCTCCCCATCCTCCCTAACTTATTCCTCCCCACCCCTCCAAATTTTCCTTCCCACCTCCCCAACTCTCCTCTCTCCCTCCACTTCCTTCCTCCCCATTCTCCCCACTCCTTTCTTCACCACCCCTCCAATCTTCCTTCCCAGCTTACCAACTCTCCTCTCTCCCTCCACATCCTTCCTTTCTCGTCTCCCTACCCTTTCCCTTCCACCACTCCGATCTTCTGAGCCTTTCTAACACTTCTCTCTCCCTCCACATCCTTCCTCCCCATCCTCCCCACCCCTTTCCTCCCCGCCGTGAGTGTCCATGGGGTTATTAAAGAACGCAGGTGACTGTGAATTGCTGGCTTATTGTTATCTGCGTTAGGGATCACTGGTTTCAGGGCTAAGTATGGTACCAGTCTCTCTCTCTCTCTCTCTCTCTCTCTCTCTCTCTCTCTCTATCTATCTATCTATCTATCTATCTGTAATCATAATTTCCTTATCCTTCTGCAATTGGGGTATAAGTTTTTTCTGTGAACATTAAGGCCTGATCACCCACCTCTGTCTCTCTATCCGTGTGTGTGTGTGTGTGTGTGTGTGTGTGTGTCTCTCACTCTCTCTCTCTCTCTCTCTCTCTCGCTTTTTCCACAATCATTAGTCCAGCTTCCGGCGCTCGGCATATGCAAATTAGCTCCAGCGAAGACTGTTTTCACCAAAGGGCGGAAATTAGGTTATGTGTGAGTGGCCTTTGGGTGACGCATTGTTGTTTGTTACGCGGAGTTACGGTGACGTGGAGGAGCACCGTGACACCGTAGCACCTTTTCCATGCCGATTTATTATGTACATTACGCCCTAACATTGTCCGTGTCCCGTAGCACCTTTTTCATGCCGATTTATTATGTACTTTACGCCCTAACAATGTCCTTATTCAGTGGGTGCGTTATTGTTTGTTGTGTTGTGAAGTGGAATGGTTACGGTGATGTGGGCGAGTACTATCACCGTATTCCGGGCAAGTAAGAAGGATGTATGTGCGCAGGGAAGAGCATGAGGACAGACAGGCAGCAAAATAGCAGCAAGACATCAGCAGAGAGCAGAAAGAGGTGATGGAACACGATGGCGTATCGGACAGGCAGAAACAGAGGCAGAGGCAGAGAGAGTGAAAGAGAGGAGAGAGAAACAGTACCACAAACTGAGAAAAGGGCCGAGAGGACAGAGAAAGTGAGGAATGCGAGGACAGGGTGACAGAAAGAAAGAAAAACGTAGAGACAGAAAGAAAGCATTAAAGGCACCAGGAGAGAGGAGAAAAGGATGGCGGAACACACAGGGAGAGATAGAGACAGTGAATGAGAGTATTGAAAAAAAATACACAGAAATGGGAGCGCCAGCAGCAAAAGAAAGGAGGAAAGAAGAGAGGACAGAGAGGAGGAAAGAGAGGACAGAAAGAAAAAGAGCAGCGAGAACAGCAGTAGAGAGGAGAAAGGGGTGGCGGAACACGACGACAAATGGATAGTCAGACAGAAAAAAACAAAACAAAAATAATAGCGCCAGCAGCAGAGAAAGGAGGAAAGAAGAGAGGAGGGAAGAGAGGACAGAGAGACGGAAAAAGAGGAGCGAGAGCGCCAGTAGAGAGGAGAAAGGGGTGGCGGAACCCGGTGACATAGGGAGCTGGCGAGGGCTGTCTCCTGACCCCCGGGCCTTGACTCATCCTTTACGATACCACACGCCCCATAGCCTCCCTCGCCCGCCGCATCACCTCACCCGGCGCTCGTTACCTGTGAGGCTGGGTGATTAACGCGCACGGTTATTCGTCGTTAAGACACGGGGACCTGGCATTGTTAACGTGTGGGGCTCTCTCGTAACAGCCAGGGGGGCAGTTCTCCACCTGCTATCTGCCCTAAGCCCTCCCCCTCTTAACTGCCTCCTTCCTAACACTTTATTTTGGCCTGCCTGACGCCGAAAAGCTTTGGTTTTTCTGTGCCTTCCCTGTGCTCTCTGACGCTACGAGACATTTGATTCCTACCTGAATGTACGCTTTAATAAGATTTCTGTGTAACTATCTAACTATCGATCTTTCTTTTTTACATTCATACTAGTCACTCCCACTGGCTGGAAGCTATTCGTTTTTTTCTGTGTAAGTGTCCGACTACAGATAGATAAAGATAGATAGATAGGTGGATAGACAGATAGATAGCTAGATGGACAGATAGACAGACAGACAGACAAATGACAGACAGACTGATAGACAAAGATATACTGTATAGATTTACTCAGAAGCTACGTTTAAATATATCACAGAAAGAGGCCAGTTTTTTTCATTATGTCCTTCTTGATTATATTTCTACCAAAGTGCCTCGCAAAACCAGTATTTTTGTGGCTGGCTCTGATATTGCACTGAACCACTCTCATCGCTGCATGTATGGACGTCATGTTGTTAAAAAGTCACCGGGCAAAACGCGAGCGCTAATAGTAATATAAAAACTCATGAGTGCTGAAAAACGAGACACAGATACGCAGACCTGGTTATCGTCATATATACACACAAAACACATCAAACGCTATACCCGGGCCGAGCTAAAAGGTAAATAGATATTGCGTTAGTATTCCATAACCTTCTGTACACTGTGGACGCACTTTTTCAATGCTTTCTCTATGCCACCTGATCAAAACACTTATTTGCACTGGCCCGACTCTTTCACAGTGCTTTACGGGGGCAACGGGGCGGTCACTAATCGAAATTGGAATTAAAATAAAAATCAAATTTCCATTTTTTTTTAAAGCCTTTCCGCGCCGCCACGATTTTCCAAGCATAACATTGAAAGAATTTAGCTTTTTTTACGCCAGTGTTGACCGACAGCATGTAACTCGTTCGTCTTTAGCGGCGGCAAATTGACAAGCTGTGATGTGTATATGCAAATGGGGTGATGAGAAACAGTACAGGGACGGTTCTCCTGTTGTACCATCTCTTTCTTTCACGTTTCCTCTCTCTCCCTCCCTCCCTCCCTCTCTCTCTCTCTCTCTCTCTCTCTCTCTCTCTCTCTCTCTCTAATACACCATGCCTAGGAGAGAGAATATGAGTGGAAAAAAACGTGATTACAACTTTCGACCCTACCCTGTTTAACCCTTTCAGCCCTAGAACGTGTGAAGCCTTCAGGTGGTGGCACTGATATAGTTAGGCGGATCCACTACCCACAAATATTCCTCAACTCCTTCCCCTCCCTCAACTCCTTCCCTCTCTCAACTCCTTCCTTCCCTCAACTCCATCCCTCCCTCAACTCCTTCCTTCCCTCAACTCCTTCCTTCCCTCAACTCCATCCCTCCCTCAACCCCATCACTCCCTCAATTCCTTCCCTATCCAATAAAAGAATTTCGGAACATGTTATCGGAGTATGCGTAAAAAATGTAAGGCTTCGATATCCCGTCTACCACGACAGCAGATGAAAGAAAATTCGTCCCGGCGTCCGCTAATGTATATGCCACGACGTCATCTCGGCTCCGGGTGTCATCAGAGCCGAGACGGAGATGGCGGACCGAATATGAGATGTAGCGGAGGGGGTCGCGGGGAGGGAGGGTGGAGGGCGAGACGAGGTGGGAAGGAGGAGAAATGGAGAGAATATGTTGTAAGGATGAAGGGAGGGAGCTGCGGGGGAGGGAGGCAACGGAGGGGGAGAGAAGTTGGGAGGAAGAGCGAGGAGGGGAGAAAGACGTGGGAAAATAGATGGAGAGGAACAGTAGGAAGAGAGGGACCATAGGAAGGAAAAAAGCTTAGAGGACAACTGGGGAGGTAAGGAGGAAAAATGGAGAGAAATAGGAGAAGTAGGGAGGAAGAGTGATGAGAAATAAGTGGGGAGGAAGATTTTGGAGGTGAGGAGGAGAGATGGAGGGGGAGAGGGGAGGAGGTGGGGAGAGAATGTCAGGCGAAGCGGAGTAATGGAGGGCTCGGCAGCCATGAATATGTTAGGGATAATCAGGTGGAGGAGGAGGAGAGGTAGACTGAGAATGAGAGGGGAGAGAGCTGAGAAGTATATGAAGAAAGGTGGAAATGGAATGGAATGAGAGAGGGGAGAGAGGAGGACGAGTGGACTCCGTGGCTGCGGCAGTACTATACTCCGCTCACTTTATCTTGCCCTAAAATCGTTATCTCCCCATCTTGAATGCTGAGTTATAGCAAGAGATTAACGCTAGAATATGGTGCTAGCAACGAATAAGTGCAATGAAAAGGACGCAGAGACGTAGCATTGTCCCTTTCTGCCACTATGGTACATGCTGCAAAAGGACGAAAATTTGTGCCACGTTAAAAAAGAACTTGTTCGAATCGAATTTACTTTATAAACTAACCGCGTTCGAAGCCCAGCAGAACACGTGCCTGTGCTGCGCTAGGTGTCTTGATGTCTGGTGATTCTGTGGTATCTTTGGGTGGGGACTCGCCCGTCTTTTTGTAGTTTTAAAGTTCTAAAATCAAACATTAAAAAAAAATCTGAGAGGAACGTCTTGAGATACCACCAGAAGGAATATGCAACGAATTTGTTAGGCCAATCGGTACAGAAATAAAGGAGCGAGGCCATGTTAAAGAGCGCTGCGAGGATGAACGACAGCATCAACAAGAAACATAAGAGAGAATATATTTAGCCCTTCGTGAAATGCATATCTCGAACTGAGCAGAAGAGAAGGAGGGGTACGAACGCTTAAAATCGCCACAGTTATCTAGAATAATAATGAATAAAACAAACTGGGCATGAAGGACTGAACCACATTTGAGAGGGGAAGGGGACGAGGGACAAGGGTGGTATTTAGAAAGCCCCTCATGGCGGTGTACGATGTGGCCAGGATGTGGTGAATCGACCCTGGTGCTCAAACTCCGTCGGGGCCTCATTGGTATATCAAAATAATGGGCGACCACCGTAATTTCTACACTTAGCACACAATGGAAGGGGTCAGGGAACTTTTTTGCTCTGCTGTCACTCTTACTTGTGGGTTCAGAGTGGTATTTATATAGGATTCTAACGAGAGAGAGAGAGAGAGAGAGAGAGAGAGAGAGAGAGAGAGAGACAGAATCATTTGCTCACATCTTCCCCACACGCAAAAAAAACACCAAAAATTACAACCAAACCAGAGAGAATAAGAACGCAAACATACTGTACAGTATATAACAAAACAAAGTGATTCACGATAATATTTACCCGCTACGGTGCATTCTGTTTTATCGTGAATATCAGCCAAGATTCTTCATGTATAATTCTCTTGGTTATCGCCCCTCTGATCATAGGGAACGTAAGCTCATATAAGGGCAACCTTTGAGTCATTTTGAGAGATGAACATTTTAGCAGCCTCTCCTTCTGCGTAATTGTCTATCTGTTTATCTATCTATCTGTCTGTCTGTCTGTCTATCTATCTACCCACTAATTAACCCCTTCATCCAACCCCTAACCCCTACCCGGTCTCCCCAACCTCCCACACGCCTCTCACCCCCTCCAGTACTCTGACACTCTCCCCATACTCCTCTCTCAAACCCCGCATCCTTCCCTCACCCCTCTCACTCCCTCCCCTCCTCATACTCTCCCCTGTTCCCCCCTCTGACACTCTCCCCACCTTCTCCCCCTCATCGCCTCACATGGAAAGGGGGGCGCCTCTCCCCACCCATCCACACTGCCTCTACCCACATAGAAAATTTAGTCGTAATGCTGTCCCCACCGCCTTTAATATCCTCCCCCAGCGCTAATGGCCCCCTACACATTTTCATTTCGTCCTCTCATCATCAGCACACAAGTGGACTCTCCAGCTCGGTCGGCGCCATGATTCGAGCCCCGCAAATGCAGTCGTGTGTCGGGCCCGGGGTATATACGCTGATTTATTATGCACGGGCGACGGAAATGAAAATATACTGCTACCTGTTAATGGTGATGATGATGATGATGATGATGATGATGATGATGATGATGATGATGACAATGATGATAATGATGCTGATGATAGTGATGATGATGATGATGATCCAGACCTTTTTTTTCATCAATCACTTGACAAAAACATCACTTATACCCTCAAAAACACTTTCCTCTTTCACCTACACACACTTTCCCGCACTGATAGAAGAATTGACAGAACTCTCCTTTCTTGATGCTCGTCAGGACGCTCGTGACTTCAAACGGCGTGTCTTAAATCGTGTCAAAACAACGTCCTTTCATCACGAGCTTCAATCTGGGGAGCAACCAGAAATGACAAGGTGTTAAGTCAGGTGAATAGGGTGGCCGTGGAATTATTCTTTTTCACTCTGGCCTAAACCTGGCATCTCTCTATCTTGAATGCTGAGCTATAACAGGAGATTAGCGCAGGAACGTGGCGCTAGTCACGAATAAGTGCTATGGAAAGGAAGTTGAGCTGTTGTACCTTCTTATTCAGCCCTTCAGCTACGGGGTATAGGATGCAAAAAGACAAAATTATTCGCTAAGTTAAGGTTAAAGAACAATAGAAGATTTTTTTTCCTTTTTTCTTGGCCAAAAATTGATAGGTAATTTATGTAACTAATTCCACAATCTATTTTAGTGTTTGGTGATGGAGAGAGACGCCTTCACGTGGTGGCACCGATATAACTGGTCGGCTGAACTGCCTTGTTATATGAACGTCCCTCATCTACCTCCTCACTGAAGAAAGGGGAATGGTGGACTGCAGGAGGAGGGCAACTTAAGCCTGCAGTCCACCGGGTTCACGTTTCGGATGAGCCTGGGGCCACGAAAACAGCTTTACTACTTGTCACATCCTCAACCTCCATCTCACGAGTCCAAAAACTAGACCTTGGAGTGACAGGTAAACACCATTTACCTTGAGAGGAGTTGAGTTTACGTTGACAGCTGGTGAGATTATGGCCGATCAGAAGCGAATTAGAGAGAGAGAGAGAGAGAGAGAGAGAGAGAGAAACACCCCTCTCCTTCCACAGTTCCTACCAGTGACCTCTAATTACCACAAGAATTTATTACGATCCTGTCAATGTCTCTCAAGGTGCAGGTGTGAGGAGGGCGATGGAGGGCAGATACGTCAGGAATACGAGGGGTGTCGCCAGGAACGAGTGGGCAGAGTATTGACGCCAGGAGACCGTTTTAATCATGTGAATTTGGTCTCCCTCGGTCTCTCTGTCTTGGCCTGTCTGTTTCTCTGTCTCGGTTTCTCTCTCTCTCTCTCTCTCTCTCTCTCTCTCTCCTTCTCTTCTCCCTTTCTCCTATTTTCCATTTCCTCCCATATCTAACCCCTTCCCCATCTCTCTCTCTCTCTCTCTCTCTCTTCTCCCTTTCTCCTACTTCCCCCTTCCCCATCTCTCTCTCTCTCACACACACACACACACACACACACACACACACACACACACACACACACACACACACACACACACACACACACACACACACACACACACACACACACACGCACGCACGCAAATATCCTTATAACTCTCGCTTCTCAATCATCTCCATTCACTTTCCATTAAAGTTCGAGAAGCCAAGAGGGGTAACTTCTGAAAACTTGGGGCGAATAAAAGAAAAAAGAAAAACGGAGGTCGATGATCATGAATATCTTAAAGTTTGGCTCTAAATCTATTAATATTTCTCAAGAAGTTTCGCTCTAAATCAAGAAAAAATAAAGACAGAAGCGGAGGAAGATTGGAAAGATTGGGGCGAAGGTGGAGGAATTTTGCGTTGTGTTTTTGTTATTCTGCGCACACACACACACACACACACACACACACACACACACACACACACGCGTACCATGACAGTCAGACAGCCAGCACAAGACGACAAACCCCGCCCTGGTGAATGAATGACGGAGCGACAGACATGCAGTGCGACAGACAGACGACATAATTGCAACAAACGCGAAAGAGTGGACCCGAACACCGCTAATCACGCGTCGGCGCTCTTTTGTCGGAAGCACACACACGTACGGCAGACTCCAGGTGTAATAGGACAGGTTACAGCCAATTAGCGTACAGGTAAATGGGGCCCACCTGTCCAAGGCCCCGTCATTTGCGTTATCCAAAACACAATACCTGTCCAATCGCTCTAATTAGCTATCTTACCTGGGCCTCTGTTTCCGTCATTCAGGTGTCACTGGGTTTTATTCTCTCTCTCTCTCTCTCTCTCTCTCTCTCTCTCTCTCTCTCTCTCTCTCTCCCTCTCTCTCTCTCTCTCTCTCTCTCTCTCTCTCTCTCTCTCTCTCTCTCCTATAAACTGTACTCAAAATTTCTTAATTCGTCTATAACACCTTTAAGTATCGTCTTTAATTCTAAATCGTTCTACAAATATTTTCTGCCATCATTAACGCTCTCAGGCTCCATGGGCAGCCTAACACCTTTTCCTAAGCGATTTATTTTGTTTACGAATATTACACCTTACTGTCCTCTTCTGTGCTACAAAAATCCTTCCAATATCGCCATTCTCCACATACATTAAGTACAAAAGGATATTAACCAGTCAAAAATAAATCGCTAAGGAAGAGGTGTTCGGGAGCTTCCATACCAGACTAGAATACGAACTAAGGACTCACGCATAGCTTAATAAAATCGTCTGGCCTAAGCTGGGAATTAAGGTGAGAAATAAAGCAAAAATGAAACTTAAAATAGCTCTCTATCTCCAAGGACACTAGGAGCGATGATGATGATGATGATGATGATGATGATACGCAGTCAAAAATTAGCAATATGGTAGTAGAGTTAGAGTGGGGAGTGTGGTGGGGCTGAAAGGGATTGAGAGGGGGAGGATGTCAGGTGGGGAGAACAGCTGTCACCTGGCCATTCCAACGTGCGTCCCTACTCATGTATTATTCTACGCAACCTTCCATTCATCACAAGAGAGGAGAGGAGAGGAGAAGAGAGGAGAGAAGAGGAAAGGAGGGGAGGGAAGGGGAGAGAACAGTAGAGAGGAGAGGAGAGGTTAGAAGAATGGAGGGGAGAGGAGAGAGAAGGAGAAGAGGGGAGAGAGGAAAGGAGGGGAGAGAAGAGAGGAGAGGAGAGGAGAGGAGAGGAAAGAGAGGAGAGGAGAGGAGAGGAAAGAGAAGAGAAAAGCGGAGAGAAACGAGGAGACGAGAAGAAAAGCCAAGTAAAAACAAATTATTATGAGATAAGAAAATTACGAGAGAGAGAGAGAGAGAGAGAGAGAGAGAGAGAGAGAGAGAGAGAGAGAGAGAGAGTATCTAAACCCTCCCACAATCTATCATTCACATCTGATATCAGAAAGCTCCCCTTCAGACAAGCCCTTCCCTCTGCCCCCTTTCCCCCTTCCCCTTCTTCTCCCTTACCCCTTCCTCTCTTCTCCCTCCCCCTCGCCTCTTCTCCCTGCCCCCCTCCCCTTCTCTCCCCCTCCTCCCCCGCCCCTGAACCGCGAAACCCAGCTCACAAAACGGATATATTGAAAACCGATTGACCTGGGTGTTGGGAAAGCAGATCTGATCCTCTTATTGTGAATGCCAGAAGGTCTTCATGTCTGTATCGTCTGAGTGGTCGTCTCCTGAGTGGTCGTACTGAGTGGTCTTATGAGTGGTCGTCTTGTGAGTGGTCGTACTGAGTGGTCTTATGAGTGGTCGTCTTGTGAGTGGCCTTTTTGAGTGGTCGTCTTTGGTCTTGTGAGTGGGACAGAGGACAGGGAGGGGTGTCTTGAAATATCTAATAAAAGATGTAGGTTTCCTTACTCTCGCATCCTTCCCCGTAACTCAATCACCAATCTCTTTTTAAACAAGCACTGTCTATTTGTCTTTCCTGTATAATATCTATCTGTCTGCTTGTCTCTGAATGTGATCTCTCTGTCCTTCCGTCTACCTCTCACTCTATCTACCTGTCTATCTTTTCGTTGCTCTGTCTGCATATTTACCTGTCTGTCTCTGTACTGATTTTCCTCTGTGTCTACCCGTCTATAATCCATGTATCTACCCAGGCTCCATCAAGATCTGGAGAGCGTAGGGGTGAAATTGTGATGAGCCTGAGAAAGACATGGACTGTGGGGAATCATTTGGCTTCAATAATTCGCTTGCCAGACGAGCATCATCCACCCGCCTTCCCTTACTCACTCCCACACTCACTTTCCCACTCCCCTACTCCCCCCACACACACACCTTACTCTCACTCATCCTCCACCCTTACCCTCAAATACACCCTTCCTCACTTACACCCCACCACCACTCACATCCTCCCACCCTCATCCCCATATTCCTAATTCTCACTTCCACACTTACACACACACACACACACCCCTCCCACACTCCCACACCCCTACACAGCTTCCAACCACACCTTCCTATTACACACCAACATTTCCCTCATTCCCACCACCTCCCAAATCTCCATCTACTTTCACCACATCTTTCGTAAGTAAATCTTGTCTTTCGGTTACGCAATTCCTCTCCATTTGACTGGATCTTTAAAAAAAATGTTCTTCTTCCCATAATTTATATAGCATGGTGTTATATAATGTTCTCTGCAGAAGTCTGAGATTTAAGAACTCGGGAAAGTGTTTTAGGTTCGACAGTAATTTAAATACTGTAGATCACAGTTTTTTTTTTTTTTCTTTCCCCCCTTTCTTCACACTTCCTGTAACGCCATTTTTATTCTACTTACCACAAAAAAATCATACCAACTCACCTTACCTACCACATCACTCACCTACGGTACCACAACACCACCTACCACGCCACCCACCTACCACAACACTTGCATAACACTTGTCTCCCACTTACAACTCATTCCCGAGACCGCATCCCAAGAGTGGTGGGCTTGTGAAAATGATCCCTAGGCCATTCTATCCCTCCTCAGCAACGACCCTCTTCCAACAACCCTTTCATAACATACAATATCACCGTACTAAGGAACCTAAGGATATATGAGGGAATTCCACTATCATTAGAGGAGATATGATGCAATGTACTGATGTTTGCAAATAACCCCTCAAGCCTTTGCAACACAATTTTAATCTCCAACAAAATATTACAAACAGCCATTATGGAGACTAACCAAGAAAATGTAAATTGGAGTTTGATTTATTATGTGGCGTCAATATTCATGCACATAATACACGAAGGACTGGAAATTTCACTCATTAATTTGCTCTGTTTTTTCATTCGGTCCAAACTGCATGATTTTATGAGCAATCGCGTAAACACACACACACACACACACACACACACACACACACACACACACACACACACACACACACACACATACACAAAAGAAAAACGGAGTGAATGAGGCGGTTTGAGTGTGATTCGAAATAATGGTATAATTTACACAGACCTTTGCAAAAAAATCTTTAAAAATCTATCCCAGTTAATTTCTCTCTCTCTCTCTCTCTCTCTCAAAGAAGAAAATCGAAAATAGCCGCATTTATTTCAGCCCTACAAGATTTTACAGAAGAAGAAATTACGGCAGAAGAAAACATAAGAAGAAAATGCGACGGAAAAATACGAAGGAAATAGAAGAGACGAAGAAAATACGAGACGAAAAATACAAGAAAATACGAGGAAAATCATAGAAGAAAATACAAGAAAATACGATAATAAAAACGAAGAAAAGGCGAGAAGAGAAATACAAGAGACGAAAACACGAAGGAGAAATGAATACGACAGAAAAAAAGAAATGCAAGACGACAGAAACGCGAGAAGATAATACGAAATACCAGATTAGAGATAAAATACGAGGAGATAAAAACACGAGAAGGAAAAATATCAAATTAGAGTTGTTATGAAGGCAGGCTGTTAAAAAATGCACAAACCCCTTTCACCTTCCTTCCTTGAAATAAAAACCAGATGACGTGGCTGGGAGGGAAAGGTCGCGCGGGTCTAAGTGGAGGCAGGATGTGGCTAACCAATGAACTGATAATCCATAGCGCAATAAACGATTCTTTTTAGTCTAATTCCGGTCCATTTTACAGATACTTAGAGTTTTCGATGTAGCGATGACGGACGTGGATAAGAGATTCAACCCCGGTTTATAGATTCAAAGACGATTTACAGATTCAACCCCCTAACTTTATTCTTTTTTTCTTGATCCTTCCAGACGATTTTATTCACGCCTAGAGAGATGTATCGAGAGAGCAAAGGCGTGTGTGTGTGTGTGTGTGTGTGTGCGTGTGTGTGTGTGTGTGTGTGTGTGTGTGTGTGTGTGTGTGTGTGTTAAATATAGCCATCATTAACCCTTTTCCTACCCGACACCCTTTCTAAAATGAGCAAAGAATCGTCTGGCAGAGGCAAGAAATAACCCTAAAAATAAGTCGCCGAAATGAAAGGATTACGTACTCGCATCTCAATTCAGTGACGTTGTTTTTCGTATCAATCACTTCACCCCCAAAATTTTCCATCAATTTCGGACATCCCTGGTCGTTAAAGAGTGAAATGAGTGAAAGAATTATGGTCTGAAAAGCCTCTCTCAATCTTAATATATCGTTCAGAGCCAACACGAAGGAAAATAGGAAATATATTGATTTTAAAAGGATGAGGGTGTCAGCTTGTGTTTTCAAATTAATTCTCGGTGACTATAGACCTTGAGAGAGAGAGAGAGAGAGAGAGAGAGAGAGAGAGAGAGAGAGAGAGAGAGAGAGAGAGAGAGAGAGAGAGAGGGAAAAAAATAAAAACGCAGATTATACAACTGATTGACTGTTGCCATTTTTTTCTGCTCCAAAATCAACTTCTCGCTAAAAATCCCCCGGCTATGACGATTTTGCTGATTCCTCGTTGGATTTCAGCAGTTTCTTTCTTTTTGATGGAAATGGAAATCAGTCTTCCTGATGCTAAACACTGGCTCTGTGCAAAAAATTATCATACACACACACATACACACACACACACTCTCTCTCTCTCTCTCTAAGTCAAAGGAAAAATAATGATAAAAACTGAAATGGCACACGAGAGATGATATTTGTGACAATCGAGAGGTGGTAACATTTAATGAGAGAGAGAGAGAGAGAGAGAGAGAGAGAGAGAGGAGAGAGGGGGGGGGGAGACTGATTTAGGGCAAGGTCAGAGTAGGGAATGAGAAGATTAGGAGTGACAGGGGAGGCCAGAGAAGGGGATGATGAGACTGTTAGAAGAGTGACAAATTTAGATCCTAGATAATAATGCCCAGTAATTGTAATTTTTATATACTGTAAGACCTACCTATTCTACATTAATAAACCAGGTATAAATAAAATGGAAAAATTAATGAAAAAACGAAGGAAGGCTAAGATAAATGAGAATTGTAAAGTAACTGGTTGGTAGGTCAGTGTTGCTACAAGGGTCTTAGAGAGATTGAGAGGAGAAAGAAAAGGGGGAGGAGGAAAAGGAGAGAGTGGGAGGAAAGAGACAGACAAGAAAGAATATGAAGGGAGAGACAGGCAGAGAGAAGAAGGTGGTGGAGAGACAAGAAGGGAGAGAAAAAAAGAGAGGAGAAGGAGGTAGACAGACGGGGTAGAGAAAAGAGGGACAAAGAGAAAGAAAAGTCCTGGAAACACAGAAATCATGAAAAGGAGAAGGAACAGAAGAGGGGAGGAGAAAGAAGGAAAGCGACAAAAGACAAGGGGAGGGAAAGAGGTACTGAGGAAACGGAGAGGAGGTATGAAAGACGGGTAGAATCAGGGAACAAAAAGGAGGAGAGAAAAGTGACAAACGAGAGAGCGAGGGAGAAGGAAAAAGGGAGAGGAGGGGGAGGAGGGAAAGAGCAAGAGGGAGGGAGGGAAAGAGGACAGGGCGAGACAGGAAGGAGACAGAAGGGTGAGACAGCTGGATCGACTCACTGACAGGACAAATGAAATGAGCTGGGCCGAGTGACAGCAACAACCTTCCGACCAAACCCATCTCGTAACTTAAGATTTATCTATTGCACGTAAGACAAATATACAGGCTGCTATTTTTTTCCATGTCCCTTGTGCTTCCTGCAATAGTAAATCTAATATGACATGAGAGGGAAATTATTATGAGTTAAGTTTTTTTTTTTTTCTGCAGGAAGGACGAAGGACAATGCTGATTTTTTCTAATGTCCTTTGGTCCCCCTTTCTTCCCCCTGCCTCAAATTCATCTTCTCCCTTCCCCACAGTCTCCCCATCTTCTCCCCAACTAACCCCATTATCCTATTATCATTTCCCCAAGCCCATCTCCCCTTTTCAGTTCCTACACCCCATCTCCCCATCTTTTTCCCCATCACCTTCCCCCTCTTCAGTCTCCAAATGCCTTCATCTTTCCCTCTTTCCCCAGCCACCATCTCCATCTTCTCTTCAATCACCCATTCTTCCCCATACCCTCATATTCTTCCTTCCCCCAACATCCCCATCATTCCCTCTCAACTCCCAACTCCCCATCCCCCCCCCCGCCCCTGCCACGTGCGCGCCCCACCGCCCGTGTCGCTGCCACGTGTTCTGTGCGCAAATGCCTCTAATTGTTTCCCTAAGGCGACCCTGTGTTGATCTTTCCGAACCCCTGTAATTGAGGGTCCAGGGGCCAGTCCAGGCAGGGGGTGTGGCAGGGGGGATGGGGGGGCTGTGGCAGGGGGGATGGGGAGGTCTGTGACAGGGGGGATAGGGGGTCTGTGGCAGGGGGCGCGGAAGGAGGCGACAGGGGGACAGGGGGAGGGTTTGAAAGGAAAGGGAGGGAGAGGGAGAAGAGGAGAGGGTGAGAAAATTTAAGAATCAAAGGAAAGGGCTAGTTTGGGGCAAATGGGAGCGACTGGGGAGGTTAGGGAACAAGGGGGAGGAATTGAGGGGACAGGGAGGGGGAAGGGTAGAAGAGGAGGGAGTAAGGGGGAGGAACTGAGAGGAAAGGGAGGGGAGAGGGGAGAGAAGAGGGTGGGAAAATTAAGAAACCGAAGAAAAGGGCCAGTTTGAGGCAGGGGGGCGCAGCTGGGGGGGTTGGCAGGGGAGGGGCAAGGGGACAGGGGAGAGGAGATATGGGGGGAATTGAGGGGAAAGAGAGGGGATACAAGACGAAGGAAAAAAGAGAGGAAAGGGAGGGTCAACGGGAAAGTTTGGGGTAGGGGAGAGGAGGCCCGGCACGAGGGATGGCAGGGAAGAGAGGGGGAGGAGGGAAGGAGGGTGGGTGGGAGCAGAGGGAACTGTGAAAATGGAAAAGGGGAGAGAAGGGGGTAAAAGGGATGAAGGGAAGGGGATAAGATGGAGGGGAGCTGATAAAACTGAGGGAGAAAAATGGAGGGTCTGACGAAAAGGAGAGGAGAGGGGAATGGGTGATTGGGGAGGGGGAAGAAGAGGAGTGATATGGGTAGCGGAGGGATGAAGAGGAGGGGGATATGAGGGGGAGGCATTGGGACGAAAACATAGTGAGGGGAGAACTGAACATGGAGGAACATTTACGAACGCCTATTGACTATCACTGTGTAAATCGTATGAACCTAGAGACGGAAAAGGCCTCCCCAAAAGTATCTGTAATTTTCAGAAAGACACCACCATACTTTTACTCTTGTTGCCTAAGGGTGATTTAATTTAGCTAGAGAATAATATCCGTGACTCAAGAAAGTAAAAATAACCCCATAAACATGCTTGTGCTTTAGTCAAACGAGTGGTATGATACACTCTTTCTTTTCCAACATTTTAAGTGAAACATGAACGTCCAATGCGAAGCGATAAATTAAAGAGGAAGAGATATAGGGAAGCCTCCAAATCCTACAAGAATATGATCCTAGTAAACCAGCATCAGAAGAGAAATATTAATGTGCCTTAGAGGAGAAACTAACCTGCCATGTACGGAAATAAACATGAAAACAGGAGATGCAAGAGAGCCCCAAACCAACGAGGTCATAATCTCCGTGGCCAAGTTATATAAAAGAGGATAAATGATGTAGCACGTAAAGAAATAAACAGAAGAGGGAGAGATACAAGGGTGCCTCCTAGTACCCAACTGTATCAGTAGAATATTACGCTAATGTGGCTGTAAACAAAAATAGTAGAAGGGAGGTACAAGACAGCCTTCAAACCTCACGAGCTTCGGTTTCCAGTATTCCTGTATGACCCTCTGTCCCACCGTCCCTCCCTCCTATGCTGGTCTGTTGCACCCACACGCATCACCCGCCAAACCCTCTCCCCTCTCACTGTCATGTCTTGCCCTGTCCTCCCTCTGTCATGACCTGTCCTGTCCTGTCCTGTCCTGCCCTGCTCTCTCTCCACTCAAAGTCCTACCGTGCCTGGCCTGCCCTCACCCTTCTCACTGTCCTGCTCTGCCCTGCCCTGCTCTCTCCCCATTGGGTGTACTTCCCTGACGTGCCGTGCCGTTCCGTGCCGTGCCTTGCCCTGCCGTGCCCTGCCCGGCCCTACCCTGCCTTGCCTTGCCCTGCCGTGCCCTGCCCGGCCCTACCCTGCCTTGCCTTGCACTGCCCTGCCCTCTTCCCTCTCCCCTTTCTGCCGCCGTCCCTCCTGTGCTGGTCTGTTGCATCCACATGCCTCACCCACCAAGCCCTCTCCCTGTCCTGCCCTGGCACTGTGTCCTACCCTGCCTGTGTGTGTCCTGCGCCAATATTTTCAAATAAAGTAATTCTTATTATTTCTCCCGGCGAAAATGGAACCTTATCAACATTTCCCACATTTTCTCGGAAAGAGGAGGGGGAAAAATGCGTCGCCTGATGGTCACCTACGGAATTGCTGGGTTTGGATCAGAAGAATCCAAACATTTTACTGACGGGAAGTATTTGGAAATAATGTTTTCGTGGAGGTTCATACAAAAATAGTCGTCCGGGTTAGAAAAATAGTAACATGAAAACTTTTACTTACTTTGTCCAGCAAATGCTTTGTGTGGGACGCTGGAGAGGGAAAAAACTGGGATTCTTTCTTTGATGATGGAGTTGGCTCTCAAGTGGCCGCCTGACCCTGCGCCTCGTCCACTCTTTCACTAAATATTTTTGGCAATAAAACAGGAGGCAGCAGCCGGAGAGAGAGAGAGAGAGAGAGAGAGAGAGAGAGAGAGAGAGAGCGTCCCTTCCCCCCACACTTTTGTTTTTATAGTCAGCGTGGCCGAGGATGTTATACATACGAGATATTACAAAAATAACCCCTAGTGGCTCTGCTATAGTTACCCCTGCTGGTGGCGGCGGGAATAACTCTTGCACCCGCTGTATGTATCCTGCTTGCACTGTATCTTTATGTAACGTCCTTACGCTGTATCCTGACTACTACTGATCTATGACTCTTGCACGCACTGTATCTTTATCTAACGTCGTTTCACTGGATCCTTATTACTGTTGACATATAACTCTTGAACGCACTGTACCTAACTTGCTTGCACCGTATCTTCGCTACTATTGACAGGTAACTTTTGCATGCACTGTATCTTTAACTTGCTTGCTGTGTATCTTGACTGCTACTGAAACATAACTCTTGACCTCACTGTATCTTTTCCACAATCGATACATAACTTGTTGCACGCACTGTACCCGGTAGAATATGACAAGAAGCTCGACATCTTTCCCAAGGCACTTCTTCGTGACTAGCCCTATCATGTCAAGCCTGTCACAGCTCAGCATTCAAGACGGAGGGACGGCAATTTTAGGCCAAGTTAGAGAGAACAGGGTATAGGCAAGTAGTTGTGCTGGTGGCGGAACATATTTTTTGCAGTGACTTAACCTCCTTTCCACAGCACTTCTTCGTGACTAGCGCTAGGTTTAGTGTCAATCCCCTGTTACTACTCAGCATTCAAGAAGAGTGATGGCAATTTTAGGCCATGTGGAAGTAAGCGGAGTGTAGTTGTGAGGGTGGATCGTATATTTCATGCAACGGCTCTACATCCTTTCCATAGCACTTCTTCCTGACTAGTAATTCTTGCAACGGCTCTGCATCCTTCCCACAGCACTTCTTCGTGACTAGTATTTCTTGCAGCGCACGGTATCTTCACCACTATTGATGGGATGGGCAACTCTTTTTTTCCATAACTGATACATTTTACTGGCCAAAAAGCAAGGGGGTAATCTGAACACATCACTGTTTTTCCGGCCAGCTATCGAGAGAGAGAGAGAGAGAGAGAGAGAGAGAGAGAGAGAGAGAGAGAGAGAGAGAGAGAGAGAGAGAAATATGTGGGAACTGTGAAAGCCTCGGTCGAACCACTGTAGGGGTATTGTGGAAACTGTGAAATCCTCGACGGAACAGTGACGGATAATTGTGCAAACAGTGAAAGGCTGCAGGGACAACTGGTAGGGGTAATCTTTCCAGGAAGGTGGTGGGGACGGGTGTCATGTGAGGGACTGTGTCATACGATAGTGCCCCCTCCAGCCTCGCTTAATTCCACAAACATTTACCCGCTGGAATGCACACAACACTCCTAGTACAGAAAGCCGATTGACTCGAACTTTTAAAGCTATTTCTAAAACTTGGAATGTACAAAAACACTCTAGCATAAAAGCCTCATTAACTTCAAACCGATGCCCCCTTTTTTCCCCCCCGACATTACCCAAGGGAAAACTGTCCTAGCTTTTTCCTCCTCTCGGTGTCAATGTTCTCGTTCTTCTTACCGGTGTTCACTGTCGCTGCCTAACGATTATATTTCCATTCCGACTGGCCTCTAAAACTCCTGTCCACGGATCATTATCATCTGTATCGTTTGATCTGAATTCACGAGACTAATTTTAAGGGTAATTTTTAAAGTCCACGAGGAGAAAAAGGAATACAGGTGACACGATTTTTTACGATACCTGAGTCTGGCATCTTGGGACACCTTTCTCAGATTTTCAAGACATTTAAATGACTTCCTAACCTGACAGTGTAAAAAGACGGGCGCGGAATCACCAGACACCGGCGCAATCAGGCTAATAAAGGCACATAAGTCGCCTTCATATGAGGTTACGGTAGACTGCGTGGCGAGTCTGTTTCGAACGTGCTCTCTAGACTGAATAATAAAGAGGTCAGATCATAAATAACTTCAGGAGGGATGATACAGGAATAGGATGACACAGGAGTGGAATGATACAGGAGTGGGATGATACAGGAGTGGGATGATACCGGAGTGGGATCATACAGGAGTGGGGCCAAACATGACACAAAGGGCCAGTCTGCCTCTGACCCGGGGAACCTGCACACAGCTGAGCGAGTTTTATCCAGACCCTCGGCAAAACTTGTTGTGAAAGTTTTCCTGCGTCCATTTGCCAATCTCTATCTCTATCTCTCTTTCCCTTTTTTTTTTTCCCTCTACCCCCCCACTCTCTCACAGTTGGGTTTTGAAATGGTTTATGGGTGATATTTTGAAAGGGAAGTCGATTTGCATTTTGAGAGCGCTCTGCGGGAGTGGCTTGGGTCCACAGGCCTGTTGTTTAGAATTTTCGAAGTCCACCCTCCTCGCCCGACGTCGCCCTCCCTCCCCTCCCTCGCACCGAACTATTTCTGAATATCTGATGAAAGTTGTGCGTATTTGCTCCCCCGGTTTCGACTCCCAGCCTCCCGATATTAATGGTTCCCCGTCGCCGCCGCTGCACGAGGGGGACCTAGGTGTAACTCTTTTTGTACCTATATTCCTCTGACACACACACACACACACACACACTCAATAGCGGTGATACAATATGAGATACATATTTTCAAACACTGGTATGCATTTGTGTATAAACTCTCTGCCTGACATATTAACCCCTTTTGTCCGATGTCGTGTTGTTATTTTCATTCTTGCTGTCTCTACTGTTGCTTACGGAGGACGGGTTAAACATCGCCTTCGTTAAACTCTTTCTGTACGAGATCTCTCCTAATCTGAATAGTATGGCCTTGAAGTAGCGAGAATAAACCACTGGACTGAAGAGGTTAAGAAGCACGGGGTGTGGGGAATGGCAGTGAACACGAATGCGCGGCAGGTGAACATAGGTGAGTCCAGTACCCGTCCAGATGAGGTGAGTTTTGCGAGATGAGTTGAAGGGACAACTTAAAGAATGTCTATCGCTGTGTGTGTGTGTGTGTGTGTGTGTGTGTGTGTGTGTGTGTGTGTGTGTGTGTGTGTGTGTGTGTGTGTGGTGGGGGTCATAAGATTGCTAGAACTGTGATTATTTACCCGATCCCTAACATCATAACCCACGCCACTCGTCACACAGTAATGGAACCATGGTCCAGCTGTCACGGTGAGCTTGGTATGAACTAGTTCCGCCCGGTACTATGCAAGGATGCCCACTCATTCCCTTTGTCGCAAATAACCTTGATAAGAACCATCAGACTACTGCAATGTCACAATAATTAACTCGGAAATAAATATACTGGGTTATATTTAACGCATTCTTAACGTAAAGAACTTATCATTCTGTTACAACATCAGTTTACAGCATTGCACACCCTACTGAAATAGATGTCTGAGCGATATTTACCGCTTCAGTATAATCTATAGTATTTAGACCATTTCCCATTGCAGTCATACCCACGCTCCTCCTCTTCCTCCTTCTCCTCCTCCTCTTGCTCTTATTCCTCTCCTCTCCTCCTCGTTGCAGGTTGGAACATATGTTTATCGGGAAACTAACGAGCCGGCAGCCATGAGAGAGAGTGAGAAAGGGACTCAAGATATTACCTGGTGTTCCTTTTACCTGATCAAGTAATTAGAGCACAATGAGGCGGTGGGCGCTGAGGGATGGGTACCGGCCCCTGAATTAATTGCTGAACCCGAAAAAATGAGTAAATGAGTGAACCTTTCCGCGGTCATTAGTCTGCGAGGTAAGGATATGTACAGGCGATGTGGCTGAGGTGGGGGCTGGGTGAGGTGGAGACGACGGTTACTGGAGAGGAGAGCTGCAGGTGCTGTGAGGTGTGCAGTGGGCGAAGTAGAGATTAAGAGACGTGGGCGTGGGGTTAGGATGTGAGGATATATGCAAGCAGTGTTAGGTGTGCGATGGATGAGGTGAGGGTTGGGAAATGTGGAGTTGTCTGGTGCATGAGTGTAGGTGTAAGCGTAACGAGGTGAGAACTAAGGGTGTAGAGGTGTGGTGTGGATGAGGAGGGGGTTCGGAGGCGTGGAGATGTGGGGTGTGGGGTGTAAGGGTGTGGAGGTGAGAACTGAGGGTGTCGAAGTGTAGAACAAAAAGATGTGGTATGGGATGAAAAGCTATGGTGGTGGTGGTGTGAGGAGTGATGATGCAATGATAAGATGGTTCGAGGAAAAGAAATTCATGATCCAAGTCAACAAATGCCTTTCCGTAAAACACACACACACACACACACACACACACACACACACACACACACACACACACACCGATATTTATAACATGGCCATCTTTCACTCCTAAAATGCTTTCCAAAATATACCTCTCCATGTGGACTATCTTTCATCCAGCTTCCCCTAAAGATTTTCTGTTCAATTTATGGGTTATGGAAACAGCTACCAATACAGTTCAATCTACAGTATTATCTAACTTTCCTTATTTGTTTTAATTTCTGTTGTATCATCATCATCATCATCATTAATATCACTGCCAACATCATCATCATCATTACCGTACTACTATCATCATTATCATCACCGTCATTATCACTATCAGCATCACGATCATTAATATCACTATCATCATCATCATCATCATTATTATCATCACCATTATTTACAATCATCATCATTAATATGGCCACCACCACCATCATCATCATAAGTCACAAGAATCATCACTGTCATCAACCTATTTTTCCAATACATGAAACTGGCAAATTTAGGAACGGAAGGTACACACACGCACGCACGCACACACACACACACACACACACAAAGTAGAATATTAAAACGCAGAAAACTGGACTCAAAATTATTTGACAAAAAAAAAAAGACAGGGGTAATGCCTACTAACTACGAGAGAGAGAGAGAGAGAGAGAGAGAGAGAGAGAGAGAGTTGGAAGAAAAATAAAGATTGAAGACAGGATAAAAGAACGTGAGGGGAAGAGAGAGAGACAGATGAGTGGTCAGGCGTGAGATAAAAGAGAGTGAGAGGGGAGATGGAAAAGAAAGACAGAAAGATGAAGTGACTGAAAAAGGTGACAGATGTAAAGAGAGAGGCAAGGAGGCGCTGAGAGTGAAGAAAGGAAAGGAAAAGAAAGGAGATAGCAGGGAAGGCAAGGAGGGCTGCAAGGAAGGATAGAAGGAAGGAAAGGCGGGAAGGGAGGGGAATGAAAGGAAAGGATAGGAAAGGAATGGAAGAGAAAGGAAGGAAAGGAGGGATGCAAGGATGGAAGGAAGAACAAACAGGAAGGAAAGGGAATGAAAGGAAAGGATAGGAAGGGAAGGGAAGGAAATGGAAGGGAGGAGGAGAAGGAATGGTAAGAAAGATCTAAAGGAGAGGACCGAAGAGGGAAAAGAAATGAAAGAAAATGCAACGAAAGGAAAGAAGATATAAGAAAAACCAGAAGAAGACGGCAACAAAGAGAAAGGAAGGAAGAAAAACGAGGAACAAAAAAGCAAGGAAGAAAGTACATGAAAGGGAAAGGAAACAAAAATAAAGATGAAGAAGAAACTGAGATGAAACAAGAGACAGGAAGAGGCAAAGTGATAAAGTAGGTGAAGACAAGGAGAGAGAGAGAGAGAGAGAGAGAGAGAGAGAGAGAGAGAGGAGGTGGATGCTGAGGTGGAGAGGTGCAATAAATAAGGCTCCCCGTCACAGGCTCCCGAAAAGGATTACACGCTATAAATTACATCGATTTTATTGAAAGCTTAATGAGCGTTGTGTGTGTGTGTGTGTGTAAAAGGACGCAACTTCTATTTTCTTCCAACATAAACAACACGAAGCAGGAATATGCACACAACTCAAGCACACATTTCACTGATAAAGGCGCAACTTAAAAACATTCCGTACACACAAACAAAAACGAAATCAGATACGTAATACGCCATACTCAGAAAAAAGCGACTTCAGTACTTTACAAATGCATTATTTACTCGCAGCCTCGACACCATTTTACAAGCACAGGTAATGAAAATACCATATAAACATCATTCAATAAATATACACACAAACGAAGCGCAGCATACACAAATTACCAATATCAACATCTTGAGGTACGCTACTCACCTGGCATCAGACAAATTTAAAGGGCGGGAGGGAGGCACGATTATTTACTCCTTAGCAACTCCTGGGTATCATCTTGAAGAACGCCGATTAATCACTAAATACACTTATCCACGCGACTTTGGCTGTGTCCCGAGTTGCCAGTAAGTTTAAGGGCTACGGTGCTTCATACATCAAGTCACTATCACTGTCCGTACTAGGGTAAACAGAGTCTGAAAAGACACCAAGCACTCGCCCAAAATTCACCAGCCTCGACTCGGAGATTCTACATCGTTGCCAGATTACCCGAGACTTGTTGGCTCATCTCTCCCATCAGTAATTAAGTTCCAAGATAGTTACACGGCTCGCTAAGTACTGTTATCTTTAGTGAAACCTTGTTCACAATTATAAAAGATATTTCACAAGTTTTTACGTCAGACTAATGTGTAGAAATTTATGTGAATTCGTGTTGTTTTGGCGATGGTGTTTGGTAATAATTCTATCACGTGACCTGCATTTTGTTCCTTAACTCGCCTCACTGTTATCTCGAAAGGACAACACGGTCACCAATACACTTATCTAATCGAATATTTATTTTTTAGATAGCCAAAACGTTTATCCAGGCATATACAGTGATTTATATTTTTGAAGACGATACAGGACGATGTTGATTATGAGGGTTAGCCATTATTGTCAATACATAATGAGGTTATTGGTACCAACAAACACCTGCTGCGCTTTGTTGACAAGACTGCGTTTCATCTCAGAGCGTTTCATATATCAGACCGTTGATTTCCAAATAAACTTGCGCTGAATTCACCCTGGTTACTCGAATTTAAATAGACAGAAAAAAAAAAAAAGAGATATGTGAAGATTATGCGGATATAGAATCATGCCTTTACTCTTTCATGATAAAGGGGAAAAAAATAATAACTATGCCACACAATGCGAGACTTTTACTTCCGAGCGATAGTTAATGGACTTACCCTGTATGCATGCGAAAGACTTTCACTTCCGAGCGATAGTTAATGGACTTACCCTGTATGCATGCGAAAGACTTTTACTTCCGAGACTTATCCTGTAAGCATTGAAGCATATGGGATAGATCGTCTTTAGCCCCTTTTTAAAATCTGTGAACAATAGATTTAGTATATTTTCGTCTTTTAACCGTATTTCACCACGGAAAAGGGAAAGTTTGTTAAATTATGAATTATTTAGTTTTGATTAGAATATAACAAATGCAGGGCGCGCCTCCCCCACAAAAAATCTCATCATCTCAGATTATTGGAACCTGGCGTCAGAGCGGAGTTGTTTGGTGACGTGAGTGGGTGGTGCACGCGCTGGCGCTTGAAAATTTGCTAAACTCGCATATAATCGCCTCTTCTTTGCTTCTCGGTGCTTACTACAGTTCTGGTGAGGTCAGATGATGTATACGGTAGCTAGGATGTTTAATGTAATGATATATATTTGCAGTATAAATGTTTTTGATATACCAGCGTCAGGGAACCGAAGCCATGCACGACCAGCCTCTCCTGAGCAACTGCGTGTTTAAAGAATGCTGTTAACTTCTTCATTGTTTTTAATGATATCTCGCAAAGTTGATATTGCATTTATTCTGTAGCGATTTGATTAGTATTGGACTTCACGGAGAATCGATTAATGATTATTATATGTGGTTTCTCTTTTCTGTTTATTTTGCCGTAGTCTTTGTAAAATTTAACTCATAGCGGTTGAGAGGGACTGACAATTCCTTCATTATTTATTCCTGTAGACTTAGATGCAGGGTTTGGTCACACGGACGAGGTTAAATAATAGACCGATATTCATTCTGTCGCGATGATGAGTGATAATCCCAGAGACGATAATTAGAATTTATTAGGCCTGTCTTCCTTAGTTCCGTGAGTGTGTGTGTGTGTGTGTGTGTGTGTGTGTGTGTGTGTGTGATTATTGCTATTTATTATTAGGTGTTTATGGGATTCATGGATCTGGAAAAAGCATACGACAGACAGAGAAGAATTGTTGCAGGTGTTGCGCATGTACAGTGTAGATGGTAAGCTGTTAGGTGCCGTCAAGAGTTCTTATAAAGGTAGTGAGGCATGTCTAAGGGTAAATGGGCATCTAAGTGAATGGTTCAAGATCAGTGTGGGTGTGCGACAAGGTTGTGTGATGTCCCCATGGTTGTTCAATATATATATGGATGGGGTGATGAGAGAAGTATAGAAAAACACGAGTAATGGAGAGGGGGATGGCGTTGGTAATGAATGGTGATGGATGGAATATCTCAAATTTGTTGTATGCTGATGATGCAGCACTACTTGCAAATACTGGACAAGAACTTGGGAGGCTAGTGCAGAGTATTGCTGATGTCTGTGAGTGTCGTGCCTTGAGAGTAAATTTAGAAAAGAGTGAAGTGATGGATATTGAGAGAGGGTGACTCCCAGTGCGATGTTGCAGTGAATGGAGAGAGACTGGAATTGGTGAGAGAGTTCAAATACCTGGGTACAGTGATAGAAAAGAGGAAAATGTGCAAAAGAAGTGGAAAGTGGAGTGGCACAAGGAAGGAAAGTAGCTGTTGCTATGAAGGCCTTGATAAACAGATGCTTGAGCGTTGCAGCTGCGCGAGGCTTACATGAAGGAGTGTTAGTGCCAACTTTAACATTTGGATGTGAGAGTATGGTGTGGCATCAGAATGAAAAGTCAAGAGTTAGAGCAGCGGTGATGGGACTACTGAGGAATGTATGTGGAGTACAGAGTGGATAGGATACGGGATTATGTGATTCGTGAAAGATGCGGAGTGAGGAAGTCTGTGGACACCAGAATCGAAGAGAGTGTACTGATATGGTTTGGTTATGTGGAGAGACTGGATAACAATAGAATGGTGAAATGGGTATATCTGAGCGAATTTGAAGGAGGGAGGAGGTGAGGCAGGCCAAAGAGAAGGTGGAGGGATGTGGTGGATGAGTGTGTGAGGAAGACATGGAAGTCGGTGAGGCTAGGGGACTGACAAGAGATCTAGCTGACTGGATGAATGTTGTGAGAAGAAGTGCATGATCAGGGATTTGGGACCTCTTTTTTAACGTGACAGTGTCCGGATTGACTCGATCGGTTACGTTTATGTGAAGCTACAGAATGTGGTGAATATTTTTGGTGTATGAGAGAGTGCCAGAATTCCGGGGGCTTGAATGATGAGTGAATAGAAACGTGGCCCATTGAATTGGGCAAACTTGGGATGTCTGGCCGTTGCTACTTCTCACCATGCCGTAGGGTGGAAAAGGAGGTTATGATGATGATGATGATGTATTGTATTCTGATTATTATTACTGTTATTATTATTATTATTATTATTATTATTGTTATTATCATTATTATTGTCACTGTCATTACTGTTGTTACTACTCCTGGTACCCTACTACCACTATTACTACTACTATCTTTTCCGTATAGTCGTTGAACATACACGTAAATTTGTGGGTAGGCAGGGGAAGGTAGGAGGGGACAGTAGGTAGGAGGGTTGGAAGAGTAGGCAAAAAGGTAGGCAGATTAGTCAGAAGGGTAGGCAGAAGGAAAGACGAAGGTAGGTAGGAGGGAGGCAGAAGGAGAGACAAAAGCAGGCAGGAGACAGGCAGAAGGAGAGACAAGGGTAGGCAGGAGGGAGGCAAGAGAGACAAGGATAGAGAGGAGGGAGGCAGGAGGGTAGGCAGAGGTGACACATCTGGCAAGGGGTAGAGGGTGATGCCTCCCTTGGGTTCAGTAATTGATCATATGGTAATTTGATACACTCCTCCTTGCCCTACCCCCACACCTTCCCTTTCGTTCTCTGTCTTCCCCTTCCTCCCCACACCCTCCCTTTGGTTGCCTGTCTTCCCCTTCCTCCCCACACCCTCCCTTTGGTTTCTCTATCTACCCCTTCCTCCCCACACCCTCCCTTTGCTTTCCCTGCCTACTCCTACCGCCTT
This sequence comes from Coenobita brevimanus, assembly GCF_032717465.1. Lineage (NCBI taxonomy): Eukaryota > Metazoa > Arthropoda > Malacostraca > Decapoda > Coenobitidae > Coenobita > Coenobita brevimanus. Next base: position 1,250,652 of record NC_136973.1, on the reverse strand, counting down.
CCCTACCACCCCCCTTTTTCTTCCCTACCCCCTACCCCTTCCCGTTAGTTTCCCTATCCCCCTATACCTCCCTATGTCTCCCTTTAGCCTCCCTACCTCTCCCTTTAGCCTCCCTGCCCCCTCCTTTTAGCCTCCCTACCTCTCCCTTTAGCCTCCCTACCCCCTCCCTTTAGCTTCCCTACCTCTCCCTTTAGCCTCCCTACCTCTCCCTTTAGCCTCCCTACCCCCTCCCTTTAGTCTTTCTGTCCTTCCCATTCCCTTTGCTTACCCACCCTCCTCCGTTGGTCTCCCTACTCCCTCCGTTTAACCTCCATGTCCCTCCCTTTATCTTACCCATCCTTCCCTACCTTTTCCCTCCATCGTCGCATATGACCATACGAGCTCGCTTTATTTTCACACTTTCACACAAGTCCAGCTCACTCACTTCAATTTTCTCACTCAATTTCCAACAAACATGAGACACTAACAGAAAGAAAGCGATTAAATAAATGAATAAATAAGATAAATTGCAATACTGTGCCTTTATCATTTTGTCTTTAAAAATATCACAAGAGTTTTAATTTATCAAGCGCCCCCCCCCAAAAAAAAAAAGTGAATCTAAGTCTGTAAGGAGAGGAAAACAGGGAAGAGGAAAAAAGATGATAGTTTTAACCCTTATGACAGCCTGCGATAAGGTTGATAATGCTAAGAAGATAGGGAAAGGAGGAAGAGGATAGAATTAGGCCTTATGACAGCCAGAGATAAGGTTGATAACGAAGGTGTGAAGAATGGAATTAAGATTAAAGGCTTTGGGCCTTACGAGAGCCGTTCATAAAGGTGATAATTCTTTGAAAAGGTGAAGGTAGATTAATTTAGATCAGTAATAAGGGTGTGGGGATGATGGAGGTGAATGATAAATATTTTGAGCCTTATAACATCTACCTCTAAAGATGATATTCCCCTGCAGACAGTAACAGGCATGTGAAGGAGGGGAAGGGGGTTAAAAATGGTAGTTGTGAGCCTTATAGCACCCGTTCCTTAGGCTGAAAATCCCGTGCAGGCGTTCCCCTAAGTGGAGATGATACACGGAGGGGATCATATTCACTTGGCAGTCAATTAAGTGGAAAATTGTTGATCATATTTTACGGTGGCATATGCGGCCTCTCTCTCTCTCTCTCTCTCTCTCTCTCTCTCTCTCTCTCTCTCTCTCTCTCTCTCTCTTTCTCTCTGTCTCTCTCTCTCTCTGTCTGTCTCTCTCTCTCTCTCTCTCTCTCTCTCTCTCTCTCTCTCTCTCTCTCTCTCAATCAGAACAGCATCCCCAGATCTCCTTCTTTCCCACCCTAGCCTCCCCCTTCCTGCATATTCATACCAGCTCTCTCTTCACTTATTTGCAGAATATTTGAACTTTATATTTTTCCCTTTTCCCCTAAGGTATTTATTCATTCCATCTCTTCTTTCTCTTATTTGTCTCTACTTTAAATCCTCGTCATTCTTATTCCTCCGTATTTTCACATTTCTTCCTCCTCCTCCTCTTCTTTTCGTGCATTCGTTTCTCATCACCTTTGTTCGTCTTCCCTCTGTCACTTCCTGTCGTCTTCCTTTTAATCTTCCCTTTTTCTCACCTATATTTTCATCATACTCTCTGCTTTCCTCAGTCTGACTCTTATTCCTTCCTTCCTTCTTTCTTTCCTTCCTTCCTTCCTTCCATCCTTCCTTCCTTCCTTCCTTCCTTCCTTCCCTCCAGCCTACCTTCCATCCTCTACCAATTTTATTACATCTCTCTCCCTCTCCCTTCCACCTTCCTTCAGCCATATCTTAATTCCTGTCTTAAGATCCATTGCAGATTTATTTCCCCTATTGATAACTTTTCCATTCCCTTATTTATCGTGATGAAAGAATGGAAGGGAAAGACAGCCAAATCTTCCAATTCCTTTGCTTTATAATAATCTCTCTGACCAGACGATTTTCGATGTTGGAAACCTTTTTATTTATGGAAGGATTGATGAAGGCTTGATCAAACCCCTCCAATTCCAATCCCCAGCTGAATGAAATCGCATGTAAACAGAATGATAGAATAAGTCGCTGGATGGAAGGAGTTAAGGGATGGTAGGAAACGGGAAAAATTAGGGAAGGAAAGAGAAGGGAGTGGGAGGGAGGAGAAAGAGTGAGAGAGGAGAGAGCAGAAGAGAGGGGTGCCATATGGAAGGAAAAGCGATATCTTTATGGATGAAGGGGGAGGAGAGAGAGAGAGAGAGAGAGAGAGAGAGAGACAGACAGATAGAGAGAATGTTTGCGTTTGTGTGTGTTTTTTGCGTGTACGAATACAATTATAATGATGATGATGACGATGATGATGTGTGTGTGTGTGAGAGAGAGAGAGAGAGAGAGAGAGAGAGGTAGAGAGAGAGGAGGTAAAAGAGATACACCAAGGAAGGGAGTCTGCATGAAATGAATATGGATGCGCTTGGCCTTCAAATGTGAAAAGCGAAAAAACGGAAAAACGAATCAAGAGTAACAGGCAAAGAGAGAGAGAGAGAGAGAGAGAGAGAGAGAGAGAGAGAGAGAGAGAGAGAGAGGAAATTGACCCAGGAAATGAAAGGGGAAAGCAAGGAGATGAAATTCTTCGCCATAGATGCATTGATGTAAATAGACAAAAACTGGACGATTTTATTCTTAAGGGTCGTGCTACCGTTTCCAGTCAAGGGAAACGAATCTACCAGGAAGGGAAATGAATCTACCAGGAAGGGAAATGAGTCTACCAGGCTAAGGGAAATGAATGTACCTTTGCGATTTATTCTTGAGTATGGCTGGTTGTTCCGTGTGTTATTTTTGCAGAGGATGGCGATATTGGAAAGTTTTATATAACACAGAATAGGGCAGTAAGGTGTAATAAGCAAAACAAATCGCACAGGAAAAGGTGTTAGGGAGCTAGATACGGGAAACTAACTTAGCGAAATAAACGGGCCTACTAGATTAAATTTTCTAGAATAGGCCCCACTTAGGTGTTATTTGTAAGTAGAAACTAGACGAGAGATCCATTTTGAAAGAAGGGAAAATTACGCATCTTATTCGTCCTTTCATTTTCGCTGTCTTCCTCCCTTTTCTTCCTCCCGTCTTTCTCTTCTGTCTTCTATGGTTCTTATGTCCTCTTTCTCTCTTCATGACGTTTTCTTCCTTCCCTCTCTTTCTCCCTTATATCACTTTTCTCCCTTCCCCCAAAGTCGTTCTCGTTACCCTCAAGTTTCCTGTCTTCCTTTTCTCCCATTTTCCTTTGCCAGCTCCTTTCCTTCTTTCTCCATGCTTCTCTCCTTTCCTTTCTTCTTTCTCTCCACATTCCCACTTTCTCTACTGCACTCTTCCTTTCTTCTCCTGCACTCCTCCTTTTTCTCTTCCCCATTCTTCTCTTCTTCCTTCACTTTCTCCATCATTCATTTTCTCCTCTCTCTTTCCTTCCATCACCCATTTCTCCACGTTCCCTCTTTCCTCTCCTCCTCTTTCCCTCTCTCCCCCCATCTCTCCTTTCCTCCAACCTCTCTCCCATGCCACTCCACTTTCCTTCTCTGCCTCCATCTCTCCTTTCCTCCAATCTCTCCCTCTTTCCACGCCTTCACTTTCCCTCCTACTCTCCTTTCGTCTCTCCATTCCTCCAGCCTCTCCCCCTTTCCACTCCTCCACTTTCTGTCATTCTCTCCTTCCGTCTCTCCTTTCCTCCAGCTTCTTCCTCTTTCCTCTCCTCCATTTTCCCTCCTTCTCTCCCTCCATCTCTCCTTTCCTCCAGCCTCTCCCCTCATGTAATTCCTCCCTCAGAATGAATCCCCTAGACCAGTGATTTGTCTTATCTCATGTAGGGAACCGGTGGGGAGATGAGCTGGAGGTAGGGGGAGGGGAGGGAGAAAGGGAAGATGAGATGGTAGGGGGAGGGGAGGGAGGAGGGAAGATCAGGAGCGGTAGGAGGAGAGGGGAGGAGAAGAAGGCAGGGAGTGGGGAGGTGGAAGTGGAGGATGAGAAGTTAGAGGATGAAGGGGAAGATGGGGAGAGATGGGGAATGAAGAGGAGGTTGGGGAGGGAATGGGGAGGGAAGATCATGAAGGGGTAAAGGGTGGGAAGGGCGTGAAATATGAGAAATCAGGGGGATGTGGAGGTAGGGGGTGGGTGGGGTTGAGGGGAGAAATTTAGGCACGTAGGGGATGAGGAGGTGGTAAGGGTAGGGGAAGGGGAAGGGGAGGATAAGGATGAGGTAGGGGAGAGGTGGAAGGGGGAGTTGCAGTGGGGAAAGGAGGAGGAGAGAAGGCAGGGGGAGGGAGAGGGGATGGGATGGAGGTAAGGGGAAGGGGTTAGGAGGAGCTGAAGATGGGAAGTGAAAGTGAGGAAAGAAACTAGGAAGGAAAATGAAAGTGAGAGGGAGAATGATGGATGGAAATTGAAATGAGGGAGAGAAATGAAACAGGAAGTGGAGAGAGGAAGCATGGAAAGGGGAAACTGAAGGATGAGTAAAAGGAGATGAGAAGGGAAATGGAATAGTGAGGAAAGAATGAAGATAGAAGAAATGATGATGGAGGGAGGAATGATGGAAAAAGAAAGGGAAATGAAAGGAAGTATGAGTGATGGGAAATGATTAAAGATAAGAGGATAGTGCGGGGATATGGGGAGGGGTGAGGGGAATGTGGGGTGGAGAAGTGAAGATAAACTAATGATAAAAGAAAGGGGAAAGAGGAGAGGGGAGAAGAGGGGAGTTTGAGTGAGGGGAGGTGAAGGGAGGAGGGGAGAGGAATTAAAGATGGGGTGGACGATCAGGAAGAAGAGGAAGAAAGAGGTGCAATGAGAGAAGGTTAAGGAAGAGGAGGAGGAGAAAGAAAGAAATACAAGGACGATAAGGAAGATGAGAAGGAGGAATAAATGGAGAAGAGAAGAGGAGGAAGAGGAGGAGGAGGAGGAGGACACTTCCCCCATCTGCCGTCATCGCTATGAAATATTGTCCTTGGCACCTTCACACACACACACACACACACACACACACACACACACACACACACACACACACACACACACACACACACACACACACACACACACACACCATACTCTCTATTTTCATTTTAGGGTGTAGGACGAGTGGATGGTTTCTCTCTCTCTCTCTCTCTCTCTCTCTCTCTCTCTCTCTCTCTCTCTCTCTCTCTCTCTCTCGAATTATCGTATCGGATTGCAAGCAGCCTCGTAGCTAACACATCTCAGTATTAACTCAAGCTGGTTCCATAATCCCTCTGCAGAGTAAGTAAAGGGAGGGGGAAGGCAGCATGATGTGGGGGAATAATGGAGGGGGAAGGGAAAGGGGTGGTGAGGGAAGAGAGAAGTGTAGTGGGTGGGGGAGGGGGAGAAAGGGGTGGTGAGGGAAGAGAGAGAAAGAAGTGTGGAGTGGGGGGGAAGGGGGAGAGGAGAAGAGAGTGTGGTTATGTAAACGAAAGATTGAAGAGAAATGAGTAAAGAGAGGAGGGTAAGGGAGGTAAAGAGAGAAGAGTAAGGGAGAGAGACAGGGTGTAAAGAGAGGGGTGAGGGGAAAAGAGGAGTGGGGGGAGTGAAGTGGAGTGGGGGTGTAGAGAACGAGGAGTGTGTATGTGATGAAATATAGAAGAGAGGAGAGTGTGAGGAAAGAGAGGGGTGAAAAGAGGAGGTTGGGGAACAAAGAGAGGTCGTGGGGGAAAAGAGAGCAGTGTGAGGGGACGATGAGGATAGAGAATGACATAAAGAGAGTATGTAGTGTGAAGGAAGACAGTAGCGAGAGGAAGAGGGTAGCTACAAATTAAGTGTGAAGTATTAGGGAAGTTGTGCGTGAAGAGGAGGACGGAAAGAGAAGAGTGTGTTTAATATGAAGGAAGAGACGGGAGAGAATGAAGAGCAGGGGTAGGTGTAGGGGTAGGGGGAAGGATGGGGGAGGGAATGGGGAAAGTGAAGGGAGGGTGCGTGAGAGAGAGGGAGGGGGTGAGAGAACAAAAGTAGTGTGTGTAATATGAAGGAAGTGGAAGAGAGAAGAGTAAGGGGAGGGGATGGGGGTGGGGGCGCAGGGGATGGGTGGGGGAGAGTGAGGGGGGAAGGGGGGTGATGGAAAGCGAGAGACGGGGAGGGGGAGAGAGAGAGAGAGAGAAGAGGAGGAGTGTGTGTAATGTGAAGGAAGATAGAAGAGAGAAGAGTAAAGAGAGGGGGAAGGGTAGGGGGCCCAGGGGATGAGTGGGCGAGATCGAGGGGGGAAGGGGGATGCTGGGAGGGAGGGAGGGGGGAAGGGGGATGCTGGGAGGGGGAGGAGGGGGGAAGGGGGATGCTGGGAGGGGGAGGGAGGGGGGAGGGTACAGATAATACGGTAAGATGGCCCACCGTCGTAACCGTAAGAGACAGCCTTGCGCGGCATCGTCATTCCGGGAAGAGGCACACAACATAAAGAGCAATAAAAGACCAGCACATGTCCGCTCCCTCGTGGCCAATACCCCTCCCCTTCCACCCCTTGATACCCCTCCCCCACCACGCGCAATAATACCCCTCCTCCCACCACAGTCCCCCATCATACCACCCCCATTCATCCATGATACCCCTCCTCCACTCGATCATACTCCTCCTCAACGACAGCACCCAGTGATACCCCTCCCTGTCCCCCATGATACCCCTCTTTCCCCCACCATACTCATCCTCATCCCCCACCACAACCCCCATCATTCCTCTCGCACTTCGTCCCCCACAGCACCCCTTCTCATCCCACTGTGATACCCCTCCCACCACATTCCCACCCCACGATACCCCTCCTCTCCACACCCCAAGTACCCCCATGAACCCCATCCCCACTCCAATACCCCACAATCTTCCTCTCCCTTCTTTAAGACCCCCTTCCTCACCCGATGTTGCGCCTTATTCACCTAGATAATATTTCACACCATTCGATAGATAGCACCATTTCCCAACATATTTCGTTCTCTCTTATGTCTAACTGTATATCTATCTGTCTGTCTATCTGTCATTGTCTGTCTGTCTATATATCTATTAATCTTTGTCTCATTCTGTCTATCTATTGATCAATCTGTATTTATCCTTCTATCTGTCTACCTATCTGTATCTGTCTATCTCTTTCTGTCTATCTGTCTCTCTGTCTATCTATCTATCTGTCTATCTATCTATCCCTCTCCTTATCACCCCAGATTTTCCTCCCCACTCCCCAAACACCCTTTATCGTCTCCTGTAATCCTCCTCCCCACCCCAGTAAAATCTTACCCTTTTTCGATATTCCTCCATTATCCCCAGATCCCCATCCTCCTCAAGACTGCAAATCCTCCCCACCTCTGTCAAAACTCCTTCCCCATCCACAGACACCCCTTCTCTCCCCATCAGTTACCCATTCTCCCCCTTTCCCCCTCCCCATCTCCCCAACGCTTCCTCAGTATCCCCAGACCCTTCACTTCCTCTAAATGAATCCCTAGATATTTTTTCCCTCCCCAGCTATCATATCTCTCCGTCTCAGTACTCCTCCCCACACAGATCTCCTCCTCCCCACTCCCCACATCCCCCTTTCCCTCCTCCCCATCACCGTCATCCACTTCCATCAAAATCTTCCCCATCCAGATATCACCCCAACCTCCCCAACTAAGTACCCCTCCCCATCCAGATCTTCTCCCCACTCTCCCTCCCTACCCAGATCTTCTTCCCAGTCCCCCTTCTCACCAGGGCGTCCTCAATATCCCCAGCACCCTCCTACACTTCCATCAAAGTCTTCCCCTCCAGATATCACCCCAACCAAGTACCCGTCCCCACCCAGATCTCCCCACTCTCCCTCCCTACCCAGATCTTCCTCCCACTCCCCCTCCTCCCCAGGGCGTCCTCAATATCCCCAGCATCCTCCTCCACTTCCATCAAAGTCTTTCCCCTCCAAACTTCTGCAGGAGTTGGAGATCCGCGGCTTATTATTTCTTTGTTCCAGCGCGGCCCCCTAGAAGCAGGTAATGTCCAGCTGGTTCCCATGGCAACGCGTCGTTCCCCGCATCCGAACTCTGGCCGTCCGCCCCGACTTGATGGGCCCAGAGAATGACGGAGTAATTTACGGCCTCCCCACTCCGCCACCCAGGCCCCTCCAGGCTCCGGCAAGTCCCTGAGGCGCGAGGGTAAATAATCTACACTATTTGGAGTCCCTGTCATGGGCCCTGGCACTCCAAATAAATAATTACTCGAGATAAAATGAATGCAGAAACCTGAGAAGCAGTTTCGGATAAGCTTAGATCGAAGGCCCTCGGCAGCTGCTGATGAGCAAGTGTCGGATTTTGACCTCAAGTGGACTTTCCATCACCGGGTTGAGACGAGGGAAACACGGCCTTACGCGCTGGAGCCACAGAGACCAAACTCGGCAGATCTTGGGCGTCCGCGTTACGCCTTTGGTGTCGGCCTGAACTCATAATCCGCAAGATTTAGATTGTCCAACGATCACAAACATTGCAACTATTTTGCCCTCAATTCTTGTTCACACAGGGAGAGGAAGAGGATCTGGCCGCAGCGTCGGGTCTTCAGTCCAGCATGTTTTCGCTAGTACTTAATAGTGTTTGTGGGGAGGGCCGTAGCCGCCGCGGTGTCAACAGAGAGGCATTAAAAATATCAAAACAGAGCGGATTCTTTTCCCTGGGAGCGAACAGCAGCTGGGGGGATAAAAGCGTGTTCAGGGTAGCGGGGTCGCGGCTAGTATTTTACCCTGGTGCTGTTTTATCCGAGTTGTATTGTTTCCCTTGTTCCGTGGCGCGCTGGCCTGGTCACGTGGTCTGACGTCACGGGGGCCGCCACCACCGCCGCCGCCATCGCCATCGCCGCTCCTCCTCGTTGCCTGAAGGATGCTGCGCCCCCCTACCCTCCCCCCACCACCTGTCCTCTCCTCCCCTGCTGCCAGTCTCCCCAACCCCCACCACCACTGCTAGTACTCTCTATCATCCGTCCACTCTCTACTCTTCTCTCTCTTTTCCTCCCCCCTCCCCCACTTCTGCTTCCTTCCCACCTATCTTCCCCTCCCCTGCCCCCTACCTCCCCACCCACCACCGCTACTAGTTCTCTTCCATCATTCGTCCACTCTATCGTTCTCCCTCGCCTCTCTCCCCCACCTCATTCCACCACTCTCCACTACCCATCAACCCCTCCACCCCTGCCCCCTACCCACCACTGATTCTGCTACTACTACTACTACTACGACTACCCGTTACGACTACTACTAGTACCACTCCAGCATACTTCCACTTCCATTCTTCCATTTCTCGACTTCTTACCTACCACTACTACTGCACCAAAAATAATTATGATCTCCACACTACTATTCTCCCCAGCCCAGCATCCCTACATCGCACCTACCACTACTATTTTTACTACTAATCTACTTATCATCCCACCACTCTTTACCATTCCCCTCTCCTCGTCTCTGCTCTTCATTCTGCTACCTATACAACTACTTCTACCAGCCACTATTTCGATCATTCGTGTAACTATCCTTCTCTACACCTATTCTCTATCCACTCGACCACCACCTCTACTACCTCTCCGTCTTCCTCGGTCTCCTCCTCCTCCTCCTCCTCCTCCCAACTACTTCACTGCCTTGCATCTGCTTCCTTGATTCAGGCATTTGCCATACGATTCTCAAAACCAGATCAGCGAAATGGAGGTTTGTATTATTACACCCTCCAGGATTCTTGATTGTGTGTGTGTGTGTGTGTGTGTGTGTGTGTGTGTGTGTGTGTGTGTAAAGTGTTTTGAGTGTTAGATATGTAGTTAGGTATGTGTGTGTGTGTGTGTGTGTGTGTGTGTGTGTGTGTGTGTGTGTGTGTGTGTATTTATTTATATGTGTACGAGTATTTGTCCTGTGTGTGTGTGTGTGTGTGTGTGTGTGTGTGTTTATGTGTACGAGTATTTGTCGTGTGTGTGTGTGTGTGTGTGTGTGTGTGTGTGTGTGTGTGTGTGTGTGTGTGTGTGTGTGTAGCCCTGGTGCACACATCCTCTGCCAATCCTGCAACCTTCTCACCGCGGCGTTCCCACTGCATATTTCAACATTTTCTCTCTTTTTCTGAATATAAAAAACCCTATCTCGTTATTTTTGCTTTCTTTCTTCTTTCTGTCTGTCTTCCTTCTTCCCAGGAGTTCACACGCATCTGGGACTCACCTGGGTGTATGAATTTCTTGTGATGTAGGAAGTGATCTTACGGGTGTTATGAATGGGAAGATGGCAGTTGAGGCTTAGTGATGTAAATATTTTCTTGAAACATGTTACGGTACTTTCTGTGTGTTTACGTTTGCTGCTATGCTTCCTGTTGCTGTTCTTTCATTGTTGTTGTAATGTGTGCGTGAATTAGCTGGAAGGAGAAGGAGACTAAGCAGAGAGATGGGTTTGAGAGTATGTAAGGGAGGGTGGTGTGTCGAGGGATGGGGGAGAGAAAGATTGACTAGAAAAGGGTATGGGTGAGGTGGATGGGAGAAGGGGAGGGAGAATGAGAATGAGCTGGAGAGGTGAGATGCGGGAGAATAGTCTGTCTAAGGGAGGGTGTTGTGTCAGAGTTTTAGAGGTTCCTCCTGTCTCGAGATAAAATAATGGAAGATGCAACAACGAAACACTACTTCTGGTGAATGGATTACTAATTCACCCAGGCGCGAAGGGAGCGTCTATGGGTGACTGAACTGTATTTATATAGATTCAGAGTATAAAAAATTAAGTCGTTTGGCGAAAAATGCCGTCCTTGTAATAAATGCTTTATTAATTCACGTTCCCAGGGTTGATATGACGAAAATTCAGCCAAGTGCGAAGGGAATGTCGGCGGGAAGTTGGGCTGTCATTCAATTTTTTCGCGTTGTTGCCATTGTCGGGCGTGAGATGAAAAGCTGTCAGACACTAAAAATATTTGCGATGGTCTTTTTTGTGTGGCGGTGAAGCGAGACAACCGGATTCCTTGATATAGCCTGGGAACCGCCAAGATTAGGGCCTGAGTGTTTATTCCTGTATTATTATTATTATTATTATTATTATTATTATTATTATTATTATTATCATTGTTGTTGTTGCTACCACTACTACTACTACTATTATTATTGTTATCATTATTATGTAGTGCTGCTCTCAGGTACCTTCCCTGTCCTCTATTCCTTCCTTCTTTCCTTCCTTCCTTTTTTGTCTTTCCTTCATTCTTTCCTCTTCCCTCTGTCTGTAGGTGACTCTACACTGAGTGACAAGCCACATGGTTTCCTGTACACCAGGAAACCATTTACTACACTGGGTGGTAACCATATAACCAAAGTATGGCACCTGGTGGTAAAGGCGTAATTAAGGCTCTCCAGTCGGATTGAGCCTGGGGAGGTTTTTATCCAAGGCTGAGGTTTGTTGCTCACGTAATGCCGCTCAGAGATGAGTGAGGCTGGTCACTCTCATCTTAAATGTCAGGACCAACGTGCCTAGGCACGGGTTCCTACGCTCCTCATGGGGCAACACAGGATTAGATGATGATGATGATGATGATGATGATGATTTATGTGATAAGGGAATGACTGAGCACACTGATATTCTTTTATATGTTTCTGGTCTCTGTCCCATTCAGTAGTGGTAATTATAATGATAATAATAATGGATGTGTGTGTGTGTGTGTGTGTGTGTGTGTGTGTGTGTGTGTGTGTGTGTGTGTGTGTGTGCGCGCTTTAGAATTTAACCATTATTAAAAAAAATACCGGGCAAAATAAAAGACATAATTACCTGCACAGACAGACATAGAGAGAAACCACCGTAAATTATAATGTACGGTACCGTAGTAATGACTCTCACTTTGATTATATAAGATTACCTTTTCCCGACAGGTGTATTGCGTCTCGCCCAGGTTGCATCTCATACCTGTTCCTTTCTCTCAACTAAGAATATCCACCTTTTGCCTCAAATTTTCGTCCACGTTTTGGTCAGTTTCTTGCTTGTAATTTCACCTTCATCTTTCCCATTTCTTGCTGCCGTGTTGTGCCTCCGTTTTCCCACTGTTGTCCACCGTTTTGTCTGTCTTTTTTGTCCAGGTTTTGTCTGCTTTTGTTCCCGTGTTGCAAGTGAATAATCCCGCCTTTGTAGCGATGTTGCGCGGCCTTGCAACTCGTTCGTCCTCTTGGTTGGCACGCGATTCCGCTCTTGAGTCTTGCTTAATCATACGCTTATCATCTTATTTTACATTTTCCACTTATTTCACGAAGCTTGGAGGGCTGGGGATGGAGAGTTATATAATTTAAGGTACCGGTAATGTGAGTTGAAGGAAGGGCAGCCTGTTGGTAGATGACATAGTGACACGGAGGCGATTTGTCTATGGCTACCCGCTCAGGGATTAAGGCATCTAACTATAGACAAGTAAAGATTGCTTCCCCATTGTTCATTTGGAAACCTGGATGTTGCTGCGTGTCGTATTCTGAGGGATGATTTTGAATTAGAAAAGAAAGTGATTTGCTTTATATGGTTCTCGTCTAATCAGTAGCATAATCTTAAGCTTCCTTCCCTGTGTCTTCATCTTCCCGCGTATTTTTTAATTCTCTCGTCCTTCCCTCTTCTCTCTCCTCTTCTTTTCCATCTCTTGTTATGATTTCCACCTCTTCCTTCGCCTGTTCATCCCGTCGCGTCCTTCCTCCCTTTCTTCTTTTCCCTTCCCTTCTCTCCTTTACCTTTCCTTTGATTAAACCCTTTTTTCCTTCCATCTTTTAAAGTTTGCTTCCTCTTCCCTATTTTTTCACCTGTCTTACGTTTACTCTTCTCTACCTTCACGTTATCTGATCTTTTCTCTTCCTTTTCCTTGACCTCCTTTTTGCTCATTTTATTATTCCTTTCTTTCATTCTTCTGCTCTTCTCTCCTTCCTTCCTTTCTTTCATTTTCCATTTCTTAATATCTCTCACCTTCTCTCTTCTCTCCTCTCCCTCCCCCTCTCTCTTTCTTTCTTTCTTTCTCTCCCTCCCTCCTTTTCTTCCTCTTTCATTTCTTTTACATGCCTAGCCTCTTTCATCTCTCTCTCTCTCTCTCTCTCTCTCTCTCTCTCTCTCTCCATTCTTTCATTTCCCCAACTCTCTCCTGTCTCTTCCCTCTCCATCTTTCATATCCTGTCACTCGCCTTTATACTTCCCTCTCCTCCTCCTCTCCCTTCCCTTCCTCTCTGCTGTCTCTTCTTTCCTCCATTTGTCTTTTTCTCCATCATCTCCTCTTCTCTGCTTTCTTTTTTCCTTCCTTTCCCAGGCGCCCTTCTTAACCTCTAGTGGTACTTTCATTATCACTTTTATCAGTCCTTTCTTTCTTCCTTACTTTCCCTCCTTTCCCTTCCCCCTCATCGCTTTCCTTCCACTCTCATCTCTTTCCTTCCCTCCTTCCCCCCTCTCCCTTCTCTCTTTGCTTTCTGCCCCCCCTCCCCTCTCCTCTCTTTCTTCCCTGCCTTCTCTCCTCCCTTCCCTTCTTTCTTCACTCCCCTCTCCCTCTCATCTTTTTCCTCCAGTCCTTCCTTCCTCCCTCCCTCCTCTCTTTGCTTCCTTCTTTTCCCTCCTCCCTTCTCCTCTCTTTCCTCCCTTCCTTCTCTCCTCCATTCCTTCCTTTCTTCCCTCCATGACCCCCATTGGTACTTCTACGTTCTCTCTTCCCTCGATCTCATTATCATATTCACGCAGCCTTTCACTGGTTAAGGCAAATAGTTGGGGTACGGCAGGGAAACAGTCTGGGTCCTCCTCTGTCTGACCCCAGCCCTTCACGATCCTGGGGCCTGTATGAGAGAGAGAGAGAGAGAGAGAGAGAGATACACACATGCTAGGGATCCTTCTCTTTGACCACCATTCTCTGCTATATTTGGATGTGTGTGTGTGTGTGTGTGTGTGTGTGTGTGTGTGTGAGAGAGAGAGAGAGGGTATTGCCATCTCGTTACAGTATTTTATGTATCCAAGTCTTTAAGTGCCCAGAATCACATGAGTTGCTATTTCTGCCAAAAACAAGACAATTTTATACCACTGATACAAATCCTCAGGCCATGGAGGGGTTAATCTAGGCTTTATTTTGCTCTTGAGGTGGTGAGGGGACGAGAGAACGGGAGATGGGGTGGGGAGAGGAGTGGAAAGAGAGGAGGAGTTAGAGGGGAGGAGAGGCAGGGAGAGAGGGGAAGGATGCGAAGGGGTATCAAAGACTTGCTGGGGAAGGTGGGGAATAACCTGGAAGAGAGAGAGAAAGAGAGAGAGAGAGAGAGAGTTAGGAAAACCTCAGACAACTTCACCTCAAAAATAAGCATCAGGAAAAAAGCCACTTGAGTGCTAAATAAAAACAAAAAAACAAAATAACACTTCTGTATATATAATGCCATTACAATTAGGCGTTTCAGAAGGGCAAATCATTTCAATTACCTTAACTACTTCCGGTCTAATGTAATTGCAGGTAATGCCCATCCTCATTCCCTGCTTTTCAGAACACCGCAATGTAACCCGGCTTTAATTTCGATAATACAGCGATTAAAAATGATGAGCATATTTCACGGGGGGTGGGAGAGGGAGGGGGATTAGTTTATGTATTAGTGTGTGTGTTATTGACAGAGCCATGTACATTATTTGACTGGAAATGGAACGCTCATGACTATTATTATATGACGCGATGCTGGGACGACCCGTGCTGAGCGATTGCCGGGGCGTCATTGCGTATTTCACCCCATAAAAACCCTCTATATAAATTATTCACGGTGGAAAAATACACTGAATTTCATATCTAGACTGAATGACGAGCCTGTGGACTGCCGGGTGTATGGAGCTTTGGGAATCAGAGGGACAGATTAACCAGCTATCAGATATTTGCTTCGTGTGGCTGTAAGTTTGGCCAAGCGAGGTAATATCAGGGGGGAAGTTTCGCCTAATATTTCACCTCTTCTCCCAAACATCGTCTAGTATTTCACCTCTTCTCCCAAACTTCGCCTAATATTTCACCTCCTGTGCAAAAGTTCGCCTAGTATTTCACCTCTTCTCCCGAACTTTGCCTAATATTGCACCTCTTCTCCCTAACTTCGCCTAATATTTCACATCTTCTCCCGGATTTCGCCTAATATTTCACCTCTTCTTCAAAAGTTCGCCTAATATTTCACCTCTTCTCCCAAACCTCGCCTAGTATTTCACCTCTTCTCCAAAGGTCGCCTAATATTTCATTTCTTCTACTTCTCACTTCCCGCTGCTGGCTAATATTCCTAAGCTGAGAGGGGCATGGTAAGTTTCTCTGTCCATAGATAATTCTTAATGATGTTACCTATTTCACCTCTTCCTCTCATTATCCTCTGGGGGCTAATATTCCTGAGCTTAGAGGGGATTGGTAAGTTTTTTTGCTCATCATCCTCATCAGCGGGTTGGAAGAGAAGCAAGGAGAAAATAGGAAAGCGGGAAAATTAAAAACAGCATCTATAGTGTCCCCCTGCCCTTGTTCACCCAGCAGTACCATTAGGGACCTGGATGTAACGTCGACTGTTGCATGTCTTATTTTACGTTGTACATCAGCAAGACTTGAATATCTTCCTTACTGACCTTTTGCTCCCTCGATGACATTATTTCAAAGCCACTTAATTTGGCTGCACAATAATTGACGCATGATTAAAATCCCCCAAATTTCAAGTTCCATGTTAGAAGTCTAGCCATCTGGACCCCTCTCTCTCTCTCTCTCTCTCTCTCTATCTATCTCTTTTGGGTGTTTCTTCTTGACTTTACGAATTATTATGAGTACGAAGTCTTGCCACATCTGTCTCAAAAGCTCATTTATGTTCAGAGGAAAAAAAGGTTATTTATCTCAGAAATTTCTTACTACGCGAGAGAGAGAGAGAGAGAGAGAGAGAGAGAGACTGATGAGTACCAGGAGGAAGTGTGCAAAATGTGAGACTATAATAGAACTATGTGGGAGAGAGAGAGAGAGGGATAAAAATCTAATTCCATTTCTCCTCAAAAACTCACACCTTGCGTATTGACCCATTTTAAATTCGAAGTGCCTCATATATGCTACCGGTGATAATAAAAAAAAGGTGAATTATGCCTCTCCCATAACGACAGAGTACATTACAATATACTCCGATAAAGGCAGAATGGATTACATGAATTAATAACGGGCGTAAAATAACAGTGGCCGCCTGCGATGTATGTAGCCTGGCCAATGTCTAAAATAAAATGCATGTATCGGTACCGTGTGTTTTGAAATAGTGGACGAAATGCTTTGAAATGCTATATATTAATACTGTGGACATTATCGATGCAGTTCTGTCTATCTGTCCGTCCGTTTGTCTGTCTGTACTTATCTGCCTGCCTGCCTGCCTCTCTGATTATATTTAACTATGTCTGTCTGTCTCTTTTTTATCTCTATGAATCAGTATCTGTCTGTCTGTTAGCGATCTATGTGTGTTTTTATCTGTCTATCATCTATCCGTGTGTCTATTATTCCACCAATCTATCTACAGGGAAAATATCTATCGTGGCCTCAGATACATAGCCTCCTTGTTTCCCAGACCTCCGCCATTAGGTTGCCCTCCCTCCACATCACACCACCATCATCCCTATACCTCTCAGGTCTCCAAAATTCTATCTCCTATCTTCTATCTTATCTCCTGTCTCCCATTTCCTGTCCTATCTCTTATCTTTATCACTCATTTCCTCTCCTTAATCTCCTGTTCCTTGTTTGGTACCCCCCTACCTCGTCTCCCTTATCTCCTGTCTCCAGTATTCCATCTCTCACTTATCTCCCATCTACCTCCGAACTCCTGTCCCCCCCAGCATGCCAGCAGATGAAGCAGCACACACGTCACCCATTTGCCACTAGTCCCCACTGTCCTTATTGTGATGTGTAGGGGGTATTTTTCAGGCACAACTGTTTTTTCGTGGTATCTATGTTGGGATTTTGATTACGTGTCGATGGCTTTGATGGAGTGGCGAAAACAAAGGTACTTAGATACTGACCTCCCACTGACTTGGCAGATCGGACTGACTCAAACCAACTGACTGTGCTGACTCGACTGATTCAGGTGACTCAACTCGACTGATTCAGCATTCGGACTGACAGTAAATTTCGTTCATCCATTTAGAGTGACTTAACAGGTCCTACTGATTCCCCTCAACTGACTCAGCAGACTGACTCAGCATCCAGTTGACTCAGTAGACCAGACTGATTTAATCCAACTAACTCAGCATAATTGACTGAAACCTTTACTGACTCAGCATCCTTTCGGCTCAGCAAGGCCATCTATTCACTCGATTGATTCTGCACCTTCTTGCTTTGCTACCCTTGTCTTATCCTCTTGGAATTGGCTTGACTGACTCAGCAAATCGGACGGACACAACCCACTCAGCTGACTCAGTAGCTTACGTTGACTCAGGAAATGTAAAGTATATTAATTTCTGACCCGATTTATAGAAGAGACTCAGCATAACTCCTCCGACACGAGAGAGAGAGAGAGAGAGTGGGAATCCGTCGCAGAAAGAGGGGGGATCAGTCACACACACACACACACACACACACACACACACACACACACACACAGAGGGAGAGGGAGTCCGTCACGTCAGCTGCTATAACTAACACAAACCAAGGCAATAACAGGCCTCGTACTTTCACCCTGGACCGTAATACCCACTTGGAGAGCACTGTACCCCGGCTCTGAATTCTTGATTACGAGGCCACACGGCACTGTAACCTCACTGTATCGCACCGTAAAAACCCGGCAAGACGTTAATGAGTCCGGTAATGAACGCTGCATTGGCCAAATTGCCGAAAAAAATAATTAATCGACTTGGAGAGGGCCGACAAAAGGGACACGTCGTCGCCCAGGCAAGTTCTCCCTTAAAAACTCAAACGGGCACACCGGCGCGAATATCTGATTGAGGGACCCACACTGGCGGCTATTGGGGGCTTCCTAACACCTCTCCCTGAGCGATTTAGGCCGCGTTTTGCTCCTTGGCCCGTATTCTCTAGCAAAGAAAGTCGCTAGCGCCTCATCCTTAGCGAATTATTTTTGGTTATGGCTGGTTGATATTCCTTCGTAAGCTGTCTGTCCAGAGTGATGGCCATATTAGGCTTCTCCCGACTTCTGAAAAACACCGACACTCCGCCCCCCGACTTTCTCCGACGTCCTCCTCCACTGCAGCGGCGGTCGGGGTATGTCGGGAGTAAATTTCACGTCGGTCGGGCAAAAACCTGTCGGGGTTGGGTAATGAAACCTGTAAATTGCGACGCGAGTATATGATAAACACATACCGACTTCCCCCCGACTTCTCCCGACATCCTCCTCCTCCTCCTCGGCAGCGGCTATCGGGGCCTTTCGGGAATAATTTAGCGTCGCTCGGGGGAAAAATCAGACGCGGTTAGGTAATGAAATCTGCAGGTGGAGGAGGAACTGCCTGATCCTCGCTGACGGCTGAAACAATACCCCCTGCCCCGCCTCCCTGCCAGGCTAATGTATGCTAAGTCTCATTCGAGTTTTTATACTTGTGACACCAAATTGGATGGAGAAAACATTATTGAATTTCTGTCCCCCAATTAGGAGCTGGAATTCGATAAAGTGTTGTAGTTTTCATTATTTTTACGGTCTGCTTCTTCTCTCGCTTTCCCCCACCTTCTTTACGTCTTCTCCCTCCTTCACCACACCTCTCCTTTCCTTCATCTCCCCCCTCCGCCTCGCACAACTCTCCTTCTTTCCTTCTCCCCGTTCCTCCCCCACTTTCTTTCCTTCTTCTGCATTTCCCTCTCCTACATCTTTCGTTCCTCCCTTCATCTCCAGCCTCACTTCTTTCCTTCTTCTGCCTCTTCCTCCCCCACCATTTTCCTTCTCCTTCCCCCGTCCACCTCTTCTTTTCCTTCCTCCCCTCACCCACCCTTCCTTCTTTCTTCTCCCCCCTCCTCCTCCCTAACCTTTACCTCTTCTCCCCTCTCCTGCCCCCACACACCTCTCCTTCTTCTTCCTCCTCCACACCTTCCCTTCTTTCCTCTTCTTCCTCCTCCACATCTTTCCTTCTTTCCTCTTCTTCCTCCTCCACACCTTCCCTTCTTTCCTCTTCTTCCTCCTCCACACCTTCCCCTCTTTCCTCTTCTTCCTCCTCCACATCTTTCCTTCTTTCCTCTTCTTCCTCCTCCACATCTTTCCTTCTTTCCTCTTCTTCCTCCTCCACATCTTACCTTCTTTCCTCTTCTTCCTCCTCCACATCTTTCCTTCTTTCCTCTTCTTCCTCCTCCACACCTTTCCCTTCTTTCCTCTTCTTCCTCCTCCACATCTTCCCTTCTTTCCTCTTCTTCCTCCTCCACACCTTCCCTTCTTTCCTCTTCTTCCTCCTCCACACCTTCCCTTCTTTCCTCTTCTTCCTCCTCCACATCTTTCCTTTCTTTCCTCTTCTTCCTCCTCCACACCTTCCCTTCTTTCCTCTTCTTCCTCCTCCACATCTTTCCTTCTTTCCTCTTCTTCCTCCTCCACGTCTTTCCTTCTTTCCTCTTCTTCCTCCTCACGATAAAAACTTAAGTTTATTCTTTCGTTTGAGGAAAATTCGAGCCTCCCACAGGACCCCTGAGCCACACCCACTTGCGCCCCCTCAGATCAGGACCCGTATTCTCCCTAACACCTCTTCCTTACCGATTTATTTTTGTGACAGGGTTGGATAATATAGTTTTGTGCGTCATTTATGCAGAGTATGGCGATATTAGAATGGTTTAAGTAACGCAGAAGAGGACGGCAAGGTGTAATAAGCAAATTAAATCACCCAGTAAGAAGTGTTAGGGATGCTGTGTTTATAAACTGCCAATATGAAACTGGGTGTAAGATCGCATATATATATATATTTCTTTTCACTTATACAGCTATCAGAACCTTCATAATTAAAACTCAGGGAGAAAGTTAAAGGGATGAAATGCGAAAAGAGAAATTTTATTATGTATCAGAATTAATTGGTTGTTTTTTTTTATTTTCAGAGGTAAGAGACGAAGACGGCAGGAAGGTATGTAATTTGAGAGAGAGAGAGAGAACAATCCTTATTAATTAATACGTGACTTATGGATATTTACTTACCTTGTGAAATATTTAGGCTATGTTCGGATATTTTCACTTTTTCTTTTACCTGTCTAGTATCTCCACTACCACGTCTGTTCCTCGTCACTCGTGGAACAGGTAACAGAAGAACAGGTTAACAGAGTGGCAACCTGGAGATGGAGAGAGAGGAAGGGGTAGGGAGGGAAGAAGATGGGGGGGAAGATAATCGCAAATATGGGGTGTAGGAATGGATTAGAGTAACATCTTATAGGCCAGAGGGGAGTGATCTACGAGGAGTCTTTATCCTGGCGTGAACTAGCTTTAATACTAACTCTAATTCTGACATTAATAATTTCGGGCTATATTTCGTCTCCTATGTTATCTCCCTGTCTTCTCTAAGCTGTATATTCACTAACTCAGCTGCATTTTGTTTTTCCATCCAGCTCAGTCGATCGTCTTTTTCCTAGTTGTATAAATTCCTTACACATTACCATTTGTTTTTATGCGAGAAAGAAGGAACCAAAGGCCAGATACCCGCAAGATTGTGCTAATTATTATCTAACTGGTTTTCTTAGACGTTTCATGTACTTTTTAACTTTAATAATTTGTTAATATATTGCGTCGGTGATCTGCCTACTAATCTCTCTCGTCCGCGTGAGGGCAGGCTGTGTGAACCCCCCAGCCTGAACCAACAGCCTCCAGCCGGGTTCTGTGCTGGTTCACTCATCCACACACGAGGGGGGAGGGAGGGGAAGGGGGGTGTTGGGGGTTCAGACAATGTACAGTTTATTTCTGCTCAAAAAAAAAAAAAAAAAAAAAAAGCATCTTCAGTCAAATGTGTGTGTGTGTGTGTGTGTGTGTGTGTGTGTGTGTGTGTGTGTGTGTGTGTGTGTGTCTCTCTCTCTCTCTCTCTCTCTCTCTCTCTCTCTCTCTCTCTCTCTTCAGTTTCGCTTTCAGGCAGACCACGTTTCCAGTAATATCAATTCTTTTCAATTCTTTTTTCGTATTTCAATCTTGCTGCGTCCTGACGAATTTATGCGGCTTAGGAGAAACTTTTTGATCTGGAAGAAGTAAATAACGTCCCCATTAATTCCTGGAGGGCAAGCAGTCGTCCTCAGTTTCAATAAAGTAAGCTGGCAGTACAGAAATATAAAGTTTGTGATCATGGTAAAGGAGTAGTGTTGTGGATTGGAAAGATGAACGAGTTAATAGGAAAGGGAAATTAAGTGTTATCTCTGCTAGGAAGTTATGACTGTTTTCTGCTGTCACCCTTACTCCTCACCCCCTTCCCCATCTGCCTTACCTTCTTCACCCACCTGCCGCACCCTCTTCACCCACCTGCCTCATTCTCATCACCCACCTGCCTCACTCTGTTCATCCACCTGCCTCACCCTCCTCACCCACCTTCATCACCCTCTTCACCCACCTGCCTCACCCTCTTTCCCACCAGCCTCACCCTCTTCCCCACCTGCCTCACTTTCTGCCTCCTGTGTCACCCATCTTCCTGATCACTTTCTCCATCACGTTTCTCGTACGCCACATCATATTCTTTTAGTTCATCTTTTTTTATACTTTGACCTTCCTCCTTCCTTGCCTGCCTTTCTTACCTTTCCTGTCTGTCCCCTGACCTTATACCTCATTTGCCTTTTTACCTCCGTGCCTCGTTTCGTCTCTGCTTTATCCCCGCTACCCTCCTGCCTTACCTCTCCTACCTCCCTGCCTGACCATCCTGCAAGCTTTCCTGTCTGCCTCCTTACCTTCTCTGCCTCTCCTTTCCTCTCTGCCTATTACCTGCGTCCCTGCCTTACCTCTTCCACCTTCCTACCTGCCTTCCTTACCTTTCCTACCTCTCTTCCCTGCCTTACCTCTCTGCCTGCCTGCCTGTCCACAAGCCCCGACTGCGGACTTGCAGGGACATAACCAGGCGGCCTCACCTTTGATCGTCGGGCCGCGTAATCCTTCCGGTCCAGCGGTCCATCCCTCCACCGCTGCGGCCCGGGCCGCCACAGGGCCAAGGGGGAAGGAGGGGAACTGCAGGGGGACGGTAGGGGGAATCAGGGGGGACGGTAGGGGGCGGGGAGGGAGCTGGAAAGAGTAGAAAGGGAGGGTAGAAGAGTTGGAGAATTTTTTTGAGATGAATGGAAAAGGCAGGGAGGGGGGAGAGGAGGGGGTCAGGGGCGGCAGAGGGGTGGAGGGGCTGGGGGTGAGTTGCAGGGAACTGGAAAGAGTAGAAAGGGAGGTTAGAAGAGTTAGGAGATTTTTTGGAGACGAGTTGAAGGGGTAGGGAGGGACTGTGAAGGAGAGGTAGGGGGACGAGGACGGGTGACTGGGGGATAGGGGGTGAGTTGGGGATGATGGGGGGGAGGAGGGGGGAGAGGGGGAGCTGGAAAGGGTAGACTGGGAGGTCAGAATAGTTTGAGGATTTTTGAGACATGCATAGAAAGCGACAGAGACTAGGAATGGATGGTAGAAAGCTGATGAAATTGAAGGGGAGGGGTTAGATAGGGTTTAGGGTGGCGAGAAGGGATTGCTGGGGAGGGTGGAGGGGTTGGAATGGGGGGTGGGTAAGAGGGCTGTGAGGGATGGAAAGTGGGGTTTGAAAAGACTGATGATTTTTGAACAATAAAGGAAAAAGGCAAGATGGGAATTAAACGAGGTTGCAGAGAGCTAGGTAGAGTTAGAAGAAGGGAGGAGAGGGAAGCTAGGAGAGACTGAAAGAGAAATAGGGAAATAGAAAGGAAAGAAAAGAGGACGAGGGGGGTAGTAGGGGGACTGGAAGGGTTGCTGGAAAGAGTAGAAGGGGAGACTAAAAAAGACAGGATTTTTGAGGAATGAAAGGAAGAGGCAGAGAGGGGTACAATGTGGCTGGAAGGAGAAAGAGAGTTAGAAGCCTGTCACTCCACGAACACAGACTCTACTACTCTACTGCTTCTGCCACTACACTACTACTTCTACTACTACTACTACTACTACAGCTGCCTCAGATGACAGCGAGACAGGCAGTGTGGAGACAGGGGGCGTTCATTATCTCCCAACATTTCATTCAAGTGACGGGAGGATCGCAGCCCCCCATCACCCCCCACCTTTCCGCCCCCCACTCCCTTACCCCCCTGACCTACCCCCCACTGCCACCCCTTCCTCTCTCTACCTCTTAATTCTCCGTGTCCCCCTCTCTTCCTCTTCCCTGCTCCTCTCCTGTGCCTCCTCCCTCTTTTCCTTTCCCCCTCTCTCTATACTGCATCTCTCCTGCCTCACCTACACACCTCCACTTCTTCCTCACTTCCTCTTATTTCTCCTTGTCTCCCTCTCTTCTTGTTTCTCTTCCTTCCCTTTTCCTCCTCTTCTCTTTCTCCTCGTCCCTCCTCTCCTTTCCGTCTTTTGTACACCCATCTCCGCTACTCCCAACCCCCCCACCCCTTCCCCTATACCCCTCAATCCTCTTCCCTCCCTTCTATCTGTTCTGCCACTTCCTCCTTCCTTCCTCTCTCCTTTTCCTTCACCTCCTTGCAGTCCCTCCCTTTCCTTCAGTTCCACTTCCTCCTCCCTTCCATTCCTCGTCCTCCTCCTCCGTTGCATCCATGTTCTTCCTTCCTTTCCATTTTTTCTCTCTCTCATCTTCTTCCCTTCTTTCCTTCCATTTTCCTCTTCCTCCATTTTCTCTCGTCATTCACGTACGCGTTTTCTTCAACCCTCTTTATACTCTCGTTATTTTTTCTCTCCCGTCTTCTCTTCCTCTTCTCTCCTCTCCCTCTTCCTCTTCCCCTTCCCTCCCTCTCTCCTCTCCTCTTCGTCTTCCCTCCATCCTCTTCCTTTCTCCCTCTTTTCCCTCTTCTTTTTTCCTCAGTCTGTAGTTCCTAAAGTTAGCCTTTTCTTTAATCTTCTTTGTCTCTTCTTTATTTTTCCCCTCCTCCTCCTCCTCTTTCTTCCCTCTTCTCTCCTTTCCCTCTTTCTTTGTCCTTTCTGCCGAACACTTCTCCATGCCTCTCCTCTCTCTCTCTTTCTCTCCTTATCTCTCGTCTTCCCTCCAGTCTTCCCCATCTTCCTCCTCTATCTCTGTTTATTCTCTGTTTCCTTCCTCTGTTTTTGTACGGTCTTCTGTTTCCCTTTACTTTTGTTTCCTGTTCTCTTCATGCTTAGTCTTCTCGTCCTTTTCCTCTCTCTCTCTCTCTCTCTCTCTCTCTCTCTGGAACAAGGTGATCGGCCAACTAATTAATCCATCAACTTGTCCTCTGACCAAGCAGTTACCTCGTCCTCACACACACACACACACACACACACACACACACACACACACACACACACACACACACACACACACACACACACACACAGTCTCTCTCTCTCTCACTAGGGAAATAGGTGTAGGTGTGTAGAGGAGATGCGTATGTGTAGTCACCTGGATTTTGTCTGTGTACTAGAAGTTGAGTTCCCCGCCTGAGAGTACTTACACCCACAGAGACAACACAGTATCCCTTTTCACCCTCAGAATCAACACAGCATCCTTTATCACCCAACTCAGCATCTCACCTAACACAGCATCTCCTCTCACCCTCAACCAACACAGCATCCCTTTCACCTCAGAGTCAACAGCCCTCATACAGCAGCACAGCATCTCGTGGCAGCCTCCGAGTCAAGTCAGAGATGAGGTAGATAGACTTGGGACGGAGGAATACTTGATGTGTTACGCACGAGCCCCGGCCTCTTCTCCTTATCATAAAAATGGCGGAAGTGGGAAGATGTAAAAACGCAAAATTCTCAGTGACGTTGGCGGCTTCTGACGTAAAATACATGACGGAACGAATGCGTCAATAATGCGTCGATTCTTCTCTCCCGACGTCGCGCGGTGGGTGGGTGGAAGCTCCGCAACACCTTTTCCCAAGCTATTTATTTTGCCTCTTACACCGTGCCATCCTCTTGTGCGTTCTTTAAATCATTGTGATATCACCATAGTCTCCATAAATAACGTACACAAGGATATTAACCAGCCATATCCGGGAATAAAGCGCTAAGGAAGAGGTGTTAGGGAGCTTTGCCTGGGTGTCATAGTACGAGAAAAGAATATATATATATATTTTTTTACGTGGCTTGTCGCTATAGTCTGTTCACTTTCACCTGCCTAGAATTACCACATCATCTCGAACGGTGAGGTGTAAGAAGAGATTAACAGTAGAATTTGATGCTAGTCATGAAGAAGTGCAATGAAAGCATGTAGAGCCGTAGTATTATTTTACCATAGAGCTGTAACACACTAGATGATGGTGCTAGTCACGAAGAAGTGCTTTGGAATGGATGCAGAGGCGTATTATTATCTTAATCTTCCATTTAGCTGCGGGAAGTAAGCTGAATAATGAGGAAAATCACTGATAATGTAAGTGTCTTTTATTTCCTTCATATTTAATCCATGAATCAGGAAATATACTGGTACCATTAAAAGACCTTCATCTAATCTTATTTTATAATGATCTGTAAACGCACTGTCAGGCTCTCTCTCTATTTATTTCTTTATTTAATTTATTGTAACTTTCCCTTGATTCACCGAAAAGATATATATACTCCTCATCTTCCTCATGCTTTCCATGTATCCTTTCTTTGACATCACTCCCCTCCTCTGACATCACTCTGTCCTCCCCTGAAGTCATTCTTTCCTCGGTCACTATATATCCTCATCATTTACTCAGTCATTGTATCCTGTCTCTCACTCTATCCAGCATGACGTCACTCTGTCCTTCCCTGACGTCACTCTGTCCTTCCCTGACGTCGCTCTGTCCTTCCCTGACGTCACTCTATCCATCCCTGACGTCGGTCTATCCCTTTATGTCACTCTTTCTCTCCTGATCTCACTCTGTCCCCCTATACCCCTATCTTATGCCTCGACAGAGAAGAGTGACTTGCGTTTCTCACCCCTTCCTGTTAGAGAGAGAGAGAGAGAGAGAGAATCCCCTATCCACCCCTCTTACAAAATCCCTAACAGTACCACCTCATTCACTGACACCCATTTCTGTCGTCATCCTCTTCTCCCCCATTCTTCCTTTCAGCCTTTTCATTAGTTCTCTTAATTTTTTTCCTCTTCCTTTTCGATGGGACTGTTGAGTAATTGCCCTGCCATCACCCTCCACCTGACCACGCCCTCCTGCCCAGGTATCATTCTGAGTGAGTAGACAAGTTGGTGAAATGTGAAAGGGAGGTGAGAAAAGAGACTGACATTGTGTGTAAATGAGAGAGAGAGAGAGAGAGAGAGAGAGAGAGAGTTGGGATGGGAAACCTATACCTCCATATCCTGTATTTGGCCCTAAAAGAAATCATTTTTTTTTTTTCCCCTCTTCTTCATGTCATTTTTTTCCAGTCTCTCCCTCGCCTTCCCATTTTTTCCACATTCACGCACGACCGCTTCCCCAACGCCTATCATTGTCTGGTTCTGGGAGCGACACACTTCCCAAATTCGAACACAATATACCGATAAGAAAAAGTGGATTATATTGCGCCCATTAAAATTACTTGTTTTTGAAGGGAACAGCGCAAGGGAATTCGGTTGGCTCCTTCCCTCATCAGTATTTTAGGATTCTTGTTATAGGGGGTTAGGAATTGATAGGAAGGTTGTATTAGATTGCCACTAAGGTACCCAGGACTCCCCCTCAGCTGAATAAAATCGTCTGATCGAGGTGGAATAAAATAGAAGAGTTCTACCGTTCATGAGAGGGTTTGTGATGTGAGTAATAACAGTGGGGCTCAAGTGGTTCACTCTTCGCAGATTAATATAGCCTGGTGTTAGCTGGAATGGCTTACTAGAGTTGCATTGATCATTAGAGGGTTGAGTAGATACTGGAAACAATCTGAAAAGCCAACAATATCCAGATCGGGTCAAAACTATGTGAGTTATAGGGTCGAACTGTTGACCCTTGGCTGCCGTTCAGTCCTTCTGTCAAGTTTGGTCCAACGTCGATCAAAGCTGAGTTATTTTGTTCACACACGTACATACAGACACACACGCGCGGAGGCGAGCTATACAATATACCATCGCGCTCCTCGCGCTGGTGTAATACAAGAAAGCAAGAAACCATCAGAAAAAAAAAAAGTTAGACATCTGGAAAAGCAAGAAAGATTTGCGAGCGGAGCGATGCATCAGAGAAGGAGCCAGGCGGGAAGAAGGAGGGAGGGAGGAGAGATGGGTGAGGGGGGGGGAGCGAGAGGGGTGGATGGAGGAAAGGGGGGGGTAATGGTCGGGTGTCGGTGTGTGGGATCATATCTCTCGGATGTATTGCAGGTAGCAGCGTCTGGCACCCATCTTCCATTTCTCCCCGCCACCCAAACTGTTATGACGCACTATACTCCCTCGCTTATCCCAGCCTGGAGGCGAACGTGGCTCCTCAATATGGCACGCAGAACGGCCGCAACATCTTCAATATTACTCCCGACGATGCTCTGGCGGAGGGGAGATGAGATGGAGGAATCGTTTTTGGAAAATTCAATCATCATTCTGGATCGTAGAGGCGCTGGGAGTGAGATGCTCGTGACAACCTGTGCGAGACTGACGGTGCTCGAAGGGGCGCCTCTCAGTAATGCACACACACATGCGATTCCTTCTGCTCCCCCTCCTGCCCCTCCTTTTGCTTCCCTCTTGCCCCCCTTTTTGCCCCCATCTGCCCCTCCTGCCTTCCTGCCCCACCTCAATGCCCCCCCACCCCCTCCTGTTGCAGCACACCCTGGGACACACTACGTCTTCTTGCCCTAAAACGATGGAGGGGAGCGTGCACACACTGACATGCACATGTCACACACACCGCACCTACGTCTTCATGCTTTTACATGGCGAGGCACACACACACACACACACACACACACACACACACACACACACACACACACACACACACACACACACACACACACACACACACACACACACACACACACACCGCGTTTCGTTCCACCATTCACCGACCCATGTTTTTTCTACCGTGTGCTTATCTAAGAAAAAACAAACACTTCACTGCAAACCCAGCTCACTGATTAAGCATAATTTACATTGGTTCCAGGCGGCCGAGTCCCCCCTTGAAGTTCTTAATTGAATTTATGCTGCATTTTCACAACATAGAAAACGGGATTAAAGGTTGCCCGGAGCACATGACTAAACGCACATCTGATTTGGTGTGTGTGTGTGTGTGTGTGTGTGTGTGTGTGTGTGTGTGTGTGTGTTCAATTCTTGCTACTCCCAGGTTGTGTGTGTGTGTGTGTGTGTGTGTGTACTTAAACTTGTACTATAACTTGTAATATTACTTGTACATCTCTTAATATTACATGTACTCACTTTAACTCGTGTCTTTCACTTAGAGAGAGAGAGAGAGAGGGAGAGAGAGAGAGTAACAAGCCTAGGAGAGTTCCGTCCTAGTGAAAGGCTTAGGACGATCTCTTTTACGAATTAATTGCTTTGTTTTTGTTCATTAGTGTTCAGTCCTTTGAAATATTGTGCTTTGAGCTTTGTACTTTGAATGCTTTTTATTTCTGCCAAGTTTTTTTTTATTGCTTAGGTTTATGCTTGGCTTGTTTTTCGTTTTTCTTTCTCGTTTTTTTTTTTTTTTTACGAGCCCCATTACTAAGGTTTTTAATTTGTTGTCAAGAGAGGAATGTCGCGCCTTCTCTTCCCCCTGCACCCCCCTCATCCCCTTCTTCCCCTACACCTTCCCTCTTCCCCCTCCCTCATTCCATTCCCCCTTTCTCTCCTCTCCTTCCACCACCTCACCCTCTCCAGCAGTACCATCCCCTCTCCCTACCTCAACACATCCCCTCTCACTTCCCTTCCACACTTCCCCGTCCCCTCAAAACTTCCCCCTCCCCTCTACACTTCCCCCTCTCCCACTTCCCCTCCCCCACTACCTTTCCCCCACCACACCCCCCTTGCCATTACCTCATAAACTCTGCGACCAGCGAGGCCTAGGCAGTCTTTACCCCTTGCTGGTGTCTCAGGAGTAGGGGAGGAGGAGTGAGAAGTGAAGGAGAGAGGGGAGGAAGGTGAGGGGGAAGGGAAGGAGAAAGGTGGGGGAGAAGGGAAGGGGAGAGGAGGAAGGTGAGGGAGAATGGAAGGAGAGAGGAGAGGGAGCAGGGAAGGAAAGAGGAGGAAGAGGGAAGGTGTTGGTGAAGGAGAAAGATGGAGAGAAGAAAGAGACAGGAGGTAGAATAGGGAAACTAGGCTGCCAGTGGAACGAAGTGAGAAATGGAGAGAGAGAGAGAGAGAGAGAGAGAGAGAGAGAGAGAGAGAACAATTGGAGTGAGAGGACAGCCGCACCTCTACAGAAACTTACGGTAATTCTCCACATTTTTTCGAGGACCAGGTAGGGGGGGGGAAGGGGAGAGGGAGGAGGGGGAGAGTGTGTTTGTGGTGGGGTGTGACAAAGTGTGCGGCGTGGCGTAGCTATGGGAGGGGGGGGGGACTGCCTGAAGACAAACAAAGTGCCATGAGAAACAGGCTGACTATGAGGATGCTACGTGTTTGGTTGAGTACCCCCCCCCCTCTCTCTCTCTGCTCATTCCCTTCTTCCTTTCTTCCTTTCTCTTCATCCCTCCCTCTCCTCTCCTTTCTTTTTCCTTCCTCTCCCTCCCTCCCTCTCGCTCTTTCCTCCCTTCTGTTTTACTTCTGCCTTCCTCACTTCTCCATTCCTTCTTTCCTCTCTTTCCCTCCTTCCTTCCCTCTCCTTTATTTTCTTCATCCTTCTCCATTCGTCCTTTCTTACGTACATACTTCTTTCCTTCTTTTATCCTTCCTTCACCACTCCCCATGCCTCTCCCCATGTTTCCTTCCTTCCTTCCTCTCTCTCCCTTCTTTCCTCCCTCCCTCCCTTTCCGGATTAGTGGGCATCCTCATCAGTCCTCCCTTCCCTCCCTTCCTGTCGCACCTTCAACTGTTTTTCTGCTTCCCTGACCCTACCTCCAGTTGCCTTATTTTTCACAATTTCTGTACTGGGAATAGGGTTAAGGTGATGATGATGATGATGGTGATGAGGATGATGATGATGGTTATTATTGTATATTATGTGTATTATGTCATTATTAATCTGTATAGTTTAAAAGGACGTGTAATTAATGACCAAGCAACCTGCAAAGCCATCAGACACCAAAAAAATCATCACCAGACTGACATGTGCTTCTTGGGCTTCGAGCTTCGGAAAATATCAGAATTTGCTTGGAAATGGTGTCTGTCTAGTTAAATATGCTTCATAAGACAAGTGCCCTGTCTGAGTGCGATGCGTGACTATTGTTTTTAAGTTGCTTTCCTACTTACAGGTATTATCAAACTGCAGTGGTTTTAGCGTGATGTAGATTTTCCTCATCAGTAGTTAAAAGGGTTGATAGTAAAGATTGAGAGTTCTGTACCAATCCGCCATCACTCATTTACACTGGGGTACACTTACCTGCCTACCTGCTCTACATAATCACCTCAAGTATGTCGTTAGCCTAGGTAGCTAGGAGGAGAAGCCACCATCATCCCGAAAGAGCGAGAAGGCGAGGCAACAATAGCTATGGGTGACATTCTTGAGCCATTACTGTGTTGAGATGGCCTGCTGTGCTGTCTGTCTTATCCCACCACAGTCATCCTCTTTCCCCCCTCCTCCTCCCCACACTCATTCCCGTCCCCCTCCTCCTCCTCCTCCGTCTAGCCATCCCCTTCCCCCTCCTCCTCCTTCTCCGTCTAGCCATCCCCTTCCCCCTCCTCCTTCTCCTCCCTAGAGCCATCCCCTCCCCCCTACAGTCATCCTCTTCCCCCTCCTCCTCCCCACACTCATCCCCTTCCCCCTACACTCTTCCCCCCTCCCCAGCCACAAGAACAATGCTCTGGCACGTCACAAAACGGTATATCCGGAATGAGATAGAGGAAGGAAGGATAGCAGAATTAGAAGTAGGGTAAACAAAATAAAAAATAACTAGATAGAATAGGTCACATCGGAAAAATCAGGAGACGCCTTTATCCTGCAGCAGCTGAGCTCAGAATGATGATGATGATGATGATGATGATGGTGATGCACTCGTCTCGGTTTGCGCGTTTGGCCAAGATCAAGGGTTCGATTCCCAGGTCGCGGTGGTCATTTAGTGTAGATTCTCGTAACCTGTCTAAAAATACAAGAAAGATTGTGTGGAATTAGAAAGGGTAATTTTCCTGTAATAATATAGCGGTAAATTGACGTAAACAGGACTTCAGGAGTTAAATCAGTAAAGAACAAAAGTCATACACTAATTGAAAGTTGCAGGGAGAGAGAGAGAGAGAGAGAGAGAGAGAGAGAGAGGATTAAAGTGTGACATACTGTGTGGCAGAGTGCATGAGAGAATAACTAAGGAGAAAGCACAAATAAAGTAAAACACACACACACACACACACACACACACACACACACACACACACACACACACACACACACACAGCCCTTTCCCCAAAATTCCTTAAATCACTGCGGTAAAAATGGTATGTGTGTAAAGACAGGCAAAAAACAAAGACTCAGGCTACTCTTCTTTTCGTCCCCCACCAGATGTCCTCTTTCTCCCTCTCCCTCTCTTTTTCTTTTCCTCTTTTTCTCTCATTTCTTCCTTACTTCTCTTTCCTCTTTTCCCTCTCTCTTCCTTGTCCCCTTGCCTTCTGTTTTCGTTCACACTTCTTCGTTCTTTCCTACTTCTTTCCTTTTTTTCCCCTTTTCTTCGTAGTAGTGTTTCTAAATTCCGTTGTTCTCTTTCCCCCTTCTTCCTTCGTTCTCTCTTCGTTCTGCTGTTTCCTCCCTTCTCAGATTTCTTTTTTTCCATGCCATCCTCAGCCTCATTCCTTCCTTCCAATCGTTATTTCGTCTTCCTTCTCCTCCTTCCCCCTTCTCCATCCTTCTTCCCTGTTTCCTTCTCCTCATTTACTCTCTTCCTCCTACCTCTCTTCCTGCCCCCTCCTCCCTCTCTTCCTTCCCTCTCCACCTCACCGCAAGACGAGTGACAATGCTGAATGACACGCCTTGGGGAGAGACAGGGGTAAAAAAAAGTGGAAGGGGAAAATAGAAAGGTTTAGGCTGAAAAAATATGTTAGGTTCGCATGAGGAAGGGTGAGAGAATGGAAAAGAGCGTTAGAACAAATGTGGAAGCCTGTTGTAAGAACCCGACAGTGACTGAGTGTAGCGGTAGTGTTAGATCTAGGTGTTTGTTAGATTAGGAGATGACAGGGACAAGGAGGAGTGGTAATGAGATGAGTTTGTGGACATGGTGTTTAATATTCGCCTAGTGCTACGTTCATGGGCTTGTTCTCTTTCTCTCTCTCTCTCTCTCTGTCATATTTTCACATAACAACAGACGATAAAGGCCCCCTAACCCCTTTTCCTTCAGCGTGACCAAAAATCCATTGAAGTACAGCATTTTCTCATATCAAAAATTCAAGATTCCATAGAAGAGGGGAAGTGTGGCGGAAACAGTATGACATTGCAGTAATTAAGGGAGAAGAAAGTGGAAAATGAGGCAATGACACGCCAGGGAGATGAGAGAGAGAGAGAGAGAGAGTAAAGCAAAAACTAATTCCTTCATTCTCTTTCCTCCTCTTCCTCTTGCATCCTTATTCATTTTATATTCTCTCACTTTCCCTTTCTTCATTCTTGTTCACTTTCTCACTCCCATTATCTCACATTCTATGCTATTTCCCCGCTACATCATCTCGCTCATTCTATACCTTTCTCATTCTCTCCTTCTACTCTCTCTCTCTCTCTCTCTCTCTCTCTCTCTCTCTCTCTCTCTCTCTCTCTCACACACACACACTTTCTCACAATCGCCATCATCCCATCCCTCATTCCCTTTCCATCTCTCTCTCCACCCTCTCTCATTCTCCTCTCCCACTCTCTCTCTTTCTCATTCTCCATCTCTCCCTGCTCATTCTCCGTTCGCAGGGAGTCATAGGAGAGTTTCATTAGCAAATTCCAGGGCATTTTTTATCCTTTGTTTTTAATCAGAAGGACCTCTCCCTCCACCCATCAAAAACAAGAGTGTGGATTAATTTTGAAGCGACGGGGCCACGAGAGGAAACTGGATCTGTGCATCATGAGAGAGAGAGAGGGGGGGGGAGGGAGGGAGGGGAGGGAGGGAGTGGGGAGGGATGGAAGTTGAAACGGAAAATGTTGCTAGGAAAATAACAGGAGTATAATACGAGATGGGTTGATGGAGAGAGAGAGAGAGAGAGAGAGAGAGAGAGAGAGAGAGAGAAGTTTTGTTCAGCTTTGCAGGGGATGATACAAGGTACAGAGAAAGGGAAGAATATTTGACATCGGTTCATCATCATCATCATCTTCATCTTCAGCAACAGCATAATCTTTAATCCCCTTTTCCAGTCCATCTCTTCTCACCTACCCCACCAGCATCCCTATCCACCCCACCAAACCCCACCATTCACCCAGCTCACCCCACCAAACCCTATGATTACCCTACTACCTCCCAGCAAACCCCACCGTTACCACAACCTTCCCCAACAAACCCTTCATCCACCCCATCAAACCCAACCATTACCCCAGTCCACCCCACCCAGCCCCACCAAAGCCACATTCTACCCCATCCACCCCCATAATCAACCCGGTTCCTCCCACCCAACCCCTCTCCCATTCCAACTCAACTCGCCATACTCTACCCTGCCTCACCTGTCAATTCACCCCACTCTACCCCCCCTAACCCCACTCCACCCCATCCACCATCATCAACATCATTCTGTTTCATGTCACTATCGAGTAAAAGTATCTCCCAGTAAGCGTTCTAGAGTATGGAATGAACCGGGAAGGAAGAGGTCTGGAATCTAGGTATTGGAGGGGGTAAGGAGAAGTATTGGAGGACGGGTCTTGGTTGGAGGGAATGGGTACTGGAGGCTGGGTACTTGGTGGGAGGAAAGAGGTAACGGAGGCTGGGTATTAGGTAGGACGGAAATGATATTAGTAAGTATTGGGTGGCAGGAAAGAGAGATATTTGGTTTGGTACTGGGCAGGAGGGAAGGGTATTGGAGGCTTGGTACTGGGAGGGAGGGAAGGGAATAGGAGGTTGGATATTGAGTGGGGAGGGTAGGGTATCGAAGGCTAGGTATTAGTGTGTGGAATGTGGGTATTGGTTAGGGGGACAAGGAGGGTGAATACTGGAAGGGAGGAAAGGGTACTGGGGGCATGGTATTGGGCTGAGGAAGGGCGAAGGGCAACAGCGTGGGTGGCAGCAAGGGTAAGAAAGACAGGTTTGGCTTAGGTGGGGAGGGGAGGGGAGGGGGTGATGAGTGGAAGGGGCGGGGTGGGGGAAAGGGTGATGTGTGAGCAGAGGGAGGGGAGGGGAAGGGATGAGTGGAAGGGGAGGGGTGGGGGAGGGGGTGATATTGTGATCAGGGGAGGGGAGGGGAGGGGGAGATTGTTAACAGTGGGTGGGCAGCAATAAGTGGGCGGGTGGGCAGCATTGGGTGGGTAGTTTACAGACCCGACAGACTATACAAGTGTGAGGCCAAGGGGGGTGGTATGGGGGAGGGGAAGGGGTAGGGGAGGAAGGATAAGGGTGGGGGGAGGTCATGGAGGGGCAGGAAGGAGAAGAGGTGGTATAGGAGAGGGGTAAGGGATGGGAGAGAGGATTTGTGGGTGGGGGAGAGGGATGTGGGAGGAATTGGTGGAGGGGGAGGGGATAGGTGAGGGTGTGGGGGATGGAAGTTGGGGTGTGGGAGGGGGTGATGAAGGGGAGGGGGAGTCACCTGTCTGCCACTTGATGTTAACCCCCTCCTTTCTCTCGCCTTGCACAAACATCGAGTGTAATGACTTGTTTTGTGGCGTGTGTGTGTGTGTGTGTGTGTGTGTGTGTGTGTGTGTGTTGTGTTTTGGCCTGTTTGTACTCACCTCTGATCTTGTGTTGTCTAGTGTTTGTATTTTCGTGTTGTGTGTGTTTAAAGTTAGTGTATGTGTCTGAGTGTGTGTGCTCTGTTTATGAATTGTAGTTGTTGTATATGCGTCTTTGTGTTATGTCTCGTCTCCTAGTGTTGCGGAAGCTGTTTATGTTGCCTCTATGTTGCCTCTTGTCTATGTTGTGTTGTATGTTTGTTTGTGTGATGTATCTTATGTATTAAACCTGTGTTCTGTGCCTGTTTGTTGTATTATGCCTGTGTGTTGTATCTGTGTTGGATCTTTGCCATCGGTGTGTATTGCATCTGTGCCTGTGTATTGTATCTGAATATTGCCTTCCTCAGTGTTACACCCCCTAGTGTTGTGGTAGTTGTGTGTGTGTCTGGCCCAAACCCCACGTCCACTTATAACGCACCTGAAATGTCTTTATTGCACCTGGGGAGACTTTACAATGGGTTGGTTGAGGTAGGGTGGTGGGACGGGGGGTCGTGTGTTGCAACCTGTTTCTCTCTCTCTCTCTCTCTCTCTCTCTCTCTCTCTCTCTCTCTCTCTCTCTCTCTCTCTCCTATCATTATCATTGCCCTACCCCCATCTATCTCTGACCGTCTTCCCTGTTCATCCTTGCCCTTTCTGTGTCCCTGCCCTTGGCCTTTCCCTGCTCTTCTTCCTCTGTACATTCTTGCCCCTTTCCTTTCCCTTCATATCCTTCCCTATCCACTCCTGCCATTTCCATGCCCCTGCTCTTTCCCTTATTGCCCTTAACTGTGTCCTTTCCACTTATCTGCATCTACCCTATTCTTGTCTCTATCCCTGCCCTTCCTGTCAGTGTCTCTACGCATTTTCCTTTCCTTCGTCATTTCCCCATGTTCTTACCCTTGCACATTTCCTTTCCCTTCTATCTCTGTTTCCTTTGCAACTACCCACTACCCTTAGCCCATCCCTCCTCTTCCCCAATCCATCCCTATCCCTTCCCCTTTCAGCTCCTTCCCTTTCTCTGCGCTTGCGTCCACACATTTCTTACCTGTCGTTACACCTTTCCCCTACCTTTTGTCTCATTTTTCTTTCTTCCCTTTTACCTTTTTTTTTTTTTTTATATATACCTCTTCTTTCCCTGCCCTTGTCTTTGCCCTTCTGCGGGTCTGTGCTTGTAGTTTGTGTAGATTAACTTACCTAATCGTAATCTCAATACCTTTGCTCTTACCCACACTTCAAACCCCGACGGACGCTCCCCTCAAACATCCCTAGCTACTTGTCCCTAACTTAACCTAACCCAACCTAGCCTAACCCAGCTTAACCTTATCCACCCTAACCAAGCCTGGCCCAGCTGACATTACCCTGAGCCACTTTACTCTTACTCTTTCCTCGGACCCCCCCAAACTAAATTCGCCACCCACCCCCCACCCGAGCCTACCCTCAAACCTCCCACACCTCCTCCACTCACACCCTCCCTCAAACCTCCCACATCTCCTCCCCTCACCCACACCCTCCCTCAAACCTCCCACACCTCCTCCACTCACCCACGCTCACCCTCAAACCTTCCACGCTTCCTCCCCCAACCCACGCTCACCCTCAAACCTCCCACGCTTCCTTCCCCCACCCACGCTCACCCTCAAACCTCCCACGCTTCCTCCCCCCACCCACGCTCACCCTCAAACCTCCAATGCTTCCTCCCCTCACCCACGCTCACCCTCAAACCTTCCACGCTTCCTCCCCTCACCCACGCTCACCCTCAAACCTTCCACGCTTCCTCCCCCCATCCACGCTCACCCTCAAACCTCCCGCGCCCCATCCTTTCCTACCGGCCCCCAAGCCCCACCAGCTTCCCCCAGGGGCCTCATCCACAAGCTGCACATGAACGCTGGCTCTCGTGGGGATTGTGAGTGCTAAAGGAGAAGCACCAGCCCGGCACTCACAACACCGCCAAGAAATCATGACAGTCTCGTTTCAGTCCCCCCGAGAGAGAGGCGCATCGCAGGTCGGGGTCATAAAACTTACGGAAAACGCGTCGTAAAAACACGTTTGTTCTCCGGTCAAAAACTTGCGAGCTTCTTATGTCTAGGAATTTTGTTGCGTAAGTCCCGGGGAGAAGTGTGTAGTTATAGGGTCGTGTTCTCAGCGTCTTAAAATTCTTCGTAACACCTTTTCCCTAGCGACTTATTTTGACGATTACACCTTCACTGTGATAATGTCTTTTACGGTTCCCTGTTAGCCTGAGACAGCGGTATTGAACCTGAGACGTTTTTATTGAATTTACAAGAACCAGTCACACTTTAAGTGGTTTGGTTTAGATCCGTATTCTGCTCAGCCATGAAAACTCCCAGGCACCTTTTCCTCAGCGATTTATATTTGGATCCTTTTGTACCATACAGTACCTATGCAGAGTATGGCGATAACAGAATGATTTAAGAAACACGGAAGAACAGAGTAACGTATAATAAGCATGCTAAATCGCTTAGGAAAAAGTGTTAGGGAGCTTTTTTTACTTGGTGAGAAGACGGACCTTAATTTAAGAAGAAATTACTGTTGATACCTTCTTATTAACTCTTTATTTTTTTCATATTAAATCGATGTTAACTGTATCTATAAAACCTGTTTCCCTTTCCTATCCTTGTACTGAGCTTTTATTCTCAACACCAGTGGACGATTTTATTCAGATTTGTTAATAATATCTCTGATCAATGTCTGCTTCGATTAAGATCAGATCTGGCTCATACATTGTGTCTGGGGATGTGAGGAAGTGATTCGAGTTTGGTGTAGATCAAGGAGAGGTCAAGGTCAGGGGTCAGGGTCAAAGTTGGGGCACTGTGCTATCAGAGAACGTTTAATCTCATTCTTTTTGGAGTAAGGGGAAGAAAGGGGAAATGTGTAATCTTGTCACGTCTCTTGTGCTTCTTATATATAAAAAAAAAATGTATTTAGAACATTGGTATTGATTTTGTGGTTGTGAATATGTAAGTGTGTTTGTGTATGTGTGTTTATGTATTTACAACACTGGTATTGATGGTAAGTGTCTTTGTAAATGTGTGCTTAGGTTCAGGGCAGTAGCGGTGGCTCTCTTGGGACGAATATTCACACGCCATTGCATTTTATTTCTGAGTTAGGGAGTCTGGCCCGCCGTGGGGTTATGATCCGTGGGGCCTCTGGGGCTTCGATACGGGGGTGCAGGGGTCTGGGGGGGTCTGGTGGAGGGGTTCGAGAGGGGGGACGTTGAAGGGTTACGGTGGGTTTGGGGAGGGTTCGACAAGGGGCGTAGCGAGGTTTGAGGAGGGTGTGGGTTAGTTTCAAGAGGAAAGACAGGGGGACGTGGGGGTCGCATGTGGGGGTAGGGGAGCCTGGGGGATTGCAGGAGGGCTAGATTAAAGGGGGGGGACAGGGGGGATGAAGGCCTGTAGAGGAGGCGAAGTTTTGATTCGTGGGGCCAGGGGGGAGGGGAACTCAAGAGGGGGGCGCAGGAGAGGGGTGCGGGGGCGTGTTTATGCTGCTATTAATTCCGCTGTAAACAACACTCGCGTTCACTGTAAATAGAAAGCCTGGGTGGGTACTCGTGGTGCTGGTGGGGTAGTGTAGCGAAATACAAAGATGCTGGAGTGTTTCTGGGTAGACGAATGGAGAGTGTTGCAAGGTAGATGAATGAAGTGTTGCAAGGTAGATGAATGGAGAGTGTTGCAAGGTAGATGAATGGAGAGTGTTGCAAAGTAGATGAATGGAGAGTGTTGCAGGGTGGATGAATGGAGAGTGTTGCTGGATAGATGAATGGAGAGTGCTGTTAGGTAAATGAATGGAGGACATGTATAATGTAGTATATGAAATTTTTTGTATTATTTTTCCCTCCTCTTGTCATCTTCTGTTAAAAAAATAATAATCCATGAAATTGCAGTCTTTTTTTTTTTTTTTTTTTTTTTTTAGCAAGACAGAATAGAAAAACAGGTTCAAAGTGACTAATTGTATGAGTGGACGACTGAGAGTAGAGGCTGATTCTTGCATTGATATTAGACGGAAAGGGAGAGTGTGTAACTACGATGGGATTCGAAACGAGGAGCCTGATATGACGCGGGATTCAGGGCCGAGTGACTGGGCATTCCGTAACACCTCTTGCTTAGCGATGTATTCAACACATCAGCCCCAGTATCCTCTTATGAATACGAACTTGATATAAATAATGCACTTGGGAATGTCAAGGAGTAAAAGGTAAAATAAATCGCTAAGGAAGAGGTGCGACGTAGCCTACCGAGCCACACCGGAGGGTAAAAAAGCGGGTGAATATTAAATGTGTTCCATATTTACCAGCAGTTTGGACCAGCTCGTTGATTAATGGACTGTGCTGAGGTTAATAGACGAGGGGCGTAAAGTTGAGGCCGGGCGGGTGTATTAATTTCAGCAGTTAGGAGGGTTTTGTGAGGCTCGGGACCTTA
Organism: Coenobita brevimanus; assembly: GCF_032717465.1. Taxonomy (NCBI): domain Eukaryota; kingdom Metazoa; phylum Arthropoda; class Malacostraca; order Decapoda; family Coenobitidae; genus Coenobita; species Coenobita brevimanus. The sequence goes on along the minus strand of NC_136973.1, from coordinate 1,211,414 downwards.
TTATATACTGCCTTTGCCTTGGCCTGGAGTAGATTATATACTGCGTTTGCCTTGGCCTGGAGTAGATTATATACTGCGTTTGCCTTGGCCTGGAGTAGATTATATACTGCGTTTGCCTTGGCCTGGAGTAGATTATATAATGCCTTTGCCTTGAACTGTAGTAGATTCTCGTCTCTGTGTACGTTATTTCACTTTGAGATATTCGTCCCTTCAAAGCGCATTTCACTTGGACTTTGAGGAGCGTTGTGTCTTTTTGTACCTTATCTCGCTTTGACGTGGATGTTTTAGTCCTTTCAAAGCGAACTCCACTTTGGCTTAGAGCAGGTTTTTGTCCCTTCGCTGCGTAGTTCACTTTGACTTTGATATTTTCTTCCTTTTGTTGCTTATTTTGCTTTGAGTTGAGACAGATTTGGGATGGGGAAGTAGGATGGGTAGGGAGGTATTAATAGAGGACGGGAAAGGGATATTATATGGGTAGGATTTTCATGAAGAGGGAGGAGGGGAAAGGTGGAGGGGAGGCGCTGAGGGATGGGGAGGATGGTGGCCCTGCAGTGGGGAGGGGGGGGAGAGGGGAGCGAGGAGGGGAGAAGGAGGGGGTTTGGGATGGAGGGATGAGTGGGGGGTGGAAGGGAGAGGTAGAAGAGTTGAGGGGGAACAGGAGGAGAGAGGGAATGGACATGGGTAGGGGTATGCTGCAGGAGGGAAGAGGGGAGGGGATGAGAAGGGAGGAGGGGGGAAGGAGAGGAGAGGGGAGGGGAGGGGAAGAGAGAGGAAGAGGTGACGTTCTTTCTCATCACCAGCACAGAGGCATGACGGATGAAGCGACCACATGGCTCCTACAATGAAGGGAGAAAATAGGACTGAGAGAGAGAGAGAGAGAGAGAGAGAGAGAGAGAGAGAGAGAGAGATGATGAGAAACAGACAGACAGAGATACAGGCACAGAGGTAAACGATGTGTGTGTGTGTGTGTGTGTGTGTGTTGCCATGAGAAAGAGAAGCTAGATCAGGCCACATTAATTTAAAGCTAAATTCGTAATACTCAGGCAGTTTTTTCTTAGCATAATATTCCCTTAAAATACGGTCATAATTCTCTCTCTCTCTCTCTCTCTCTCTCCCTTTAAATTCCGGCGTATCCTTTAGAGTCCCACAAACGGCGATATTTCAGGTGGCTATGGAGACTACTAACACCTCTTCCTTAGCGATTTATTCTGCGTATTACACTTCAGTATCTCCTTGCCTGTCACCGATGAAAACTGTTTCGGAATTAAAACTATGAATAACAAAAATCTTCTTGTTTATCAGGCAAAATAAATCGCTAAGGAAGAGGGAAGAGGGAGAGAGAGGGGGAAGGGGAGAGGGGGGAAAGATAAAGGGGGAGGTGGGGAGTGGGGGATGCAGGAAGGGAGAGGATAAGGTGTTTTGGGGTGGAAAGGGCAGAGGGATTAGGGGTGGAAGGGAAGCAAGAGGGGTTGGGGATAGGAGGGGGAGAGAGTTTGTTGGTGGGGGGGAGAGCGAGGCTGGAAACTGGGGGGGGGGTGAGAGGGATTGGGGGTAGGAGGGGGAGAGAATGTGTTGGTGGGGGGGAGAGCGAGGCTGGAAACTGGGGGGGTGAGAGGGATTGGGGGTAGGAGGGGGAGAGAGTGTGTTGATGGGGTGGGGGAGAGAGTCTGGTAACTAGGGGGGTGAGAGGGATTGGGGGTAGGAGGGGGAGAGAGTGTGTTGATAGGGTGGGGGAGAGAGAGTCTGGTAACTAGGGGGGTGAGAGGGATTGGGGGAAGGAGGGGGAGAGAGTGTGTTAATGGGGTGGGGGAGGGAGAGTCTGCTAAATGTTGGGGGTGAGAGGGATATGAACTCTCCTCCACAACACCCCATCTGGCCAGAACTAAGCAGAGGCAGCACAATATAAAGCGAGGTGTGTCATTTCCACCACAGAATTTTCCCTCACCTGCTCTCATCTCCTCCACCTCGCATTTTATCACCTGCCATGGCCGATGCTCGAGCTCGTATTTTTCATATTAAAACTTCTTAATATTCACTTCTGTCATATTAGTATCTTTTTCATGACACCGTAGATTGAATTGATAAAAGGGGATGCAGTACTGTTTTTATAACTTTAACCTGGTAATTGTCATCTCTTCGTCTTGAATGATAGGTTGTAACGCTAGATTAACGCTTGGATATGGTGCTAGTCACGAGGAAGTGTTGTGGAAAGGATGTACGTGCGTAGTCCTGTCTTTTTCTGCAACTGAGGTAGGTGAAATAAGCTTCGATAGGACGGTAATCTGAGCCAGTTTAAGATGAAAGAACCCTAGTTATCATAGTTGTAACCCCAGACTCATGTGAATGTGAACTCAGTGGACTGGAGGCTGGAGTTTTGCAGTCCATCTTCCGACTTTTGGGGGATATGGAAGGAATTGAGGTGTGTGTGTGTGTGTGTGTGTGTGTGTGTGTGTATGTGTGTGTGTGTGTGTGTGTGTGTGTGTGTGTGTGTGTGTGTGTGTGACCGGGGAGCAGAGTCACCCTGTCATGTCAGTGCCACCACGTGAAGGCGTCCCTCTCCAACACCGAACGAGGATACTGAGATGCTATATGGAGAAATAATCTATACTTTTTTTGCTTTAACGTGACCCAGATTTTCATACTTTTGAAGCTTATTACACGTAGCTCAGCGGCAGAAAAAGACATGCTACGGCCCTTTCCATACACTTCTTCGTGATTAGCATCATATTCTAGTGTTAACCTATTGCTAGAACTCTGCATTCAGGATGGGGAGATGATAGTTACAGGCCAAGTTAAAGTAAGGACAGTATAGTATGGAAGACGTGGGAGAAGGCCTCGTATAAACAGCCACGTATACGACCCTCTGGCTTTGTGTGTGTCGGTAAATGTTCTTCATATCAGACACCTGCGGCGCTGGGAAGTGTGAGATATATGGCGAGGGGAGTTCTTTGCCCGTTGCCGCGATGTGGTTTTCAAGAGAGGCATTCATTAAACGCTCCTCTCGCCCCTGCAGCTCTCACTATACCGCCTCCCACGGCAATTTTTATCAAGCGTCATCGTTTGCCCCCTTGCATGCACACCACTTTACGCTCCACGGCCTTCTCTTTGAGGTACCTTCCCGCCTTCCCTCACTCCCCTTCCTCTATACCCCCCTCTCCCCTCGCCTTTATTCCCCTCTCCCCCAACCCTACATCTCCCCCTCCTATCCATTCACTCTCATGAGGTTTATTGGCATGAGAGACAGGATGGATACATGCACGTCTTTCCGCTCCATGGGCTCCCCTTTGAGGTACCCCTACCCTTTCCTTCTATCCCCATTCCCTTCTGCTCTTTCCCCACTTCCCCTCCCCTCTTCCCCTCTCCCCCCACCCTGCAGTTCCTCCATACCCATTCACCCCCCGGAAGTTCATTGACATGGGAAATATGATGGATATATGAACGTCTTTCCGCTCCATGGAATTTCCTTTGAGGTAACCCTCCAAATTTTCCCTCTACGCCCTTCCCCTCACTCCCCACCACTCTCTCCCCACTCCCACCACCTCTCTATCTCCCCAGCCCCACTCTACAGCTTCCCCAGTACCCATCCACCCCTCCGGAAGTTAATGGCACGGGAAATATGATAGATATATGCACGACGCGGTTCCCAAGACAGAGTCACATTGAGGGGAGACTACAGTATCACATTTTAGCCTCCCTTTGGCGTTCCCCTTCACGGGTTCCCTTTGAGGTGCTCTTCCGTAAATCTGAGGACGCCGGAGCTATGATGGGAGACATGGAAGGGGTTATTAGTGTTTAGGGAAAGCTATGGCAGTAGGAAAATATGAGTAGTACCCCCTTGCTTAGAGAAAATGCATCTGCCTTATCATATACCTTCTCACACAGGTTCCTCCTCCTGCTCCTCCTCCTCCTCGTTCTCCTCCTCCTCCTCCGTCCTCTTTGAAGTACCTCCACATATTCACTGATTCAGAAAACTATAGACTGTACATGAAGACGCCAAGCTAAAGAAGAGTTATATATTAAACGCGGAACATGTGCCCGAATCTCCCCTCACATCATCATTCATTGCTCTACCTTGTCTCCTCCCTGTTTGGACGCTTTCAGAAATTCAGGGATCTTTCACGAGTATTGCTAGATTTCAGGATGCCTCTCTGATCAGTTCCTTGAAACTCTAATCCCTAACTTTATAATCCAGGGATTATTTAGGAGTAGTGCAGGATTTCTGACTGTGTTTATGGCTTGATGTGATGACCTTTAAGTTTAGCAAATCTGGTTACGTTGTTCGTGGTTATGAAAGATTATAGCAACTATTTATGGTACTTTTTTGAGTGATAATTGTGATGTCCTTAAAACACCGTAAAGTCTAACAACATAGTGATTATACGGAATTACTGATGATACTGAAGGTCCTACTGTTTTAGAGAGGAAACTTACTGAGATCTTCCAAAGTCTAACTACATATTTAATGCAAAAAAGAAGGAACTCATTGCCGAACCATTGCTTCCCGCTCCCTCCCCCCTCGAACCAGTGCCCCCCCCTGTCCCCCCGAACCAGCCCCCCCCCTGTCCCCCCGAACCAGTGTCCCCCAGCCCCCCAGATGCAACGCCTTTTTTTACCGCCCCCCCTTTCGAACCAGAGCCCCCTGACCCCCCCCCCTCCACAGAACCAGCTCCCTCCTTCACCTCCCCGAACCAGCACCCTCCACCCCCCGACCCTCCAGAAGCAGCACCTCCCTGCCTCCCCTTCCCACGAACCAGCTCCCAACCCCCGCAGCCCCCCAACCTCCCCCCACCTTTATGAAGCCGTCAGCACCTCCCTTACCTTCCCTCCTGACGCTGCTACGGGTCGGAATGTAATTATGGTGAGCAGGAATGAGGCACCCACGATAAAAACTCCAGGTGGCATGACAAATGAGATGAGGACATGATGGAGAGTGATTTGGTGTGGTGGTGGGGGGGAGTGGTAATGAGTTGTGATAAAGGGTGATGTATATAAGGAGAGAGGGCAGCGTGGAGTGATGGAAAGAAGTGGTAATGAGTTGAGAGACGGAAGAAGGACAGCGAGATGTGATGACAAATGAGAGATGGATATGAAGCTGGGTGATTTGGAGTGGTGTGAGGGAGTGGTAATGAGTTGTGATGGAGATTGGGTAATATATAGTAAGAGTATATGAAACAGGGTGGCTTGGAATTGTGGTGGAGAGAGTGGCGATGTGTCAGAGAGAGAGAGAGAGAGAGTAATAAAAGGAGGAGTGCATGTAGCAGACTGATGTGGAGTGTAAAGAGAATGAGTTGTTGATTGAAAGAGTACATGTAAGAGGGAGATTTGGAGTGGCAGGAAGGATGGACATTGAGCTGAAAGTGAGAAGGATTGAGGGAGACGATGTGGGATGACGAGGGGAGGAGTACATGAGGGAGGATGATTTGGAGTGGTAGGAGGGATTGGTAAGGAATTGTTCTGGAGATGGAAATAAATATCTTTTCCCTCATACTTTCATGCTTTTTATACTCTTCCTTTCTTGCCTCTTCTTTGTATCCCTCTGTCCTTCTTGCTCTCTCATATCCCTCTTCCCTCCTCCCCTTCTCTTCCCAGTCTCTCTCTCCTCCTCTCACCCTCTTCCTTTTCTCTCCGCCTTTCTTCTTGCCCCATCTCCCCTCCTTTCCTCTCGTCCTTTACCCTCCCATTCCTCTCCATTCCTTTCTCCCTTTCGCCTCTTGCTTTCTCATCTCGACATCTCCCTTACCCCCATCTTCTTCCCATCTCGTTCACTTCCCCTCCCACTCTTTCTCTCTCTGTCCTCCCTCTCCCTTCATCTTCTCTCCCTCTCCTCAGTCTCCTTCCTCTCTCCTCTTCCCTCTACTCTCCCCTCGCTCCCCTTCCCTCCTTTCTCCTCCCTCTCCCCCTTTCCACCATTCCCCTCCCTCTCTCCCCTTTCCTCCTCTCTCCCCTTTCCTCCTCTCTCCTCCCTCCCCTCCTCTCGTTTCCTCCATCACTCCCCACAATAGGACAGATATGACCCTGGCACAACATACGCCGTTCTCCATCATCTCAGGAAATGGCCCCTTCACCTCCGAATAACCCCGGCCCACCGTCGTATTCCCCGCCATAAACAAGAGACACGGAATGAAACGATGTCTGATGCGGCCTTTTGGTTCGATGTATTTGCGATATAGATAGATAGATGGATAGATAGATGGATGGATAGACAGATAGACGGATAGATAGGTAGGTAGATAGATGGACTGGGATAGATTTTTACCGTGCTATAAACAGACAGTGGATGAAACGATGCCTGATGGGGCCTTTTGCTTCGATGGATTTGTGGTATAGATAGATAGATGGATAGATAGATAGATAGACGGATAGATTTTACTGTGCTTTAAACAACAGACAAAGAATGAAACAATGTCTTATAGAGGTAATTGTTTTCTTATATATTGCATGTGTTTTAATAAGAGTTAATATAGCGTGAGACACTGTTGAGACAAGCAGAGCGACGAACCAGGCGAGGCAGGGAAGGAAGGAAGAGGGTATGGTAGCGAGTATGGTAGTGAGTAGAGTAATGAGGGCGGTAATGAGTACGATTTTGGAAGTGAGTATGGAAGTGGGAATGGTAGCAAAGGCACTGGGAGTACGGTAATGAGTAGAAAGTGAGAATGGTAGTAGGGCAGGTGACAAAGTAGGTAGGGCAGGATAGGGTAGGGTAGGGTTGTCCATGAAGGTAGTGCAGAGAAGACTAGAATAAAAGGTTGGATAGTATAGGGTAGGCCAGGAAGAGAGGGTAGGGTAGGGAGCGGGAATAAAAGGCAGCGTAGGGCAGGTAGAGAGGGTAGGAAAGGGTAGGCAAGGGTAGGGAAAGGTAGGGTAGGGTAGGGCAAAGCAGGTAGTGAAGGAAGGGTAGGGCAGGTAGGTAGGGTAGGTAAGGACAGGTAGGAGGAGCACGGGGCTATTATTCTCGGTTATTACAAGGGCGGGGTGTGGTGAGGTGTGTATTAAGCTGTAGAGGAGCGTGTCTGCCAGGCCGGGACGCCCTCCTAGACACTGTGATAACTCCACCCCCTGTAGAGAGGCGCGTCGACCCCCACCGTGGCCCCTGTGTTAAATGGACACCCCGCAGGTCGACCTCCCTCCCTTCCTCCCTGCCCTGCCCCACCCTGCCCTGCCCTGCTTAGTGACTGTTTATGCCCCTTCCCACCACCCCTTCAGCACCTTCACTGCTACTGAATGCCGCTCTGACTTGCCCTGCCCTGCCCTGCCCTGCCCTGTCCTGTCCTGTCCTACTCTGCTCTGTTTTGCCTCCCGCCCATCCCTACCGTACCCTACCCTCATGTATCCAAAACAAACCTTTGCAAAGCTGTCACTCTAACTGATAAGTGTAAATGAGAATATCAGGAGAGAGAGAGAGAGAGAGAGAGGAGTTGAAAGTCGGACCGTATGAAACAGGGTGATGATTAGTGTGAGAGCGTGGGTTGGTGTGGGTGTGTCCGAAGTAGGGTGAAAAAGAAGGATGGTGTGTGAATGCTTTCGTAGGGTGATAAAGAGGTGTGTGTGTGTGTGTGTGTGTGTGTGTGTGTGTGTGTGTGTGGGTGTGTGTGTGTGTGTGTAAGATTAACAACAGGAGACTATAAAAGTGTTTGTGTTAAAGTAAGTGTATCAGTAGAAAGTGAGTGTATGAAAAATATAATGAATGTTCTACTGAGAGAGAGAGAGAGAGAGAGAGAGAGAGAGAGTGATGAAAAACGAGTGTAAATGGTGTCAGAAATAGAATGACCCTAGGGAGAGTGTGTGTGTGTTAGTACGAGTGTGCGTGTGTGTCTGTGTGTGTGTGTGTGTTAGTACGAGTGTGCGTGTGTGTCTGTGTGTGTGTGTGTGTGTGTGTGTGTGTGTGTGTGTGTGTAGTAAACAGATTGCCAATGTCAAAGCTAACATCTGACTAAAAATGTTAATGTAACAATGAACGAGAGCGTCAGACAAGAGTGCGTGCGAGTGTGTGGGAATGAGCGTGCGTAGGGTGTGTATAAAAGCGTGTGTGTGTAGTCTGCAGTGTGCCCATTCAGAGAGACAGTGTGAGGATCAAAGACAGTATGAGAGTGTGTGTAGTAGTGTGTCAGAGTGAGTGCGAGTTGAATAAGTGATGGTAGTAAGTGAGCATCAAAGACAGTGTGATAGTGAGTGCAAGAGTGTAATGAATAAGTGTGAGGTGGAAGCGGGACAGCAGTACGTGAGCGTCAGACAGTGAAGGTGAGAATGAATGTAAGAATGAGTGAGTGGTGTGTGTGATGGCAGTAGGTGAGCATCAGACAGCGTGAGAGTGTGTGGAAGAATGTGAGAATGAATGTAAGAATGAGTGGTGTGTGTGTGTGATGGCTGTAAGTGAGCCTCAGAGACAGTGTGAAGGTGCATGCAAGGGTGTAAGATTGACTGTGATGGTTCCTCTCAGGTGCCAGCTCTGCCACTCCCGTCCGTACCCCGCCTCTCACTCTGCATAAGAATGACCATAACATTCCACACCAGACGCCCCAGCCAACAGTAAAATTCAGCAAAGCATCCCAGTCATTCCAGTGAACCAGGCGACCCAGGCCATTCCTTCCCCTTTGACCAAAACGGGGTGGGATGCAGGCTGGGTGAGAGGGTGGGTTTGGGAGTTTGGTAATACGTTGCACTCACGAAAGGAAATTGAGATGAATGCCTGTTGAGTACGCGAGAAAAAAAAAAAAACATGTTTTTTCTCAGTCTTAATTTGCTCCTAGAATATAACCTGCTGTAGTCGATGTTACATACAGGTCCCTAATTTACTATCGGGTAAATTGGGGAAACAAACTGTGTCCACTAGTCTGATAGGCACGGAAAATGAACTCTGGTGCCACCAGCTGCCCACTGCAAGTGCTAACCACTGCGTCACTGGTTCTCCCGTAAAGTCACACACACACACACACACACACACACACACACACACACACACACACACACACACACACACACACACACACACACACACACGACACTTCAAAGCCCCTCGTAACTTAGGGCACTCCACACGCAAAACAACTGTGCCCTCTCTCTCGTACACACCTCCCCTTCGTTCATAATCTACGTCTTTACCCCAGAGTCGCAAAAATTCTGTATCGCTCATTCATGTGAGGTTGTGAAGGGAAATGATGGAGAGGAAGGAGAAGGGAGGGGGAGAGATGGAGGGGTGGATGAGGGAGAAAGGAGGGGGAGAGTTGGATGGAGGGAAAAGGGAGGAGAAGAGATGGAGGGGGATGTGGGAGATAGGGTGATGAATGGGAGAGGTGAAAGAAGGGAAATGATGAGAGGGAGAGGGAAGGGAGAGAGATGGAAGGGGAAGAGAGAGAGATATAGAGATGACTGGCAGAGGTAAGAGAGAGAAGCGAAATGAAGAGAGGGAGGAGGGAGGAGGAGGAGGGTGAGATGGAGTGGAGAGGGAGAAAGAATGATGAATGGGAGAGATGACATTGGGGAAGCGATGCATAGAGAGAGGAGCAAGGAAGAAGGGGGAATGATATGGGAGATGAATTATATAAGGTAAGAGGGAGACAGGGTGATGAAAAGTAGAAATGAAAGAGATGAATGATGCAGTGGAGAAAGAGGGGAGATGAGATGAAGGAGAGGAAAGGTGAAGGAATAATGATGTAGTGAGAGGAGCGAAGGTAGATGAAAGAGAATGTGAGGGAAGGGGAAGACTGGGGGAGAAGGAGGAGAGGGAAGAAGTGAGTGAGAGGTAAGGGAGAAGGAGAGAAGAGGAGGAGAAGGAAAGACAAAAAACACCTCTCCCCATAACTCAAGCGACATGACAGCCTCCCTCATCAACAAGCTATCCCTTTACTCTTATCTTTACCACTCGTTCTTCTTCTTGCTTTAATCTTTATCATTTTTATCATCTCTTTGTCCTTTTCCTTACTGATATATTTAGCACATTACCCCTCAGTGTTAGCGTGTAATATGAAAAATAAATCGCTAAGGAAAAGGGGCTACGGGGATGCTGCTGTGGGTGTGACAAGTGAGCTCTTGACATTATAGGAAACCCGGGAAACAAAAGGAGTGAATGTGGTGGGTGAACTAGTGTAAAATGCGGGATAAATCGCTTAGGAGCAGGGGATACGAGGCCTTCCGTGCCCCTGACTCCCGTGTGCCAACCAGAATACGACTGTGGGTGCGACAAGTGAGCCGGGCATGATATATTGTACAGAAACCCGAGAAGGCCAAGCAGTGGATATGATGGGTGAGGCGGCGTCTGTTCAACATCACACTGACACACACTTCCGCGCTGGGGGGCTCTGTTACACCTAGGAATGAAGGGGTGGGGGGTACAGGGGGACTGGTGGTGGCCTACCTACGGACACTTGCACGTACAGATGGTCCATGCACACATATAAATCATGTAAGGATGGTTTCACGTACACATGACGCCACGTACAGGTGGTCTCTGGTCCCACTTACAGATCTTCCCACGTACATATGACCCCCCGTACATACGACCCCACGTACGGGTGGTCCCACGTACATTCAGATACACACACACACACACACACACACACACACACACACACACACACACACACACACACACACACACACACACACACACACACTGAAAGAGACATGACATTACCATCGTCTCTACTCTTTGTCATGTGGAAAAAAACAATAAACAAATCATTTTACCACAGAAAAGAGAGAGAGAAAAAATGAATAACTCTCCCTCATTTCACCCAACACTCACCTGGACCAGAGGGAAATGAAACAAAGTGAGAAAGAAAATGAAACAGAAGCCCTTATATCATTTCGCTGTCCACAAAGAAGACAAATTAATATAAGGCTGTACAGATGCAAAATACATACGTGCGTTGCAAATAATAGGGAGGGGAGGAGGTGGCAGGGTGGAGATATTGGTAAGGGTGAGACAGCGGGAAGGTGAATTAAGAAAGGTATGAATAGACGAGGAGATGAAATGAAGGAATGATGAAGGGTTGGAATGGCGACGCGAGATATTTGACGAGATAGGGGTGTTGTAATGAAGGAGGGTGGTAGTGAAGGAGGGATGAAGGAAGTTGGTGAAGAAGGAGGGGTGAAGTAGGGTGGTAGTGGTGGTGAAGGGGGATTATAGGAGGGGGATGGTGTTGGAGGGGTATGGGGTACTGGAAGGGGGGATGATGTAGAAGAGTGGTGGAGAAGGAGGGGAAGGGAGTAGGAGGGTATGGTGAAGAAGGGGTGAAGAAGATGGTGGAGAAGGAGGGAGGCTGGTGATGGTGAAGGAGAGGAAGTCGTGATGGAGGGTGGTGGTGATGGAGGAGGGGGGAGTTGGTGATGAAGATGAGGATATGAGAGTGTAATGGACCGTGTATTTTTAGTTTCCTGTTTCATATATCGGTATCTTGTTCCATGGTGCCATTGTTCCATAGTGCCATTGTTCCATAGTGCCATCGTTCCATAGTGCCGTCGTTCCATAGTGCCATCGTTCCATAGTGCCGTTGTTCCATAGTGCCAGTGTTACATAGTGCCGTCGTTCCATAATGCCATCGTTCCATTGTGCCGTCGTTCCATAGTGCCATTGTTCCATAGTGCCATGAGTGCGGCGTATGTGTGAGGAATAGGCGTATACACGTGTTAGTTATTACATACACATGCACAGAGAGAGAGAGAGAGAGAGAGAGGAAAAGGAGGGAGAAAAGGAAGGAGGAAGAAGGAAGGAGTGGGAGGCGGTGCGGGAGAGATGAAGTGGTCAGTCCCTAGATTTATTCCGCTCACACTTGCACTGCCCCGCTCGTTGAAAAACTGATTATATCCCCTTCATGTTCCTCTTGCTGCTGCCTCCAAAGCCTTCCCTGCTGCACCTGCTCTCCCCCCTCCCCTCCCCTCCTGCTTATACGCTCTTGAAGCTGTGAGAAAGTAATGCAGTGGATTTTCTTTCTGGTTTGATTTCCCTTATCGTTTCGACTTTCTTTTTCTTTCCGTCTTGTCTCTTGTCGTCTCTTCCGTCATTTTCCCCTCCCCTCCTACTCCCCTTTATCCCCTTCAGTCCCCCTCCTTTCCCCTTTTCTCTAGCTCTCCTTTCTCTCTCCTCCCCTTCCGTCTTTACGCCTAACATTCCACTCTCTCCTCATTCCACTCCCCTCATTCTTCCTTCAATAAATATCCGAATGACTGAACTTCAGGAGCGACACCCCACGACAACATCACCTCTTGACTGGCAGACAACCATTCCCCTCACTCTCTATTCCCTCTCCCCTCACCCTCTTCCTTTACCCCACTTCTGCCATGACTCCCCCTTCCACTCTTATGAAATCCACTCCCCTCTCTCTCTGTCTTCTGCATACTTACCCCTCTCCCATCTCTTACCCACCTCACCCTTCTCCCATCACCCTCGTTTACTCCAAACATTCATCTCTCTATCTCCCCCTCCTTTACTCCAAGCATTCACCTCCCCCCTATCTCCCCCTCGTCACACGTACACCCCTCCCCCACGTCCCCCTTCAATAAATAAACACACAACTAGACTCCCGGAGCGACAACCCCACGACAACGTCACCATCTGAGTGGCAGACAACCTTTGCCTCTGACACAACTTGAGCAGCGTTGGAGTGGCAGGGGAATCTTAGATCATCAGGGGCGACGTGAGGAGGGGACTTGTATTTTTAACGCTTGACATTTTGCTGCTTGACGTGGTAATCCTTATTTGTTGCTTGACGGGGTGGCCATTAAGTAGTAAAGCCTTCAACTCCCCTGACGAGTCCACCGTGCATGTTTTACGCGCCTTAATGTCGGATTGCAGACTGAACATGTCTATAGTGAAGGTGGAAATGAAAAATAAAAACAAGATTCGAATTTTTGCCATCCTGGTTTTCTCCTTGATTTCTTTTTTTTCTTTTTTTTATAGAGAGAGAGAGAGAGAGAGAGAGAGAGAGAGAGAGAGGGACTTTAATGCCAGATTGCAAACTGAATATATTGATGGTACTGAAGGGGCAAAAAAATAAAATAAAATCCTGAATGGGTACATAACATTTCATTCGATACTGAGGAGGGGAAAAAGTGATTATGTTATTTTTTAAGTTATATAAAATTAATATATATTTTGTCACTTCACCAGCCTGGATGTGTACTTTAAAGAAAACGACAGAGGATGATTACAAAGATTTTAATTCTTTTTTAATTTATATTTAACAAAATAGTGTCTTGCGTCAGCTTAGATATTCAGCATTTAAAGCCGGGGTGGGGGGACAGGGGGTCAGTGGTGTGTTGGGTGTTTCTTGTGTGTGTGTGTGTGTGTGTGTGTGTGTGTGTGTGTGTGTTTTATATTTTCGGATTTGTACTAAGGTGTTTTATGGTGAAAGTTATGTGTGTGGGGATACGATGTTGAGTGACACCACAGCCGGGAGGGACACGCTCTTCTTCCTCTTGATAGCGAGTGACATTTGTGATATAAATTAATTCTAAGACGCAAGTGGCACGCGCACATATTACACACACACACACACACACACACACACACACACACACACACACACACACACACACACACACACACACACACACACACACACACAGAATAACAGTAAGGCAGTGAACGAGAATGACAGAAGGGAGGCGGCACGAGAAGCCCAAATCCAGGACTCACTCAAAGCATCTAGATCAGGGATATTGTGAATAGTTGAAAATGCCGCCAAGACACGTTGTTGTCGAGGTTGCAGAAGGGGAGGGGAAGGAGTGGGGGTGAAGGAGTGGGGGGAGAGTTAGGGATGGTGGAGTGATTGAGAGGTTGGTGGATGAGAGGCGAAGGGGGGATAGAGTGAGGGGTTGAGGGGAAAGGGGATGAAGTGAGATATTGGGGATGAGGGGAGTGGGGATAAGCGAGGGGTAGGGGTGAGGAGGTGAGTGGGGGTATGTGAGGTATGGGGAGAGAGGGAAGGAGGGAGGGAGGAGGTAAGAGAGTGCGAATGGTGGAGGGAAGGAGATGATTCTTGATCCGTCACGCCTACTCTTCCATTTCTCCTTCTCAGTCTTTTCAGTCACTATTTTCTTTAAAATTCGCACTCCATTCTGCATTTCCACACACGTATATCTCCTCCTACCATTTCTCCCTCCTCTTCTCTCTTTTCTTCCCTCCCTTCCTCTCTCCTCTCCTCTCATTCCTCCTTCCATCCCCATCATACGGCACCTTTTCCTCCTCTGTCTTTCCTTCCCTTCCCCCGTCTGTCTCCTCGCCATTTTTCTCGTCCTTCTCTCTTTTCCTTTCTTCCTTTCCTGTATTCTTCTCCTCTTTTCCTTATACCCATTTCCTTTCCTTCTCTCTTTCAGTTTCCCTCTCTCCACACTCTTACCAGCTAGTTCTGTCTTCTCTCCTTTTTTTTCCTCTCTCTCTCTCTCTCTCCTCGCTCCTCGTTTTCTTCTCTCCCCAGTCTTACATGCAGGCTCTTTCTCCTCCCCTCTCTTCTCCCTGTCTGTCACCTTATTTCTTCTGTCGTTATTATTGCTGCTGCCTAGCTCCCTCCTCTCCCCCACCCTTTCCTCACATTTCCTCCCTCTCTCTCGTCATCTCTTCTCCCTCACTCTCCAGCTGTCTCTCCTCCCCACTGCCCTCTCCCCTTTCTGTTCTCTCCCCCATATCCTTTCCTCCAGTCTTCTTTCCCCTACTCTCTCCTCCTCACTCCTCCTCCCTCTCCTCTCCTCTTTTCTGTTCTCTCCCCTATACCTTTTCCTCCTCTCTCCTCTCCCCTATTCTCTCCTCCTCACTCCTCCTCCCTCTCCTCTCCTCTTTTCTGTTCTCTCCCCCATACGCTTTCCCCCCCCCTCTCTCTTCTCCCCGTACTCCCTCCTCCTTACCCCTCCCTTCCCTCGTCCACTACTTGACAGCACCTAAACAATTCATTTAGTTCAGGACGTCATTGGTGGAGGTGAACTGAAGACAAGAATACGGAACTAAGGGCCGCGTTCTCCCTCACACCTTTTCCTAAGCGATTTATTTTGTTTTATTATATCCTTAGGTCTTCTACTGCGTTACATAAATCCTTCCAATATCGCCACACTCTGCATAAATATCGTACAGTAGGATTTTAACCAGTTATATCCAGAAATAAATCGCTAAGGAACAGGGATTTATTCTGCACACTGCACCAGTTTCGTCAAGGCATACTAGCATCTTTTCCTTGGCGATTTATTTTACGTATCACACCATAACAGTTCCCTTGTGTGCCCTTTACCGCATTTTTGCTGTCTGCGTGCTTTACATCAGTGGCTTACAGGAGATGACTGAAGTGTAGGATAATTCGCTAAGGAAGAGGTGTTATGGGATATCCAGACCCATTAATCTAACAACCACTAGATCCACAATTAGGTAACTTGGCGAATTTCGTTTGGGTGAAAGTAATGGGGTTTAAATATTGACATAACGTAAGAAGAATATAGCGGTGTAATGTAAAGGATAACTAGCAGAGGAAGGGATGCTAGGAACTACGCTACCTTGAGTGGAAGTAGATTAAGTAGGTAGTGGAAGTGGATTAAGTAGGTATGTGGACTGGCGCCTCCCCCATGCCATCTCTCCTCCCCCGTCATATCGCCATTCTGCGCCCCTCCACCGCTATTGGGCAACCTCCACTCATATGAAAGATGGCAAGGGCGGGCTGGACCAATGGCGCGGCCTCGGTATATTAATATGATGACGTCAGGCCGCAATCATATCACACACTCCGCACAGTCGCAAGAAACCGCGCACGACAAACACTTCCCGCTTTGGTAGACCCCGGACCAAACTTACCTCAGGGGCCAAGAACGCGGAAGTAAAGGCGAAATAAAATAAAATAGAGGGAGTAAAGGAGGTAGAGAGAGAAAGATAATAAAGGGGAGTTATGGAGCTTTGGCGGCAACTGCGTCTGGCCGCGTATATGAAGGATGGATCATAACTCGAACCCGGATTGGCTAAAGTTATGACGCTGCTCCGAGACGCCGCGCGCCCATTGGCTCTCCCCGCCTGGCTTCCCTCTTCACGCAATATTGAGCCTTATTGTGTCTTACGGCCCTCTGCTCAAATCTTACGGGCGTATTGTTTGAGGGACGTGCTTTCTTGTGGAGTAGGAGCCTCGTAACTCCTCCTCGTTAGTGATTTATTTTGCCTTTTGCACAATACCTTCCTTCTCTCACAGTATTGAGCCTCGCTGTTTCTTACGCCCCATGCTCAAAACTTACCTTCGCATTGTTAAGATTAAGGGGCGTATTCTAGGTGTGTAAGAGTTTCTAACACTACCTTGTTACTGATTCATTTCTCCTACCATATCTTAGCAGTGTTTTATTTCTTATTTAGTCGTATTGTATGCTGAAAACATAGAGGCGCAGTGTTAAGACTGAGGGATGCATTTTAGGTGTGGAGATGCTAAGGAGTCCAGTAAGCCAAAGAAAGTAAAAGGCATTTGAGTATTAAGGTGTACATGCGGAATTATTTGGGTAAGTTGCAATATCTGGACTAAATCGCTAGAGGAGAGGGGCCACGGAGCCACCCATGAAACCAGAGAAGGATAAGGACCGTCATGAATTTGTGCGGCTTTGCTCATTTCCTGCGGCCGTGGTCTTGAGGGGTGAATAAAAGATGCTAACGTATTCAGAGAGCTGTAAATGCTGAACTGAGGAACGTGACATTTTACATCGAGGTAGAGACTGGGTTTGGGGGTGGGGGTGGGGAGCTAGGACCGCCTCTCAGAAACTCTTTTGTCAAGTTAAGTATTACCTTTGGAAGTTTTATTTAAATCTGTAACTTGCGGACCTCAGGAGCGAGTAATTAAGAGATATTCCCACTCCGCCTCAACTTTAAAATGAAATTGGAATCAGAGGAAGTCCAAGCCTGGAATAATGGAGGAGGTGACTTGGAATCTATTCACAACACTCCATCGTTTTAGTTCATTTCGGTGGGTTGGTGTGTGGAGGAGCCTTCTAATTCGTTTTTATTTGTGTTTGCGTGTGGTTAGTGTGTATTATGGATGGATGGAGAGAGAGAGAGAGAGAGAGAGAGAGAGAGAGACACAGACAGACAGTACAGACAGTCGGACAAAAACAGAGACCAACAAAACAGACAAGGGATAGAAATAGGTAGATGGGTAAAGAGAGAGAGAGAGAGAGGAATATGTCAGCTCTGCATAGTTTACGAGTGAGAGTGAGGGAGGGAGAGAGGTGGGGGAGAGGGGGGGGATGTTAAAATTTCACATGAATATCATTAGAATAGGGGGTTTTTCCTTATTATGCAAAGGTTAGAGTATTGATGAAGGGGAGGCAGGTAAATGTTACATCAAAGTTCACCTCTCCTACCGGCCCATGTTAACTTAATTGTGCCCTCTTCCTCCACCCTAATGATTGATGCACGATTTTTTTTTCCAGTCCTCTTTTTGCTCCTTCACTGCGATTATTATTGTTTTCTCTCTGTCTCTTGTCTCACTTTTATTTTTTCATTGTCTCTTGTCTCACTTTTTTTTTTTTTCTCGGTCTCTGTGTCACTTTTTTTCTTTGTCATTGTCACACTTTTATTTTTTCTATCTCTGTCTCTGTCTCAATTTCTGTCAATGGCATGTACGTCTACACTTTAAAAGTTGCTGTGCCCTTCGGTCTTGGATGTGGAAACTTTCTGAATCATCCTGCTGGTGGAGATTTGTAAGTTGATGAGTGGGTGGGCTGGTGAGTAGGTGTTCTCGTGGGTTGGTGGGCGGGTGGGTGGATGAGTAAGTGAGTGAGTGGGTTCCCGGAGGACGAAGCAGGAGACGAACGTATGTTGCTAGTTGTTTTAATTATCTGATTAAAATGAAATATTGTCGTCATGTTGGAAAAGTTCATCTCAGTCCAATAGCATATGTTTATTTTATTCTTGCTGCCACCCGTCAATTATTCTCGATTCAGGAGGGACTGTGAGTAGGGAGGATGCTAATGAAGTCCGTGTCAGTCCCTTTCAGTTCATGCAGGCTCTCCAAAGCTGAATAAAATCGTATGGTACCAGAAAGGATAAATTACAAACTAAGTCACCGGTTGCAGGGGGTTAAGGACAAAGGGTACCCACTTCCCTATGATATGAGACAAGCTCCCTGGAAATGACAGTGGAAATAAGGTTGTCTTTTTGAGTGGAAAGGAGGGACATTATTGAGGGAAAGTTAGGGGGAGGCTGTTGATCAATATGAGGGAAATTAGCCTCGTGAATGTTGCAGCGTGAATGTTGCTTCGTCAAAGATGCAACGTGTGTTTTGTGAACCGTTGAGTGTGTTGTTGTGCATGGCGGAGGGATTGGGATGGGAGGGAGTAGGATTAAAGATCTGGGATGGGATGGATTTGAAAGGGAGGGGCTAGGATGAGAGGGAGTGGGTTGGAAGATCTGAGATAGGATGGGTTGGAAAGAGAGGGATTGGGAAGGAAGTTACTATGATAGGAGCAACTGGGAAGGGACTCGGATGGGAGGGAGTGAGATGGACTGGGAAAGGAGGGATTGGGCTCTGATGGACTGGGAAGGGAGTGTTTAGGAACAAATAGATGTGAGAGGAATTTGGGGTTGGAGATTTTGGGTGGAAGGTATTGGGATGAGAGGGATTGGGTAAATACTTTTTCTTTATACTGTGGTCGTTTATTATAAGTATTGCAGTATCGTTGAACAAAATACCAGGACTGTGAAGCTTCCGAAAAATACTCCAGTTCAAGCCTTCACTGCCACATTACAACAGTGTCATCCCACCAGAGTTCCAGGTAAATACAGTGCCACGCCACACGGGGCCACAGTGCCACATGACACATTCAACAATGCTGTGCCACCACATAAAACGACATTGCCACCTTACAACAGACCATTGCTGTTAAATACCTGAACAGTTCCACACCACCACACTGCCATATACCCATAATACCACATCACACACTGCCATGGAGCCCTAACACCACACACCACCATTGCACTGTACCACCACACAACCACATCATGATATCACCATAAAACCTCAGCCTCACTGTCCACCACAGTGCTACGGTGCCCACCTCTACTGTACTACTACACCACACCACAAAAGTACCACAGCACATTACCACCACACCAATACAGCAGTACCACCTCCCCATCGTACCACACCACACACCACCACCACAGTGAATGCCTCACTGCATGATACTACCACGGACCATCAAACCACACTACTGTACTACCACACCACACCACCACCGAACACCACTACCATCACCACAGTGCCCCACCGCACGACATTAATACAGCACCACACAACCACCACACCATACAGCATCACATCCCACTACCAACACACACACATCACCACACCACACTACTAACACACCAAACATCAGCACACCAACGGCACACTGCACACCCCACCACATCACCTCAGCATCACAATACCGCACCACCACAGTACCACACCACCACAGTACCACACCACCACACTGGATCGTCGTGGTGCTGGTGGAGAGGCTGGTCAGCGAGCCTCGGCGACACATGTCTGGAAGGGTGCCAGCGGGAAAGAGGAGGGGGGGTGTTTCCTCCTTCCCCTCTCCTCCATCTCTCCTTCCCTCCCTTCTTCCCTCCTCTATCCCTCCCTCCCTTCATCCCGCCTCCCTCCCTCCCCTCTTAACGCCCTCCTTCATTCACTCATCTCTCTGTCACTTCTTCCTTTCTTCCAGTT
Organism: Coenobita brevimanus; assembly: GCF_032717465.1. NCBI lineage: Eukaryota > Metazoa > Arthropoda > Malacostraca > Decapoda > Coenobitidae > Coenobita > Coenobita brevimanus. Next base: position 1,191,753 of record NC_136973.1, on the reverse strand, counting down.
TTCTTCGTAGTCCTGCTATTCTAGTCATTCTTTCATTCCGTTTTTCCTACTCTTTCCTTCCTTCATTTATTCATCACTCTCTTTCATTCATTTATACTTCCATCTCTTTCTCCTGCATTCTCTTCCCTTCATAATCTCGTTCCTATCTACTTCCTTCAGTCACATTTTCCATCCTTCTGTATCAGCCTTTGTCTCTTTCTTTCCCTTATTCATTCATTCATTCATTCTCTCTCTTCTGCTCCCTCCTTCACTAGATCTTCACACCGTAGTAAGGAGACCTGCATTTACTCAGTGTCTTTCTCTTCTTCTTCATCTTCATTTTGTCTTCTTTCTTTTCTCCTCCTCCTCCTCCTCCTCCTCCTCCTCTTCTTCTTCTTCTTCTTCTTCTTCTTCTTCACACCGTTTTTCTGTATTCTTCTCGTGTGAAACTTACACGCACATACTCATCAGATTATACAGCATTTGTACGCACTCCTTAGTTTCACACACACACACACACACACACACTAATCTTAAACAGATGCACATAATCTTAAGTACACGTTCATTCGTCACGTACACAGACACGTCACTACCAGTCTCATGTGTGTACAGAACGCGCACATACGAGGAGGACAAAATCAGACTCACACGCACACTGACACGCACACGCACACACACACAGCGACGCTCTAACACACACACACACGCACACGCACACACACTATGATGATGGGTGGCTGGTCACTGGACTCGAGGTCGGGAGGGGGAGGGGAAGGGGGAAGAGGAAGGCGGGAGGGGAAGGGAGGGAGGAAGGGAGAGGCGGTGGTGGGTGTGGTCAGAAGAAAGTCCAGGGTGAGAGAGAGAGAGAGAGGGGGGGGAGAGGGGAGGGGAGGGAGAGAGAAGGGAGGGAGGGAAGAGTGGAGGGGGAGGGAGAGTGTTGCGATCATTTTCCTCTGATACATATTTTCCAATTTCTTCCCCTGAGACTCCTTCTAAATTGGCTATTTTGACTTAGATGGCTTTCAAAATCTTTCCATGTCCAACACCAAGACTTTGATTTTGATTTTGAGACTTCCTTAGTTCCTTTGAGGCCCTGTTGTCTTCTAAGATCTTATTGATTGATGATGCTCTCCCCTCCATCCCCCTCCTTCCTCCCTCTCCCTTCCCTCCCTCCCTCTCTCTCTCCCTCACCCCCCTTTGCTGACCATCCCTCCCTCCCTCACTTATCCTTCCCTCCTCCTCCTCCTCCTCCTCCTCCTCTCTCCAGAACTCAACCAGGCTCTTTCTTCTTTCTTCCGTTGTCTTATTCCTCCTTTCTGTCTGTCTCTTCATCTTAATATTGCTCACCTTTCTATGCATTTTGACTCGACTTCTCAGCTCCTTGTCTCTCCCAGTTTCATCTCCCTCATCTTTCTCTATCCTTCTCTCCCCTATATTCGTCTTTCCCTTCCTCTCTCTCTCTTCATTCATTTTATTACCTCATATTTTTCGTGTTCGTTTTATATCTTTCCCTCCTGTTTATCTTTCATTTTTTTCATCTTCCTCCTTTTCCTTCTTTTTCTTTTAGTACTTACAAAGCCTGGGATTTTCTTACAGTCTCTCTCTCTCTCTCTCTCTCTCTCTCTCTCTCTCTCTCTCTCTCTCTCTCTCTCTCTCTCTCTCTCCACCTCCTACTCTCTTGGTTTCAAATCTTTCTTCCTCTTTTTCCAATCTTGTCGCCCCCGCCTGTCTCCCTGGTCCTCTTCCCCCTCTTTTTCTCCTTTCTTATTTCCTCTTCTTCCATGTTTCCTCCTTCTCTCCCTTCTCTTATATCCTCCTCTTCCTCTTTCTTCCTCCTTCTATAAATTCCTCTTCCTCTTTCTTCTTCCTTCTTTTTCTTCGTCTTTCCTCTTTATTTTTTTTCATTGCTCCGTTTTCTTTGTCGTCCTATTCTACGTTTTTTCTTTCCCCGCCTCTCTCTCTCTCTCTCTCTCTCTCTCTCTCTCTCTCTCTCTCTCTCTCTCTCTCTCTCTCATTTTTCCTACTCACTCCCCCACTCTACCTTCTTTCCTTTTCTTTTTCCTACCATGAAAACTGTGAACGGAAGAGAGAGAAGAACGAGGAGAGGGGAGGAAAGATGAGAAAGGAGATGAAGGGAGAAAGGGAGATGAAATAGAGGGGAAGGAAGGGGAGATGAGAGCAGAGTCGAGAGAGAAGGAAGGAAGGAAGGAAGGAGGGAGGGAAGGAAAGAAGAAAGGAAGGAGGAAAGGGCGAAAGGAAGGAAGTGATGATGAGAATGGACGAATGAGAAGGAAGGAAGGAAGGAAAGGTGAGAATGAAGGGGAAAGTAGGAGGTTTGAGAATAAATAGAATGAAAAGAGAACAAGAATGACGATAGCACTTGGAACTAGGGGGCGAGTGGAAGAATAAGATGAGGAGAGGAAGAGAGGAAAAGGGAGAGGAGGACTACGTTTGAGGGAGAGAAGAAGAGGAGAGGAGAGGGAATGAGAAAAGGAAAGAGACGAGAAGAAGAAAAAAAACAGTATTTGTGCAATGCTTAAACGCCAGAACATTTATAATACCATAGATCATATCATCATCATCATCATCATCATCATCACCATCATCCAGACCAACGACATATGCACAAAGTCTTCCATATAACCAAAAAAACACGCAGCAGAATCGCTCAGTCTGAACAGAAACACAAAACACATCCATTGCCAAAAATTTAATACAAAACAGAATAGCAAAATCCGAAAAGAGAGTCACATCACAGCCAAATCGAAAGCCACACCAGACACAAGAAAGAAAATGTGGTCCAATTATACGACAAACAGAGACAGAGAGAAAAAATCCAATTCGACGACTTTCTCGATACTATCACGACCACTACGACCTCGACTGCGACTAAAAATGCACAGAGAAAATCCAACCGAACGACTCCATTGCTAAAGGAAGCAAGGAAAACGTCCAGCTGGTTGATATTCCCTAACTGACACGACCACACGACCACTGCCACCTGGACAACGACCAAAAGGAAAGAAATCCAACGACCCTTCGCGAGAAAAAGATGTCACGACCACTACCACTTGAACTACGACCACAAAAATCTGCCAAAAATATCCAATCGAACGACTACAAAAAAAAAAATCCAGTGGACGACATTCCCAAGTTCTGACGACCACTACGACCCGCGTAAGACTACAGAAGCTACAGAAATAATCCAACCGAACGACTCCACGACAGAAAAAGGGAAAAAATTTAGTCCAGGGACCCTCGACGACAGAAAGAGAGGAAGAAAGCGACTGGACGACATTTCCACGACCACCCCGCCTGGCCCCTTAATTGCATAATGGGAAAACGACCCCCACGACCACTGCTGGCTTACTGCTGCTTCTACTGCTGCTGCTGGTGGTGGTGGGGGCCCTCTCAACCCGCCTGCCTAGCTGCCTCTTCCACTACATTCATCCACGTAGGGCGGCCACCTCCGCTTCTCTCCTCTCTTCCGCGCCATTCTCTTGACTCGCGGCTTCCGACCCAAAAAATTTCTGTGCCTATACCAACGCCATCGCCCGCCAAACAGCCCGACACACACACACTCACTGCCCACCACCACAGGCACCCCCTTCACTGTCTCTCAATCTCTCTGTCTGTTCCTGTCTCTGTCTGTCTTCCTGTTTCTGTCTTTGTCTGTGTATATCATTGCCCACCACCACCACCATGGTCACCCCCTTCTGTCTCTCAATCTCTCCGTCTGTTCCTGTCTCTGTCTGTCTTCCTGTTTCTGTCTTTGTCTGTGTATATCATTGCCCACCACCACCACCATGGTCACCCCCTTCTGTCTCTCAATCTCTCTGTCTGTTTCTGTCTCTGTCTGCCTCCCTGTTTCTCTGTCTCTCCACCACCACAGTCCCCCCCCTCTCTGTCTTTCTGTCTTGTATGTCTATATCTGTCTGTCTCTGTCTGTCTTTTTCTTTGCGTCTGTCATAATCTACCTATTTATTAATCGTATGTCTGTCTAGCTGTCTGTTAGTCCATTCATCTGTCTATACGTATTTTCCAGTGAAAACGAAAAAAGTACAAAAGTATAGGAATCTCTCTCTCTCTCTCTCTCTCTCTCTCTCTCTCTCTCTCAGCGTCCAGTCAGTGTGATGTGCAATGCTCTGGTTTGGTCCATAAAAGCTGAGAAGATTACTGGATTTTTGCATCGAATTTTCCTTAAGGTGTGAGAGAGGGAGAGAGAGAGAGAGAGAGAGGGAGAGAGAGTTATCAGTACGACGCTCACTCTTATCTGATGCTTTTTTTATTGTTTTTCTTTGCGTGGCTCTACTAAGGTGTCTTTGTATTGCCAATAATAAGCTAAGCCCTCATGGGTCAGCATCCTCTCCTTACCACAGGGGTCAGGAAAGGTCATGTGTGGAGGTCAGGTCTTGGGGTGTTTGGTGGTGGTTGTGTGGGTGGTGATGAGAGTGCAGTAAAAATATATCATGCTTATGGTGGTGATGGTAGTGGTGTTGGTGGTGGTGAGAGTAGTCAAAATATATCATGCTTTTGGTTTGGTGTAGTGGGGAGAATGTAACTAGTAGTGATGGTACTGGCGATGGTAGCTGTACTGGTAGTGGCTGTAACGATAGTGGTAGCGATGGTAGTGGGAGATACAAAATGTGGTAAATATTGAAGTTACACGAGTATTGTTCAAGAAGAGATATGGTAGTGACGAGAACCATCAGTCATAGCAGTGATTATGGTAGAGAGGACGACAGTGGTAGCGATGGAGGATAGTAGGGAATATGGTGAATTCTGAACAATTACCACAATATTCTTCATCAATAAGTATGGTAGTGACGACAGTAATACTCACATTTGTAGTCATACCATCATTCATACCAGCAGTGAGTATGGTAGTGATGGAAATGGTAGGGATGGCAGTGGAGGAGGATGGCGGGGAATGTGGTGAATGCTGAAACAGTTCCCACAATATACCACATCAATAAGTATGGTAGTAAGGACAGTAGTATTGGTACCACGAGTCACAGGCCCAGGATGGTGGTGATGGAAATGGTAGGGATGGCAGTGGAGGAGGATGGCAGGGAATGTGGTGAATCCTAAACAGTTCCCACAATACACCACACCAATAAGTATGGTAGTAAGGACAGTAGTATTGGTACCATGAGTCACAGGCCCAGGATGGTGGTGATGGAAATGGTAGGGATGGCAATGGAGGAGGATGACAGGGAATGTGGTAAATCCTAAACAGTTCCCACAATACACCACATCAATGAGTATGGTAGTAAGGACAGTAGTATTGGTACCACGAGTCACAGGCCCAGGATGGTGGTGATGGAAATGGTAGGGATGGCAGTGGAGGAGGATGGCAGGGAATGTGGTGAATGCTGAAACAGTTAGCACAATATTCCACAGTCCCAACCATGCCGACCTTCGTTCCCAGAATACTGACCTCTGTCTAACACACACTGCCCTAAACTCTACAGCAACTTTCTCGCCTTGCATATCAGCGCTTAACGAATGCCGCGGTCGTGATGAATATTTAGTTTTAAGTTCGTGAGGGAGTTCGTGATGGTGGTGATGGGCTGGGTTTTGATGGGGAGGAGTGGTGGTGATGTGGTGCTGTGGTGGGGGAGTGATGGTGTTGTGGTGATGGTCGTGTGGTGATTATAATTTGTAATTGTGGTGGTGATTTGGTGGTGATGTTGTTAGTTGTGGCGGTGGGGACAGTGAGTAAGTGAGGCAGGGTAAGGCAAGGTGAGGTAGGCGGGGACAGTGAGTGAGGCAGGATAAGGCGGGGTGAGGTAGGTGGGGACAGTGAGTGAGGCAGGGCAAGGCAGGGTGAGGTAGGCGAGGACAGTGAGTGAAGCAGGGCAAGGCAGGGTGAGGTAGGCGGGGACTGTGAGTGAGGCAGGGCAAGGCACGGTGAGGTAGGCGGGGACAGTGAGTGAGGCAGGGTGGGAGGAGGTAGGCAGGGCGAGGCACGTCTCATATGGCCGGGGCAGCAGCAGTTGGTTGTCATAGCAACGATGACGCAGGGCACGGGAATAATGACTCTTTTTCCCAGGATAGTCAAGGTGGTGTGCATCTGTCGTCCTGTGTGTCTCATTCTCACTAACAGATTGACTCAAGGGGCGTCTCGGTACGCAGATTAAGGATACACACAGCATATTCTAGTCTCTCTCTCTCTCTCTCTCTCTCTCTCTCTCTCTCTCTCTCTCTCTCTCTCGCTCGCTCGCACAGATTACAATTAGAGTTTACTCACAACACACAAAAGATACATAGAATACAGTAACAAATTATGACGAGAGTGTACAGTGAGACAGGGAGAGAAAAGAGCTTGTGCAAGAATAGGAAAGTGGGCAGAATATGCATCACTGGCAAAATACACCATCAAGCAGTAAAACCAAGCATCAACTAAGCCTACGAGAAATACCAGTGTAGATTTAATTGCAGATAATACCACAGAATGATTCACACATTATCCAGACCTTCGAAATATTCATCGTCGACCATAAAATATTCACGGTAATACCACAAGGATGTCGGTGTGTGCTAGAGTGTGTAAAAGATTAGTAGGGTTGGTGTGAATGGCGAGGCAAGATCATCCAAATATCATCCCGGCCTTCGCAGTCTTCACCGGGGAACATAAAATCATTTCTCGTTAGTTCCACAAGTGTATTGGAGTGTGTGGTGGGAATAGATGGTGTGGTGTTCATATTAATACATCATCCTGGTCTTTCCGCTCATCACAGGCATAAAATTAGTGGCAGTACCCCGTGTGTGGTGGTGTGGTGTGGTGTGGTTGTGTGGCGGTGTGGATGGTGTTATTATAAATGGCGGAGAATAACTCGTGCATAATCTAATTTTTTACTCTCTCGCTATACAAGCTTATTTTCCCCCCTTGTAAGTACCCCAGGTGTGTGTGAGTGCGGTAGAGGGTGCGGTGGAGGCAGCGGGTGCGGTGATATTATTAATGGTGGAGCGGGGAAGCGGCGGACACTCGGTCTTCTTGTACTGAGAACGCTGGACTCAGATGGACAGTCCGCGGGGTCCACACCTTCCCGGCCACTAAACTTCGCGACGCGCCAAAACCAAGCCTGCTGTTGCGCCTGCCTAAACCCTCCCTCCCTCTCTATATTCCGACTTACTAGCACAAACCTTAGATGGATAGAAGGGGGCATAGAAGCTAGGCCCCCTCCCCCTCCACCCCTCTCTCTCTCTCGCTGATGACATGGGGTGAAATGTTGCCAAGAAAGTTTGTGAGGGGTAAAAGCTGCAATGGTCAGAATTTCAACTCGCGAGCGACCGAATCAATTTACTGAAAATGTGCGTCTGACACGCGCCTCTGAATCAAAGATGGGTTCTCTGCCGGACACTGGTGGAGGGTGGCGCAGTGGAGGGAGTGGAGGGAGGTGGAGAGAGGGAGTAGAGGGAGTGGGTGTGGGTGGAGTAATGGAGTGAGGTGGAGGAAGTGGAGGGAAGTGGAGCAGTGGAGGAAAAGAGTGACGGGAAGTGGAGCATTGGAGGGTGTGGAGGGAGGTGGAACGATGGAGAGAAGAGGAGGGGGGTGGAGTAGTAGGGGGAGGTGGAGCAGTGGATGTCGTGTGGATGGAAGGCCAACTGACTGAACCCTGTAAAGTGGAGCAGCTTGTGGAGGACGTGTGTGTGGGTCGGCGGTGTTGTGTTGGGGTGAGGAGCTGGGGTGAGCTGTGTGGTGATGGTGGTGGTGGTGGTGGGTGGGGTAGAGGGTTGTGGTGGTGGTGGGGTAGAGGATTGTGTTGGTGGTGGGGTCGAGGGTTATGGTACTGGGTGGAGGGTTGTGGTGGTGATGAGGTGATGATTGTGGTAGACAGCTGTGGTGATGGTGTGGTAGAGGGTTGTGGTGATGTAGACCGTTGTGGTGGTGAAAGGCAGTGTGTGGTGATGGTGTGAAAGGCAGGATGTGATGAAGGTGTTTAAGATAGAGCTATAGTGATGATGTACATGGGTGAGTTATGACGATGGTGTGAGAGGTGGGTGTGTGATGACTCTGAATGGTAGCTATGGTGATGATATGGTGTGCAGAATTCTGGTGTATGAGAGAGGTGGGACAGTCTTGAGGTGTGGCAGTGTTAGGATGAGATGTGTGAGATCTGATAGTGTGTGGTGTGTAAGTGTGTGAGGCTGTAGTATGTGGGATGATAGTATGAGGTGTGGCAGTGTGAGGTGTGACTGAAATGTATGTGTGATGTGGCAGTGTGAAATGTGAGTGTGTGTGGCGTGGTAGTGTGTGGTATAAAAGTGTGGGGTGTAACGTGTGGTTTATTAATCTGATAAATGGTAATGTGAAGCAATAAGTTATATATTAATTCTGGTAGCCTTTTATTTCTCAGTGACTTTCCTAACACTTTATATATAAAAAAATATTACATCGGTTAACTGATTACTATTACCCCCTCGTATATATATTCTACCCCTTATTCCTGTACTACCACAAATACTTCACGCTACTACATATTACTCCCTTCTCATGCATCCTACTACTCACTCATCCTACCAACTACTGCCCCTCATACATAGGCAACCCCCTTATCCCAATCTGGTGGTTGAATCAGTGGCCTTTTGTGGTTAAAACTCGAAACGCCTCATCGTCAACAAAAACTGATTAATTGGTTGTTTCAAAGTTTTGTGGCGCAGTGGAAGTGAAGGAAGTGGACTGCTGGGTGTAAAACAAGACGGGGGAGCGGGAGGGATGGGGGATTTGGGGAGGAGGGAGAAGGTAGGAGAGAGGAGGGCGTAGGTAGGGGGAATGAGGAGGAAAAGGGTGGGACAGGAAAGAGGAGAGAGGATTTAAGGGGAGGAATTGGGTGAGAAAGGGGATGGGGGCGATGGAGAGGAAGAGGGATGCTTGGGGATCAGGCTGGAAGGAGAAAGTGGAGAGGAGAGGGGAGGATAGGAGAGAGAAGAGCTCAGGTGGAGAGGAAAGGACGGGGACGAAAGGTGAGAGGAAAGCAGAATGGAAATGTAGGTAGGGAGAGGATCGAACGGTTGGAGGGGGGGGAAGGGAGGGATTTGCGAAGGAGGCTTGGGGGAGAGAATGGGGAAGATGAGGAGGAGGATTGGAGATGAGGAGGGGGAGGGTGAAGAGATAGGGACGAGAGGAGCTAGAGGTAGGGAAATGGCGGAGGTAAGGGATCTGAATGGGGAGGAACGAAGAGGAGGAAGACTGGGGAGAAGACGAGAGAGGAAAAGAAGAACTGGAGAGAGGCAGGAAGACAGGGAGGAGAGGGTGAGGAGAACAGGAGCCAAAAGGGGGTGGGGTTGGAGGGGGAGGGGGAAGCAGACCTGAAGAAGTAGTGAGGAAAGGGGAGGAGAGTGGAGAATAAGGAAGGGATAGGAGATCGAAACTTGAGACTTGGGGATTTGGAGGAAAGTGAGGGAGAGAACGGAAGGATAGGGATGAGGAGGGGGTGTTGGGGGAAGGAAGCAGGGAGAGAACGGAAAGACAGTGGGAAAGGATGAGAAGTTTGAGGAAGGGAGATTGAGAGGTGAGGGAGAGAACAGAATGACGGGAAGGAGGAGAGGGAAAGGATGGGAGGGAGAGGTTCGAGGAAGGGAAACTGAGAGGGGAGAGAGGAGAGAAAAGTGTTAGGATGGAGAATTTCAAGGAAGGGAGGTAAGGAGGTTGTGGGGAGGGGTAAGATGGAAACGAAAGGAAAATGGAAGACAGAAAGAGTGTTTGCTGAGGAGAGGTAAGGCTGGGGTTTGTATAGGATAGGGAGGAAAGTGAGGGAAGAGAGAGAAGAGCACAGGAGGAGAAGCGAGGAGAAAGAGAGTGAAGGGATTGAGAGGGGAGAAGGGAAGGTTGGGTGATGGGGAGGAAGGAAAGAAAATGAGCGTGAGGAATGATATGAATGAAAGGGAAGGGGAGGGAAAGAAAGGGGTAGTGAAGGAAGAAGGAATAAAGAGGTACGGAGCAGAGGTTTAGAGGAAAAGGAGGAGTAAAGGAAGGTGGATGGAGGAAGAAAGAAAGGCAGGAGAGGGAAGGCGCTACGACAAGACTATGAGAGAGAGAGAGAGAGAGAGACTAAGAAGATGATTTAGATGAAGCAAGAGGCGGAAGAAGAGGAGAGGACAGGAGACAATCGAAGAGGAAATTGGAGGAGGATGAAGGGAAGATAAGACTCAGACGCAGAGATACGAAGGGCTCAGGTGAAAGCATGAAGAAGAAGGTGTTGTGAGGTGATCGTTGCTGAGTAGGGACAGATATATCGGTGGTCCTTATGTTCAACCCTTCACCCCTCCCTTCTCCCTCCCTCCCTTTACCCCTTTTTCTCCCCCTCCCTGCCTTCATCTCCACAAATACCACCTCCTTCACCCAGCCACCCTGAAGTCAAAGGAAGAACCCTCATTGAGAAAAGAAGGTTAATGTCATAACAGTTTCTATACCCTTAATCAACCCCCCCCCTTTCCTTCCCCTCCTCCTTAAACCCCTCTTCATACGGACCAACCCCCACATCTCCACAACATCACTTTTTCCCCTCCCCCTTCCCTGCCTCTCTTCCCTACCGTCTTGCTTCCCCTCCCCTCCCATCACCACCACTCCCAGTATAATCATATCCTTTTATTCTTGTCTTACCTTAACCCTTCGTCAAAGTTTGATGTAAAAAATCATAAAATTGTGCAAGTTGACCTTGTATTGTGACCTCGACCTGTGCCCTTTTGTTCCCCCCCCCCCCTCCGTAGCTTCGCCACTCTCTCGTGACTCCTCTTCTTTCACCCCTTCTTCCCTTCCCCCCTTGACTCCCCCCTTCAGTGATCCCTTCCCTTACCCCTTGCTCCCTCCCCTTCCTGTAACTCCAACTCATCTACCCCTCCCCCTACTCCTTCCCTCCCCCTCCCCCTCCCTTCCTTCCCTTCCCCTGCACCTATCATCACAATAGACACAGGTCTTGCATAATACATCTCGCTGCCTGTACACAATGAAATAATGAACACAGTAAAAGGTTTCTACATGTGTGTGCGTGGGTGTGGGGAGTTTATTTCGCTTTGTGTGTGTGTGTGTGTGTGTGTGTGTGTGTGTGTGTGTGTGTGTGTGCGCGCGCGTGCATGCCCGTCCAAGTTTTTCGTCTCTATAAATCAAATACTTAAAAATTAATCTTTCTTCTTCTTTCGATTAAGCCTTCTCATTCCATATTCAATACACCCCATTTATGCCTGTCCCTCCCCTCTTTAATCCCCATCCCATCCCTCCCTTCCCTCCTCTTCAACTCTCCCCTTTCCTCCCTCCACCCTAACTCAACCCTCCTTCCCTCTCGAAATTTCCCTCTTCATTCCCACCACCCTACCCATCCCCTCCTCTCTCTTTTTAATACTTCCCCATCCTCATCCCTCACTCCCTGCCCCCTTTTCTCCCCTACCCTCAGTCCCTTACCCCCTACCAGAAAGACCCCTACTCCCCTCCCCATTATCTCCCCCACTATCACCTCCTACCCCATATCTCCCTCTTCTTCAGCCCTCATTCCCCTGCCCATAATCTCCCTCTTTCTCAACCCTACCCCCTGCCCGCTCAATCCCTCACTTCTTACCCTTTTATCTCCCCCTCCCTCAGCTATCCTCCCCAGTCTACCCTCTCCATCTTCCCCTCCCCTAATCCACCCCGCCTCATCTCTCCCTGGCCTGCCTTATCCCTCACTTCCATGTCCCTTATTCTCCCTCATCCTCAGCAGTCACCACCTACTTGCCTCCATCGTTCATTCCCTTGCCCTGCTATCTCCCACTCCCTCAGTCCTTATCTCCCCCTTCCTTCGCCCTCACCCCCAACGCTACCTTCTTCCTTACTTCCTTATTCTCCCCTCCCTCAGGTCTTATCTCCCCTACCTTCAGCCTCAACTCCCCTACCCCTAATCTCCCCCACCCTTACTCCCTACCCTTGTCATAAAAGTCATAAAAGACTTTGTAGTTACTTGTAGTTGAGTTATATATATATTAGACTTGTGGACGAGCGGTTATTATACTGGAGTAGCTTCGTGAGTAGCTAATCTTCTTTCCCATTTGTCATGTAGTGACAGGAGAGGTAAAGAATAGTAAGGGACTATTTTTATTTGTCTTGGAAAAATTAACAAGTCTCTCACTCACGAGTGAGTTGAGCAGAGTCCCTGTCTCCCTGTCTCGCTCTCTCTCTCTCTCTCTCTCTCTCTCTCTCTCTCTCTCTCTCTCTCAAGTTGCTAAGCCCTTCTCCCTGCGACCTGTCTCTTCTATCGCCTGTCTCCTTCTGAGCTCTCTTTCCTAAATTCTGGTGTAGCAGGGGTTGTGTCACGTGTGTTCCTTGTGAGTGGAAAGTTCTAGAAGCCTGTGTGTGAGTATGTGTGTATGTGTGTGTATGGTCACTAGGCGCTGTCGTGTGCCTATAAAGCATTCCTTGAGTTAAGAGTGTGTAAGCATGTTTAGCATTGCTCGATTCTCGCAGACACAATACCTTCTCATCATCTGACTCCCTGCTTCTATCTGTCTCTCTATCTATCTATTTATCTATCTATCTATTATGATTTGTAATTATAATATGGAGTCCTAACATATGCTCGGCCGCGCGAAAATGGCGTACCATCGACAGTTAATAGTCCTAACACCCTACCCCTTTACGCTACCTTCTTCCTTACTTCCCCCTCCCTCATCTCTTATCTCCCCCACCTTCAGCCATAACTCCCCTACCCTTTATCTCCCCCCTCCACCACCCCTCTCCTGCCCAGTGTGAGGGCCCTGGTGCTCTGAAAGGTGATACCCAGACACTCGACTCCCCCAATTTGCTGTCATAATGAAGTTTCTTTGTCGGATTGTAAGGGCGACATATTTCCCCCTTTGGGTGCTGGAGGTGGCAGGTCAGGCAGGATTATGTATTACTTTTCTGTTTTCGATTTTGTGATTAAATTTGTCTGATAGAAAAAGGGTAATATTCATCAGGTAGTATAAGTAACATAATCCTTTCCTTTGGTGTTATAGAGGGCTTGTCACATAGGATTATTATTATTATTATTATTATTATTATTGTGATTGCACTGCCCAGTTGACCCTCGTGCGGTGTGGTGCGGTGAGGAGCGGTCTCTTCTTCCCTAAGAGACTAAGATACGAGTATATAATATATATATATGTGTGTGTGTGTGTTTGTGTGTGTGTGGATGAGTAATTTGGCGAGTGTGTCGTCCTGTCTCGGCCACCTCCCTAGATGAAAAAAGCCTAGGTATATAGTAATAGTAATTTACGTGTTTTGGGGATAATTTACATGTGAATTTAGATTAAGTGGCTCACACACACACACACACACACACACACACACACACACACACACACACACACACACACACACACACACACACACACACACACACAAACAAAATGTTGGAAGAGAGAGAGAGAGAGAGATGGGGGGAGGGGGAGTCTGGTGATGTTGTTATGACCACCGTGACACAAGCTGGGCGTCCCTCCTCTCCCTCTTTCCCTCCACCGCAGAACAGCTCGCTAGATTGTAACCCACGGCCAGAATCAATACCCGAGGCCCTTCAAAATAAATAAATACTGAAATGAGAGCACCGGCCCTACTTTGAGAGCCTTTACGGCGCCGGTCAGATGGAAAAACAAAAGAGCATCAGATCCATTATTAGAGTGGCGGGAAGCGCTTCAAGTGGCCACTCGGGCGTCTGGTGTCCGACCCGACCCCTCGCGTTTATAATGGCCGACACTCCACCACCCTCCCTCGGGATTACGCAACGCGACACGAGTATCTTGCTTTCGTGTGCCCTCGGGATTCGTGTGACACCGTTTCTCTCTGCATAAATTGTCAAGTTTCCCTCCTATATTTGGCCTGAAAACGGCAGAAAAAGTGGTTAGTGTTGTTCTTACGGATTATCTTGCTTTCGTGTACCCTCGGGATTCGTGTGACACCGTTTCTGTATGCATAAATTTCAGTTGTCAAGTTTCACTCCTATATTTGGGCTGAGAACGGCAGAAAAAATGGTTACAGTTGTTGTTCTTGCGGATTATCTCGCTCTCGTGTTCCCTCGGGATTCGTTTGACACCAATTCTGTTTGCCTAGATTGCGAGTTTCAAGTTTCCCGCGTTTGCCTGGGTAAGGAGCGTAGAATAAGTTAGGGTTTTGCGTGTGTGTGTGTGTGTGTGTGTGTGTTAGAGCTGATGTGGCTGCTTGTGATTCGGTTCTTATTACTAAAACTCAACTACGAACCGAAAAAGAATCCGTCAGCTTCTGAGAACCAAGATGAGGACCAAACATACATTTCCACTTGGGTGCTGGACGCGCTCTGAAACGTGGGATGCAGGCTAAATACATCCAGGGACCTAAATTGTTCTCTAAATAAATCGTAGCTAACTGGGAAACTGTGTACATCCTCAACCACTCGATTTCCATAATAGGTCCCTAATTCCTACGTCAGTTATTCCACCCCACCACCCACGTACACAAGTGCCTCTTCTGCATGGGTGCCCTGAGAGAGAGAGAGAGAGAGAGAGAGAGAGAGAGGATGAGAAGAGGGAGGGGAAAATGGACAAGGGAAGGAGATTAGGTGACGTAGGGAAAGTGAGGGAAAGCAAAGAATGTGGTGGAGGAGGAGGAGGATGAATGAGGGAGATAAGAGAGCATTAGGAGAGTACGGAGACAGGAGAGGGAGAAAGCAATAGGAGAAGTATGGAACATTAGAAGAGGTGGAGAGGAAAAATTAGAGGGGATAATCTGTCTGTCTGTCTGTCTCTCTCTCTCTATCACACACACACACACACACACACACACACACACACACACACACACACACACACACACACACACACACACACACACACTGGTCTAGATAATTGTGGTGTAATTCCTCTCTGTTGTGGTAGGCAAGCTGAAACTCTATTAGAAATGTAGATCCCTGCCCCCCACTGCCCCCCACGACCCCCACATACGAGCATGCTTACTGGGGGGACGCGGGCGGGGTGGGGGGCGGAGGAGGGGGGGGTCGAGGATAAGCCCACTGGGGGATAACAAGTTTACTTTGAGCTCTTGAAAGGGGTGCAAGGTAGTGGTTTTCGAGGGTTCCCTGGGGTTTCTTTGGTTTCCTGGGGTTTCTATGGTTTTTTAGGGGTTTTGAGGTGACATTCAGGGGTGCCAGGGGTTAGTTGTCGATGGTTTCCCTTCGGTTTTGGTTTTAAAATCGGTTTTGGTATTAATTTTAGTGTCCAGGGGGTGGGTTTCATTTTTTCCTCCGGTTTCAGGGTTTCTGGAATTTTTTGAAGGTGCCGGGGATGGTTTTCTGCTGCTTTCGTCCTTGGTTTCACTTTCGAGAATGGTTTTGGTATTGGTCTTTTTGTGCAAAGGGGTATTTTTCTGTTTTGCTGGGGGTTTCAAAGTTTTCTGTCGTTTTTGATTTGTTTATATTCTTGGCTTTTCATTTTTTTTTTGTGTCTTTGGTCTCGCTTTTGATACTGGTTATGGTATTGGTCTCAGTACCCCCACCCCCCCAAAAAAAAATCAAACCCCCGCCTCGAACCCAAAATTCAACCCCCCCCAAATTCGACCCCCCATATCGAACCACGATCTCGAACTCCTTCGAATCGAACTTCGAAGAGGTGATCCCAAATTCTGAACCCCAGATTTCGATCCCACCAAAATCGAGCCTCCCAATTTGAACCCCCGAATTTAAACCCAAATGTCGAACTCTTAACATTTGAACTCCCCAAATCGAGCCCCCCAAATTTAAACTCCCCAAAACCAAGCCTCCCAAATTGAACCTCTAAATTCAACCCCCAAAATCGACCATCATATTTCGAATCCCAACATCTGAACCCTAAAAATCGGGCCCCCAAAATCGAACCTCAAAAATCGAGCCCCAAATTTCGAGTTCCAACATTTGAACCTTAAAAATCGAGCCTCAAATTCGAACCCCCAAAATCGAGCCCCAAATTCGAACCCCCAAAATTAAGCCTCAAATTCGAACCCCCAAAATCGAGCCCCAAATTTTTGAACCCCAACATTTGAACCCAAAAAATCGAGCCCCAAATTCGAACCCCCAAAATCGAGCCCCAAATTCGAACCCTCAAAATCGAGCCCCAAATTTTCGAACCCCCAAAATCGAGCCCCAAATTTTCGAACCCCCAAAATCGAGCCCCAAAATTTCGAACCCCAACATTTGAACCCCCCAAATCCGAACCCCAAAATTCGGAGCCCCCCAAAAAGTGAACCCTAAAAGCGAACCCATGGCAGATCATTATCATACTGGTGACGGTTCCTCCCGGAGCTTCACTAATTAAATAGGCAACCCTCTCGCTGTTGGAAATATTCCCTCCGTCTCTAATTGAAAATGCCTTCTGGATTTACTAGAAACGTGAGAGAGAGAGAGAGAGAGAGAGAGAGAGGGAGAGAGAGAGAGAGAGAGGGTAAAAAAAATGTGCATAAACAAAGGTACTTGATGTATAAGATGAGAGAGAGAGAGAGGTCGGGGTCGTTACTGAGTAGGAACATAAGATTCTGAACATCTTTTCGCCAAGGCGTTCTAGATTTACTAAGATGAGACAGGAAGTATGTGAGGGTTGATGATGATGATGATGATGATGGTGGTGGTGGCGGTGATGATGTTGACACTGTAATGATGAAATAATGATAGTATTGAAGATGACGATGATGATTATAACGACAAAAGTGGTTGATATGATGATGATGATGATGATGATGATGATGATGGCGGTGAAGACAGAATAATAAAGCCTAATATTATCTAGAATTTAATAAAACCATCGACACAGAAGGGTTGAAAGAACGTGATTGTTAATGAAGGTCGGGAATAGAATATTAATTGGTTCTGAGAAGGAGGTGAATAGCAAATGGGAACCTGGAAGGAATGAGGTGTTACTTGATTTTTTAAAAGGAATTTCGCATGGGTAGACCGGAACCTGTGTGGATATTGACTGTGGGTAATTCTCTCTCTCTCTCTCTCTCTCTCTCTCTCTCTCAATACCTTGCTCTGTGTGCCAGCTACTGACTCACCTTTTCACACCTGCCCCCTCTCACTCACACTCTGTCACTCATAATCCCTCTCCATCCCTCTCCCCTCCCCTTCTCTCTCATACCGCATTAAATCTCTCTCTCTCTCTCTCTCTCTCTCTCTCTCTCTCTCTCTCTCTCTCTCTCTCTCTTTCTCTCTCTCCAGTGGAAACAACAGATTTTATGATCCTGTTAAGAATGCCAAAGAAGAATATGACAGTATTATTAACTTTACTTTCTCTCTCTCTCTCTCTCTCTCTCTCTCTCTCTCTCTCCCCTCTTTCCTGGCTTCCTAATCCCTTCTCTCCCCCCTCCCCTCTTATTTTTGCTTCTCCCCTTCCCTCTTCCCCTTTTTATTCGTCTCCCTCTCCCCTCTGTTCTCTAATCGTGTCTTCCTCTTCCTTTCTACCATTTTCTCTGCTCCCTCTCTCACACCTCCCTCATTCCCTCCCCCCTCCCTTTTTTTCCTCCCCCCTCCCCCCTCTCCTTCTCCATCTTCTCCTCCTCCCCACACTCCTTCCTCTCCATCTTTCATTTTTCTTCTTCCATCTTCTTCCCTTGCTTCCATTCTGTTGATCATCTCCGCCCTTGCCTTTCCTCCCTAACTCCCTCACTGTGGCAGGGGATAGGGGGTTGAGGAGAGAGAGAGAGAGAGAGAGACAGACAGAGAAAGGAAACAGGGTGCAGGGTGGCAGGGGGTAAAGGGGAAGCACATCACGACCCCTGCCATTCCCCTGCGTCTGCATAGGGGCATATTAAGAGAGAGAAGGAGAAAGAAAGAGACAGATAGATAGATAGATAGGTAGATAGACTGGTAGAAAGACAGACAGACACATAGAGAGATGAAACAGGGTGCAGGGTGGCAGGGGTAGGGGGAGCATATTAAGAGAGAGAGAGAGAGAGAGAGAGAGAGAGAGAGAGAGAGAGAGAGAGAGGGAGAGAGAACGGGGAGGGGGGGAACAGGAGTGCAGGGTGGCAGGGGAGTGGCAGGGGGTAAGGGGGGGCCCATCACGACCCCTGCGTCTGCTAAGGGGCGTATTAATCATATTAGGAGCCGTTTGTCCGCTCCATTAATATGCACAGAGGATCAATGGGTAATTACATCCCCCTGTATGGGTGCTGGGGGAGGGGTGGGGAGAGAGAGAGGGAGAGAGAGACGGGAGAAGAATAGGGATGACAAAGGGGAGGAAAGGAGAGTAACAGAAGGAGAGGAAGGTACCAGAAGATGGAGGGATACAGGAAGGACGAGAGAGAAGGGAAGAAGGGAGGAAATCAAGGAGGAAAGGGAGAATGGATAGGGAGGGATGGAGGGAATGGGGAGGGAAAGAGGAATTGGTATAGAGGGAGGAATGGATTGAAGGAAGGGGAGAGGGAGATTTTGGTGAAGAGGGAGGAAGGGAGTGAAGATAGGAAGGAGGGAGGGAGAAATTGGTGAAGAGGGAGGAAGGGAGTGAAGATAGGAAGGAGATGAAAGTAGAAAAGAAGGGAAGGAGGAGGAAAGTGGATGGTAGATAGGGAAGGAAGTAGGTGAGAATGGAGAGGAAGGAAAGGAGGGGGAAATGGAGGGAGGGAGGAAGAAGGGAGGCCAGGGAGGGACAAACAAGGGAGAGAAGACAGGGGAGGTGATTAGGGTGAACAGGGAGATGAAGGATGGGCTGCTGAGACGAGGCGGAGTGAGAGGGAGAAGAGGAGGAGGAGGGAAGGGAAGGGAGTGAGAGTTAGAGAGAAAAGGAGGAGGAAATGGAGGGTGAGAGAGAAATGAAATGGAGGGGGAGGGTGATGGAGAAGAGGTGAGGAAGAGTGTAAGGGAAGAGAGGTGAAGAAAAGGCGTGTGGGAGAGGATAAGGGAGAAGATGAGGCGAGGGATAGAGCGAGGGAGATGAGGATGTGAGCGAGAGGATGAGGGAGAAAAAGAGTGAGGGGGCGAGGGAGAAGAGTTGAGGGAGAAAAAAAGAGTGAGGGAGTGAGGACGAAGATTTGAGGGAGAGGGTGAGATTAAGAAGGGTGGAGAGGAGGAAAGGGAGAGGCTGATGAAAGTGAGGGAAGTCAGGGAGACGAAGGTGAAGAAATAAGGAAAGGTGAGAGGATGAGGAAAGAGGAACAGACTGAAGGCAAAGAAACAAGAGAGTAACGAGCAAGAACAAGGGACGAAAAAGAGACTGATGAGGAGAGGAAAAAAAGACAGACAAGAGAAAGGGGACGAAGACAGTCAAACAAGATCGTAAGAAGGGAGAAATACGAGGAGAACAATAGGGATAGAGAATGCAAGAGACAATAGGAGGAAAAGAAAGGAAACACGAGGAAAAGCAAGATAAACAACAGAATAATGAAAAGGAAGAAGGAAATAGTAGACTTAGGAGAAAAAGAAACAAGAATGGAAAATGGTGGGTGGGAGGCGAGTGGGTTGGGGGGCAGGCACAGACAGCCGAGGCCGACCGAATTCTTTCACTGCTTAAAACAGGAATATTTGGAAGTCCGGGAGACCGTGGAATATCGGAGCCAATACCGCATTAGCCCACATTACCGCCAAATATCAGTTAATCGCGCAAGGGGGGGAACTCATCTCCAGCCCGAACACACACACAAAGATAAAAACATAAAAGGAGGGAATATTAGTAGGACGTACGTGGTCATTTTCCATGGGTGGCTTGGCTTGGCGTGGTTTGGAGTTTCTCGTGTGTGTCAAGGGGTGTTGTATTGTGTGTGTGTGTGTGTGTGTGTGTGTGTGCGTGCAACTTCTTGGTCGAAATATATCCAAATTCTCCAGTACTTATTCCCATTACATAATCGTTCCTCTATTCATTTTTTTCAAACATTTTTTTTTTTTTGCATTTTTCTAATCTATATGTATCGTCCTTTTAATATTATTCACAATTCTTCATGTTTTCCATCGTAGTATTAAATTTCTTCATTAAATACATTACTCGATATATTAATTTTGCTTTTTTCTCACTTCGTAGTCTCTTTTAATATACTTTTTTTCTTTCTCTGTTTTCGGCTGATATTTTTGCCAAGGATTCCGATAGCTTGAATGATGAGTCAGTGGAAGTGTGTCCCGTTTTCGTTGACCTCTAATGATAGTTCTTAAACTTTTGTGAGTTTCTTCTTCCTGTCCCTACACCTCACCTACACCATTTATAACAGTGGAAGTGCGTAGGGATGATGATGATGATGATGATGATGATTAGGGAGAGGGGGAGGATGGTGATGATGATGTTTAGGGAGAGGGGGAGGATGGTGATGATGATTAGGAGATGATGATGGTGGTGATGATGTTAATGATGATTGCGACATTTTTCTGATCCAGTTCATTTAATCTGCCTGCAGTTATCTCTGTTTCATACCTCTACACCCTTCCTCTATCTCTTCCTGCTTTATTTCCCTCCTTATTCCCTCCCTTCAACCCTATTTCTCCCTCCCTCTTCATCTGTCCTTCGTCCATCCTCCCTCACTTTCCTCTCTACCCCTCTTTTCTCTCTTCCTCCCACCCCTCATCCCCTCTTTCTCCTTCCCCTCTTTTCTCTCGTTTCCCCCCCCCCCCACCTCTTCCTCCGTAGCCAGCATCCCCACTACTTATGCTATTCCCTCTCCCCGAACGTAACTATCTCCCTCCCTTCTTACCCCTTCTCCCCTGCCCTCTTCTTTCTCCTTTCCCTCCCCTTCCCCTTTTTGCATTCTACCCTCCCCCTCCTCTTCTTTCTCGCTCTCTCCTTTCTCCCCCTCTTCCTTCTCACTCCCCTCTCTTCTCCCCACTTCTCTCTCGCCTTCCCCCCTCCTCCCCCTCTTCTCTCGGTCTCCCCTTTCTCCCCACCCCTCTACATATCTCAATATCTCCCCAGCCTCTTAGTTTATCTGATGGTTCCTGGATAATCCTCTCAACCATACCCGTCAGAGCTACGCCATATGCCTGTCACTGTGTTGTGTTAGAGAGAGAGAGAGAGAGTTACATAGATACGTGTCTCCTCCCATCTCTCAGCCCTCTTAATTACACCCCTCTGCAATCGATCTACTTAAATCTCAAAGACCCCTTAATATCCTAAAGACCCCAGAATATCCCCATTACCTAAAGGACCCCAGAGGACCCCGAAAGACCCCAAAAGTCACTCCCAAAGACCCCGTGAATCCCATAGCACCTTATATAGACACCAAAGACTGCACTCGGAAATCAACCAAAGTCTTCAGAGCTCCATTGACTCCCCTTAACTATTCCCAAAAGACTCAGATTAACCTCAAAGACCCCAGTGTACATCGCAAAGACCCCAAGCCAGCCCGGGAGACCCTTAACCATCCCTGTGTTATCCTAAGCAACTTCTTTCAAAATCTCTGATACCACAAGAATTACCCACATATCCCCTGACTCCCAAAGACCCCAGAGAATTCCCCAAAGACCCCAGACTCCTTCAAAGACCCCAGAAATAACCCCAAAGACCCCCAGTAAGAAGGCAGGCGTCCCTCAGTTATCTTAACTTCATACCATCAGTGCCATAGATGTACGGAAATATTAAGAACTCAGAAAGACCCCATGGCCCCCCAAAAAAAAACTGTAAGGCCCAAGATAAAACCCCAAAGACACCCCCAAAAGCTGTAAGACCCAAGTTAAACCCCCAAAGACCTCCAAGTAAGCTGTAAGACCCCCAAATAAAACCCCAAAGACCCCCTCAAGTAAGCTATAAGACCCAAGATAAACCCCCCAAAAGCTGAATGACCCCAGATAAACCCCAAAGACCCCCCATGTAAGCTGTAAGACCCAAAATAAACCCTCAAAGACCCCCCAAAAATCTGTAAGACCCAAGATAAACCCCCAAAAGACCCCAGAATTAGGCCCCAAAGACTCCAGTAATAAGGCAAGTGTCCCTGGTCCTTCTTAATTACACCCGGCCACTGCCATCGCTCTACAAGTATTCAGATTAGTCCAAGGAAGAGAAGGAGCAGGAGCCAAAATCCTTTCCAAATTACTAATGGTGTCCTTCTGAGATCCAGGGGAGAAATGGGTATAAAGTTTTCTAATTACAACCAGCGCGTCTCGGTGGCCAACACATATGAGCTGGGGAGTTGATGAGTTACCTTTTTTTCTGTTTTACTCCCATGCTTTTTTGGGGGGGGTGTTTTAGGTCGGTGATTTTTGGCTCTTTAGGTGTGTGTGATAATGATTTTTGGAGATGTCACTGTTTTTAGCCTTTAATTCCTCAAGGTTTATTTTTTATTTTGGAATTATATCAGTTTCTTTAGTGACTTAATTTTTTACTATTCTAACTTTGGGTGTGATATTCTTTTTTATATTTAATTTCTGGGTGTGATATTCTGTTTTATATTTAATTTCTGTTTTATTTTAATCATTACTCTTTTCCTTAGTTTTGTTCATTTCCATTGGTTTCCCAGTACGTATGAGGTGGGGAGTTAAGGCATTGTATTTTCTTTTTCCTGTATTTTGAAAACTGTATTAATGTTTAGCATATTTTGTGTGTGTGTGTGTGTGTGTGTGTGTGTGTGTGTGTGTGTGTGTGTGTGTGAGTGTGTGTGTGTGTGTGTGTGTGTGTGTGTGTGTGTGTGTGTTTGAAGTATGTCAGTATGTTGTTTGTTTTCCAGTCCCTTTTAAGTTTCCCTTACTTACCTTTGCCTCTCCCTGCCTACCCAAACTACCCCTACCTTTTACCTCCCCAATCTACCCCTGCCTCCCCTACTTACCTCTATCCCCTGCCCCTGCCCCCCGTCTCCCCTGCCAGGCCATCCACAGGTGCGCCGTTCCCTGGGTGTGGGAGCGGTAAGGTCGTGTTGACAATGCATCATCATGAATATTTGATCCTTATGACCCCCAGCCCCTTACACACACACACACACACACACACACACACACACACACACACACACACACACACACACACACACACACACCTCATCTCTCCCTTCTCAAACTTTGTTAGATATGTGCAGAGGGATAAAGGTGTGCGTAAGGAGGAAGAGGGATGTGAAAGAAGACAGAGAGAGAGAGTGTTTACAAAAATGAAACGTGTGTGTATGTGTGTGTGTGTGTGTGTGTGTGTGTGTGTGGCCCGTGGGACGTACAGCACGCCCGCTAATGCCGCCACAGTCACCATGAAAATAACCGTGGAAAATTAATCCGGGGAACATCCAGAAAATGGCCCAGTTATGAAGTGCACAGTGTGGGGTGCGGTCAGGGGGTGCGGGCGGGGAGTGGGTGGGGGTGTGAGAGGGTACGGGGTGGGTGGGGGTGTGAGAGGGTACGGGGTGGGTGGGGAGTGTGTGTATGGGAGAGTGGTAGGGCTGTGAGATGTGCGAAGGGAGTGGGTGAGAGGGTAGGATGGGGGTGTGGGTGTATTGGAGGGTGATAGTGTGTGGGTGTGGGAGGGTGGTAGTGTGTGGGTGTGGGTGTGCGGGAGGGTGGTAGTGTGTGGGTGGGGGTGGGGGTGTATTGGAGGGTGATAGTGTGTGGGTGTGGGAGGGTGATACTGTGTGGGTGTGGGTGTGCGGGAGGGAGGCAGTGTGTGGGTGGGGGTGTGGGAGGGTGAGATACAGAGAGTGTAGGGGAGAGACAAGAGGAATATGTGGGAGGGTGTCATATGAGTGAGAGAGAGAGAGAGAGAGGGAGAGAGAGAAATTGTGTGAGATAGACTAGAAACGTACAGAAACCCCAAGAAACCTTCCATTATACTCCTTAGAAACCTTCCATAAACCCAAGAAAACCCCCTGAAACCCTCTAGAAGCCAATAAACCCCTTTAAACCTAGAAAAATCCTCATAAACCCATCAGAATCCCATCAGAAACCCTAAGAAACCTCCAGAAACCCCCTAGAAACCCCTCAGAAACCCCCAGAACCCCCCTTAAACCCCTAGAAACCCCCTGAAACCCCCTTATTAATCCTCCATAACCCCGTCTGCTTCTGATCCCCTTAACGTGTAACCGGAACCCCGTGACCCCAGAGGCGGAAAAATGGATGTGCGTGTGACCCTCCCTCCCAGATGACCCCGGAGATAATAGCTGGGGGGGCAGGGGGGGCGGTGGGGGGTCAACCACATTTGATTTGTATTGATTCTTGTGGCTGCACCCCTTGCCTGTCACCCCCACCTTCCTTCCCCCTTCACCCCCTGTCCTCCCATCCCATACCCCTTCCTTCCCCTTCTTCACCCCCTTCCTTCCCCTCCTTCATCCCCTTCCTTCCCCGTCTTCACCCCCTTCCTTCCCCCTTCACCCTTTCCCTCCCCCCCATCATCACTTCTCTGTCTGTGCCTCCCCTTCTCCTCTTTCTCACTTTCTTCTCTTCTGTGTCTGCTTCTCTGTAGTTGTCTGTGTATGATTTCTCTCTGTCTGTCTTCCTACTTTTGTCTTTCTCTTTCTTCTCTGTCCATATGTCATTGTCAGTTCATCTTCTGTGCTCTCTCTATCTCTGTCCATCTCCATTTCTTTCGTTACACCGGCATAGTGGAAGAAGGAGACAATACTAGGGCTCTGCATCCATTCCATAGCACTTCTTCGTGACTAGCATCATTTCAACACCCAGTCTCTTACTGCATCTCTGAAATCAAGATGGAGGGATGGTAATTTTTCGCCATATTGAAGTAGAGAGAGCATAGAAGGGGGTAATACTGGCATTTTTTTTCGTTTTTGGGCCGTGTAAAGGTGGAGGCACATTAGGTATTCAGTGATTCCCGTAATACCTGGTGGCATTTGAATTTGAATTTGTGGTAAGTACGTTCATGGGACTGTGATTGTGGGGGAGGGAGTGGGGAGAGGAGGGAAAAAGAGGGGATGGAGAGAAGAGGAACGGAGGATGAGGGGAAGCGAGGAGAGTGATGTGGAGAGGAGGGGGAGGGAAAGCGATGAGAATGATGTGGAGAGGAGGGGAGAGGGTCGATAAAAAGGGAGAAGGGGGAGGGAAAAAGATGGGAGAAGAGGGGAGAGGAGAGTGATGTGGAGGGAAGCAGAGAGAATGAAGTGGGGGTGAAGGGAGGGGAAATGGGGGATAAAAGAGAAGTGAGAGAGAAGAGAGAAGTGAAGGGTGTGGGGAGGAGGGAGGGGACGAAATAGGCAAGATGAGGAGGTAAAGAGGGGAAGAGGAGAGGAGATTGAAAGGTGGAAGAGGGGAAGAGTAGTAGAAGGAATGATGGTGTGGACAGAGATGAGAAACGAGGAATTGAGAGACTGAAGAGGAGAGAAGAAGGAAGAGGAGACAGTAGAGAGAAAAAGAAAGCTCAGATGAGAGGAGAGAAGTAGGAGGAGGAAAAGGGAAGACAGAAGAAGGGGAGGGAGAGAAGAGGAGACACAGGAGGAGAAGAGGAGAGTGGAGGGGAAAAGTGAGAGAGTGGAGGAAAAGAAGGGGAGAGATTTGGAAAGGATGGTGGAGAAATGAAACTTATGTATGAGAAAGAAAACGAGGAAAAATAAGGGAGAGAAGAGAAAGAGAAAAGAGGAAGCAAGGCTAAAAAGAGGGGAGAGAAAGGAGAGGGGAGGAGGGAGAGTGAAGAGAGAGAGAGCGAAGGGAGAGGGGAGGAAAGGAAGGGGAGAAGGGAGGGAAGGCAAAGCAGTGGACATCATTGGCAACCCGTAATGATATTTCTGCATGTGGGGTGGGTGGTACGAGAGAGAGAGAGAGAGAGAGAGAGAGAGAGAGAGAGAGAGAGAGAGAGAGTAGATGAGATGAGATGAGAAAGGGTGAGATGGGGCCAGAGATGAAAGTGAGATGGGAGGGGGGGGGAGGGAAGAGGGGGTAGACGTGACAGCAGCTGGATCGAGAGAGAGAGAGAGAGAGAGAGAGAGATGCTATCGGTATTATCGGAGGCTAGAAGAGATGAATCCTTCCTCAGCATCCCCCTTTCCCTCCCCCTCTCCCGCACTTTTCCTCCCCCCTTCTTTCCCCACTCCTCCTTTCCCTTCTTTTTCTCCACCCCCCTCTGTATCTCTCTTCCCTCCCTCCCCTTTTCTCCCCTCCCTCCCTCCCTCTCCCTTCCCCCCCTCCCCTTTTCTCCCCTCCCTCCCCCTGATAATAACTAGGGCAGTGGCTTTAATTCCCCTAGTCAGGCCACCAGTTAAGGGAGGGGGCTGGCGTGAGGGGAGGGGAAGGGGAAATGAGAGAGAGAGAGAGAGAGAGAGAGAGAGAGAGAGAGAGATTTAACTTTCTTATTTCCAAAAAAAGCTGATATGCAACATTCAATTTCCATATTAACATTGATATCCACCCTCACATGTTCACTTTATCTGTTCCATATTAATCTACCTTGTTAATGGCTGTTGATAATATTAGCTAACGTTGCAGAAGTCATGATGTTATATTGCTAATGCTGTGGGAGTGGTAAGGGTGTGTTGCTCATGTTGCAGAGTTCTGATGATGTATTGCTATTGTTGCAGTAATCAGAACTTGTGTTGCAGTATCGTATGCAAACTCTAGCCTTTTTTTTTCTTTCTTTTTTTTCGTTTATTCTTCATCGTCAGGTTAATTATTTTTATTGTCATCATTAGTCTTCTCTCCAGTCTTTTTCTTCTCCATCTTTCCTCACAATCGTCTTCCTCCTCTTCTCACTTCCTTAATATTTCCCTCCGTCTTCTTTCTTATTTTTCACCTCTTCCTCTTCTCTCTTTTTCTTCTCTCCTCATCTCCTCCTCCTCCTCCTCTCCAGCCGTAGACCTCCTCTCTTCACATTCTCCTCCCTCCTCCTCGTCCTCTTTCTGCTTCTCTTCCTCCTCACCTCTCTCTCCCTCTCCCCTTCTCCTCTTTCCTCTACCCCTTCTCAAAGTCCTCGAGGCCACCAAACAAACACCACATCCTCGCACTCCATCTCAAAAATTATTCCCAGAAAATTATTACTAGCCCCCGAGCGGAGATAAATCGGAGGTGGAGGGGGAGGAGGGGAAGAAGGGAAGGGGGAAGGGGAGGGGAGAGGGGAGGGGGAGATCAAAAGAAGGAAGGTCATATTGCCTACGGGTGGGTGAGTCTATTATAAGGGGAATCAACACCTCTCTCTCTCTCTCTCTCTCTCTCTCTCTCTCTCTCTCTCTCTCTCTCTCATCCTTCTCCCCTCCTTTTTCAAACATGGATTTAGTTAGAAGAGAGGAGGTAAGAGAAAGGAGGGAATTTTGGGTAAGAAAATAAAGATAATTGAGAGTAGATGTGGAAAAAGAGTAACCTTGGGAAAGAGAGAGGTAGAGAGTAGGAAAGAAGAGGAGATGATGGAGGGAGGAACTAAGAGAAGAAGGGAGGAAGAGGAGGAAGATGTTTGTGAGAGGAGGGATGGAGAAGAAAAGAGCTTGAGAGAAACTGGGAAACGTAACACGCTTCCTCTCATTCTACCCCCTCCCCCCCAAGCCTGCAGTCCACCGGGTTCACGTTTAGATGAGCTTGGGGTTCAAAGTACTGTTATTACCGCCATCACTCCATCCCTCCCCCAACCCCCAAATCGATATGAGATGGAGCGAGAGTAAGCTTAGAACACATCCAGGAATTATGATGATAGGGGGAGACTTTTTTTTTAATCCTCTCTCTTTTTTTTAATTGTAGTGCATTGATATGGTGTATAAATTGTTCTGCCTTTCGACTTGCTGTGTCAGGTAAAAGTGGTTCGATTTGGGGTTCCATTTAATTATACAGGTGATGTTTACAGGTGATGTGTGTAAGCGAACGGGAGAGGTGCCAAGCCGTCTCAAGATCCACCACTTGTAAGGTAAGTGAAAATTATTACAAGCCAAAATTCGTATTGTATGTTGTTAATACTCGCTTCCTAAGGTATCACTGTCTAATCTGATATTATGGTCTCTTCGTCATACAAGCCTGCGTGTATATTCTACGTTATTTACACTGGCGTCTTCGTATATCAGTGTCTCTTGGTGTGCTGCTCCCATTTGGCCTATTTAAGATCAGTAGTCGTGCCTGGTGTGTATGATTATAACTGTGGGTTTGTTATTCCGGGTGCCACGTATCCATCTTGTATCCTTATCGTTCCCAGTCTTCTTCGATCCACCCTTTACTCTTCTATCTTGCCCTCATTCCCTCCTGCCTCCCCCTCACACCTGCCTCTCACCCTCACCTCACCTCTGTCTCCCTTACCCTTATTTTTTTCTTTCACTTCTCCCTGCCCCCCTTTCAGCCATCCCTTCCACCCTCAACTTTCTCTTCCCTAACTTCTCCCACCCCTCCCTTACTTTCTTTCTTTCTCCCTTTCTCCCTCAGCTGTCCCTTGTTTCCTTCTCCCTTTCTTCTTCATCCCTTCCTGACTGTCATCATTTCTCCCTGTCCTCCTCTCCCTTATTCCCCTTCCATCACTTCATCCTGCCCTCCCTGACCCTCACTTCACCTCTTCACCTGACTGATCCCTTCCTACTACTGCTCACCCTTCCTTCACGTCTCCCCCACCTCTCCCTCACCCTCCTTCACTTCTCCCACACCCTCTCCCTCATCTCCCTTCACTCCCTCCCTCCCCCTGACTGTTCCGTGCCTGCTGTATGCCCCGTCAGTCAGCAAGAGGGACTCAGATGTGTTTGAGATGCAATGTCGACCAAAGGCATCCGCTTCTGGGCATACACTTGCTCTTGGTCCCCCCGCAACCCGCCCTCAGGAGTTACCAGACCTTAGAGATACTGCTGGCATTCTCTCTCTCTCTCTCTCTCTCTCTCGGTGAGGTTGGAGCGTGCAGTCAGCGAGGTGGATTATTACGCAAGAGACACCATATCATTTCTTATTATCTCGTGTCATTTCGTACTGATGGATAATAAGTCTCGATTTGCATATTTAAGGTTTGTAGTTTCTTTATACTGTCTTCCATCTTTATCAAATTCTAATGAGATCTTATTAAATGGAAAACTAGTACCCCACTGAGGATAGTTTATGGAGCTGGGGTAGGGGGGAGAAAGAGGAGACAGAGAGAGGAAGGAGGTAGTGAGGAGGCAGGAGATAAAGAGGATGAAGGTGGAGGGATGGAAGCTGAAAGTGAGAAGAGGTTGGAGACAGAGGGGAAAAGAGACAAAGTGTAGAGATAGGAGACAGGGTGAGACAGGGAGGAAA
Source organism: Coenobita brevimanus (assembly GCF_032717465.1). Classification (NCBI taxonomy): domain Eukaryota; kingdom Metazoa; phylum Arthropoda; class Malacostraca; order Decapoda; family Coenobitidae; genus Coenobita; species Coenobita brevimanus. The sequence goes on along the minus strand of NC_136973.1, from coordinate 1,162,765 downwards.
GAGAAGACATGCAGGGAGGAAGTACGAGATAGACGTGCGTAGGGTGAAACAGGAGTCAAGGAGGAGAGATATGAGGAGACAGCGGGTAGGTAGGCAGGGAGAACAGAAGAGGAGAGAGAAAGATGAGACAGGAAGGCAAGAACAAGGGAGAAGAAGGAGACAGGGTGAGGTGGGAGGGAGTAGAGGTGAGGCAGATGAATGAAGGGTGAGGTTAAGGGTGAAGATACCCACACACCTCAACATCAAGGGACAGGGAGAGGCAGGGACAGGGAGAAAGCAGGGAAGAATAGTAAGACAGGGTGAGATAGGAGCAGTGGTGAGGTAAGTGAAGATGACACAGGTGAGGGATGAAGCAGACAGGCTAGTGTGAAGGTCAGGGTGAGACAGGGTGAGGGTGAAGATGACCACAACAGCAATAGGAGCTAGTGTGTGGCCGAGAAAAAGGAGGGAGAAGTAGCCAAGAGAAGACTGAATGTAGGGTGAAGCAGAGGGACTCAGGGGTAAGATAGGTGAGTGTGAGGGTGAGACAGGCGAGGGTGAGGCGCAGGTGACCATAGCTGGTGTCGGAGAAGTCAGGGAGGGGGTAGGAGACGGGTGAGGCAGTATGACTGTGAGGCAGGTAAGGATGACGGTGTTACGGGTGAGGGTAAGGCAGGGTGGATGTGAAATAAAGGGATCAGGTAAAGGTGAGGCAGGTGAGGGTGAGGCAGGTGTAGACGATGCAGGTGATAGTAGGGCAGGGTGAGGGTGAGGGTGAGGGTGCAGATGACCACAACAGGAGGCGACAAAGGTGTGTGGCTGGACAGGTATCAGCGGCAGGTGTGTCCTCAGGTAAGGCTGCACCAGACACCCAATATTACCTGCACTGGCCTCAAGCTGCCAGGTGGGGACGGGGCTGCAGGAGGGGAGAAGGGAAGGGGAGGGGAGATGAGGAGAGAATACGAGGAGGGAAGTAAGGAAGTAAGGGAAGAAGGAGAGAGGAAGGAGGTAAGGGAGGCTAGAGGAAGAAGGACGGTAAAGGGGAAGTGAGGGAGGAAAGAGATAGGAGGGGAGGGGAGAAGGGAAGGTAAGAGTAGGATGCTGGAGTGGAGAGGGGAGAGAGTTAGTGTGCAGGAATGAGAAGGAGGGGAGAAAAGGAGAAAGTGATGGAGGGGGGGGGGATAATAAGAGAGGGGAGAGGAGGGGAAGTGAGATGAGCTAGGGGAAGGAAAGTTTGCAAGAAAGGAGAAGATGGGAGAAGGAGAGGAGGTGATGAGAGGGGGAAGGAGACGAGAGTGATAGAGGGGAGAAGAGGAGAGGGTAATGGGGAGAGGAGAGAGAGGTTACTTGGACAAGGGGGAAGGAGAGTGGAGAGGAGGATACAGAGGGGAGAGAGCCTAATGGAAAGGGGAGACGGGAGAAGGGGAGAGATGGGAGAGGGAGTGGAGCGTTGGCCTACCTGCTGCGGGTGACAGGTGGTGATGGAGGTCTAAATTAAGGTGTGAAATTAGCTTGTGTTGTTCATTGACGCCTATTCTGTTCATAATTGTGTTTTGTACTTACTCTACCCTGCTTTTCATAATTCTATTTGTACTTTCTCAACCCTGTTCCTGGATCCTACCAACCTGTTTGTTAGAAGGAGGTAGACCCATTTCTAAGCAGCTAAAATGCTTTCTAACATTTCTTCATTAGCGATGGATTTGGAACATTACAGGTTTTTTGGTAGTTAATAATTTCCCACTTTTTTTTAGGTCACCTGCCTGTAGACTCTCACCTGTCCCATTAATCTCTTCGTTATGATTTTTTTTTTAGCCCATTTCTCACACACCTTGACTATACATTTATAAAGAATTTATTTTTTCCCCAACAGATAACCACATTAGCCAATAAGTACATACCTTGCTTTTTGTACTTCGTGTGCTCGTATGTACTGTACTAAATTAATTTCCTTGATGTACAACAGAACCTTGGTACTGAAAAGATTAGTGACAGTCGCTCCAATTCGAAAGCTCTGTCTTCAGCTGAGTAAAATCGTCCTGGGGGATTAGATAAAGCTTATATCAACCCCTTCACTACTAAGAATACCCGTGCTGAGAATAATCATCTCTTGGTGTATTGGTTAGAATGAAAAACAGAATAGATAGGAGAAAATTTGGGTCATCGCAGTGAAGGGGTACAAGCGTGAGTGTCAGCGGTCATCTCCCAGGTCATCTGTCAACCTCTGGGCCGGGCAGATGGCGGCGTAGGTCACGTTATCGATCCACTCTAGGGCATCGGGTCGGTTCGATAGTTTGATGTGTCGTTTGGTTGTGTTGTCTGTTGTCCTGACCGGCAGTTTTGTTCTCGTATTATCGGCAAAGTCATTTTTATAAGGGTTATCCTCCTTATTGACGTCATAAAAAGCAGTCGCGTGATGATGATGATGATAATGATGATGATGATGAAGATGGTGGTGATGATGATAAATCGTTAGCAACAGGAGCAGTAGCAGTATTACATCATCATCATCATCATCATCATCATGCATAATTGTGTAGCACTTCGTTCATATTTTACAGCTTACCACTCTGTACTAAATTTAGTTATTATAAGCCATCAACAATTATTTCCAGTGTAATGAAGAGACGCATTTCTCCTTCAACTGAGAATTATAGAAGAAGCTGCCTTAGGAAATTTTAATAGCTCACTTTTAACGTTTAATAATTACTCTAGTGAATAATCCAGCTCCTAATCCCAGGTAAGCATGTCTGTGTTTGAAAATTAATTACTTGAACTTTTTATTTCCAAAGGATGTGGGAATAACGAAGCTAATTCTTGTGTCTTTGGTAAATATTAATCATGACATTTCCTGCACACAAATTAAATACGATTCATGTATAGGAAATTTTACGATTCGGTGTTGTAATGATTTTCTGTTCCTAATTTCATGTATATTAGCCAGTTGATATGTTTATACCTTCTTCACTTTAACCTGGTCTAAAATTGCCTTACCTTCACCTTGAATTCATAGTCGTAACTATAGATTAACTCTAGAATGATACCAGTCACGAAGAAGTGTTGTAATAAAGGATTTAGTGCTGTAGTAGTGTCTGTAACAATTGATTTAACAGCAGAATATAATACCAGTCACGAAGAAGTGCTATAAAAACGATGTAGAGCTATAGTACTGTCCATATAATGCCAGTCACGAAGAAGTCCTATGAAAAGAGATTTAGAGCTATAGTATTGTCATATCTTGTCATTGAGTTACATGAAATAAGCTGCAAAAGGACGGAAATGTGGCACAAGTTAGGAAGAGACTACGGTATAAGAGAGAGCCTTCGTATTGAATTAGTTTGTCCCAAGAATCAGGTGACTTTCTCAGTTTATTCTTGCAGTCACCAGACGATTTTCTTCTGGTGGGGAAAGGAAGGGGACAAGAGGAAAGAGGAGTATGATGAAAGGTAGAGGAAGAGAAAAGGAGGGAAGGGGAAGGGTAGAAAATGATCGAATGAGGATGGGGAGGAAGGGAGAGGGAAGGAAAGAGTGAGAGGACGTTTGAAGAGGACAGAAAAAGACAACCAGAACTACCACGGAAGATGATCAGATGAGGAAGAGAAGGAAGGGAAGGGAAGGAGACATGTAGACGATCGAATGAGGAAGAGGAGGAAGGGAAGGGAAGGAGACATGTAGACGATCGAATGAGGAAGAGGAGGAAGGGAAGGGAAGGAGACATGTAGACGATCGAATGAGGAAGAGGAGGAAGGGAAGGGAAGGAGACATGGAGACGATCGAATGAGGAAGAGGAGGAAGGGAAGGGAAGGAGACAAACTGATCGAATGAGGAAGAGGAGGAAAGAGGAAAGGGGGAAGAGGACAGAGAAAAACCCAGCCAAAACTACCGCCTCACCTGACCACCTCTCATTAACCCACACAAATCTATAACACTGATGGCACATATTACGCCATCCACCCTATTAATCTAAGTCCCACCATTAGCGACGACATTTATCATTAAAAGCCCAGATCTCTTATCGCCTGGGCCCCTCCGAGTCGATCACGGGGTCTTTCCTGATGACAGTCCTAATGGAGAGACTGTCAGGAAGCAAGTTTTTAAGAAGACATGGGATGATTTATGCCTATCTCTTACAGTGAATTTTGCTCTCTCTCTCTCTCTCACCCCACCCCCCATCGCGTGGCGTGGGGTGATGGGTTATGAGGGGTGTGTCTGTCTTCGCCCTGATGACTGCTTCTGACAGGTGTGTGGCCTCTTCCCCTCACCTCCCACCCTCTCCCCCACCTCCCACCCTCTCCCCTCACTTTCTCCTCTCCCCTTCTCCCGTTACTTCCCCCCCTTTCTCCTTTACCCTCCTCTCCCCTTATCTTTCCTCTCCCCTTTCCCCTGTTTCCATACCTTCCACTTTTCTCACTCTCCCTTTATCTTTCCCTTTATATCCTCCCTTCTTCCTTTCATTCATTATCCTCATACAACTTCTCCTTCCTCCCTTCCTCCTGCATTCTCTTTCTCCTCACTTCCTTTTTTTTTTTTTTTAACTTCCCATTCCTTCCTTTTCCTCTCCCACTTCCTTCTAGTTGTCCTCACTTCCCCCCGCTTCCCCATCCTCTCACTTCCTAACCCATATTCCACATCTATCTTCCTCATTTCATTCTGTCAGTCTCCCTCCCCTACTTTACTCCGTCTTTCTCCCATAGAAAAATGTCTTTCTCCTTCACTGTATTTCCTCCTCTTTATTATAAGCAGAAAACTCCCAAATTGTAAACATTTAAGAGAAAAATAACAAAAGTGAAGGCAATTCATGGGTAGATTAAATTCTCTCGTGTTTTCAAGGGTAAAAATAAATCCTGAAGTGGTAAAAGGTAAATTTCACTGCCTTTTTGAATCGAAGGGCCAGTATCGAATTATGTAAAGCATATTTTGAGCGTTAACAAAAAGTATCTCAGGTAAAGATCCTCTCATATCTTCAAGGCCAATAAATAAATAAATAAATAAACACAGGTGGTGAAAATAAGTTTAGGATTCAGTGTCATATTGAAACGAAATCCTGTTATCAAAGTATGTGAAGGATTTTTTTTGTTTTTTTTTTTCATTTTTTGAGAGTTGGCAAGACACTTCGTACAAATGGCCAGAGCAGCATCCTCGCCTGCCGGAAATAAATCAGTGGCCGAAATAAAGAATCAGTATCGACTCTCACGGCTGTAGACAAATTGTAATTATTTCGCATGGATTAATTGCACGCCTGGCCCGTAGTAAATCGCTGGAAATTTGTTTAATGGCGGACAAGAGTACACACTGCCAGCTCGATCGGGTCTGTTTGCTCGCCCCGTTGCTGCTGTTCGTGTTTTTGTGGCCCCGGGATCATCTAAATTGAACTCCGTGGACTGCAGGCTGATGCTGTCCCCCTCCTGCCGTCCACTAACTCTCATTCAGGGGATGGGAAGGTGTTGAGAAAGATTTTATATCATGGCAAGGGAGCTGCCGGGTTATATCAGTGCCACCACGGGAAGGAGGCCACCTGGGTTTACATCTAGTTGAGCCTATGACCACAACAACAACAACAGCAGCGACGACAACAGATGGTGCGTGTGGGAGGGAAACAGAGCAGGGAGGGTCACCATCTGAGCCATCTGTAACCTTGTACCTCCTTTATTCCCACCTGCCTTGCTGTACTCTTTATCCTCATCCTTTTTATTTCATTCTTGCCATCTTCTCCCTCACGGCTCATGTTCCAATTCTCTTAGCCTTTCTGCCCTTTATTATTCATTATTGTACCCTTTCCTTCCACTGACTTTCCTCTTTCCTTCCCTTGTCCTTCTCTCATCCTCCTTTTCCTCCTTCCTTAACGTTTTTCTCACTCACTTGTCCTCTCTTAATCACCGTCTCTCATATTCCTATCCTTTTCTTCTCTTCCTTAAGCTTTACTATCCCTCTCTTTCATGTCACCGCTGTTATTTCTCTGTTATTTTTTTTGTCCTTACTTATTAGCTCCTATCATCTTCCTCCTTTTGTCTTCTTTTTCTTTCTCTGTCTTCCTCGTCTCCGATCATCTTGCCATTGATGCAGTCTTCCTTCCGGCGCTACTCAAGGGCGTGTGAAGAGTCAGGGGACGAGAAGGGGAAAAAGGGGAGGAGGAAGGAGGAGAAAGGAGAGAGAGAGAGGGGATGAGAGGGGAGGAGAGATAGAAGAATGGAGGGTAAGAGACGATTGTGAGAGGGGGAGGGAAAGGGAGAGGAAGGGATATGAAATGGGAGGGGAAGGGTGAGAGGGGGGAATAGGAGAAGGGGGAAAAGAGGAGGGGAAGGGTGAGAGAGGGGAATGTGAGAGTGGGGGGAGAGGGAGGGGGTGAGGAAGGACCATCAACTGCGCCATTTGTAAGCTTGTATCCGTCATTAAGTTACCTCCCACCCACCCCACCCTACCTCCCACCCACTCCTCCCACCCTCTCATCTCTCTTCAACATCGTCCTGTTTCCATCCCTGCCTTCCACTCCTTTCCTTCTATTCCTTTCCCTTCCTGCTGTAGCTCCCCTTCCTCCCCTTTCCCTCTTCCTCCCTTCCTTCATTCCCTTCCCGCTCTTCTCCTTTCCTTTCCTTCACTCTCTCTACACAAGCATCTCTCTTCACCATCCTTCTGTTTCCTTCCCCTCCTTTCCTTCATCTGCCTTCCCTCTCTTGCTTCCCCTTCATCTCCTTCCCTCCTTTCCTTCCCTTTCATTTCCACCCTCCCCCTTCCCCTCCTCCTACCCTAGCATCGCTCTCCATCCCTTCCCCTCCCCTTCTCACATCCTTCCCCCTGGTCTTCCCTGTCCCTCTTCCCCCTGCACCTCTCTTCCCCTTCTTGCCTCAACCTCTGTTTCCTCTCCCCCCATTCCCTCTGCCTCCTTCCCTCATATTTTCTTTTTTGGGGGGCTTCCTTCTCCTCTTTCCTCCTCTGTATCTCCATGTCTCTCCTCCCTCTTCCCCCTACCCCTGCCTTACCTTCCCTCAGACTTACCTTACCTCTTCCTACCTGCTCCCTACCCCTCCCTCTTTTCCCCTCCCTCCTCCCATACTCCTTTCTCCCTTCCCATTACCACCACCACTTCCTCGTCTATCTCTCTGTACTTCCTGCTTCCCTTCTCTCCTTCCCCATTCCTCCCATCCTCTCCCCTCTTCCTCTCCCCTCCTTTCCCCTCTACCTATCCCTCATCTCCTCTTTCTCTGTTCCTCTCCTCCTCTTCTCCCTTCTGCCTCTTCCCTACCCTCTCTCCTCTTTATTCCTCTTGCATTGTCTCATCCTCCTCTTGCTTCAATACCCGCTTGTCTGTCACCTGACTGCTCTCCTCTCCTTATTCTTTCTCAAAATTTCCTCTTTCTTCATCTTAAATTATGTCCTCTTCTTTCTTCTCTTCTATCACTTTCTCTTCTCTTTCCCTAATTCTCTCCCCTCCCCTCCATTCCCTTGTCCCTTCCCTTCCTTGCTCTTCCCCCCACCCTTCCTCTCCTCTTCTCCGTCTCCCCTCTCCTCCCCTCATCCCCGGCTCAGTGGAGGTAGTGAGACCATCTGCGTGTGTTTGTACAGAGGGGCGCCAAGGCTCCTCACGTTGCCTCCTCATGTTTGCCTTTATAATGAGAAAGTGTGAATTTTCATGACTGTGTGAGGGACCCAGATTGACCGAGTGACCCAAGCCACGCCCACGATTTTTGAGAGACCGAGAGGAGAGAGACCAACACACACACACACACACACACACACACACACACACACACGATTTTTGAGAGACCGAGCGTAGAGACACCGACATACATAATTAGAGATTGATTAACACACACACACACACACACACACACACACACACACACACACACCAATAAATGATCCAGGCAAGCGTGCATCATGGCAGCAATCTGATCATCATAAACATAAACCAGTTACCAGCCCATCAAAACTAATCTACATGGAGAGAATGGAATGCAGTTTTTTTCCCCCACTCCATGCCAGCCCCGAAAAATAGATAGATAAATAAATAAATAAATAAAGCCTGGATATATTTGGACGGGTTATGATGAGCGATAAAACTGCCGGCCGTGTTTCCATAGTCAAAAAAAAACTCGCAAAAAGAGATCCATGGAAATAAATTATAAGAAGAAATTGATGCAGCGTTCGGTGTTTGAAATGCTGTTTTATTTTCGCTGACAGCGGGGAAAATTTGGCAGGCCGTTTTTATAAATTGATATAATACATTCACTTATTCCCACCCCCCCCCCCCCAAAAAAAAAGTTTAATCAGAAATCAGGAATAATTGGTGGAAATAGGTGACTAAAACTATCTGTCTATCTCTTTATCGCCAGACACTTTAATCCCATACGGGGTGGCCACAAACAAATCGCCTCCACGTCTAAAAAAGTGACTAGAACACCTTATGATATTTTTTAGACGCTATTCTCTATTTCCTAATATTGATAGAAGGGTTGAAAGGCCTTGTGTTATATACGGATTTAATCTATTCATGAAAATCCACTGTAATGTTCTAGATAATCTCCACAGAAGGCAACGAAAAATTAGTTCCGGATTTTAAAGTGAATTTCTATTATAGGTATCGTCTGGGGATCGGTTGGCAGGTCTTATTTATAGAGATATTATCCATTTGTAGATTCATATAAATTCCTGGATTACCCCACAAACAGGGGCTAAAACACTGCCATCCATCATATTAAAACGTTATTTTATTTTCCCTAACAATGTGACGAGGATGGGGAGGAAGGCTAGTTGGGTGCCCTTGTTTATGTAGATAGATAGTTACCTTATAGATAGATAGAAAGATATAATCCATGAATATTCCAATTGATAAATAAAAGTAATCCACATATTGCAAGGAAAAAAATCGCTGTCCAGTATTCTAAAACGCCATTCCATTTCACGAGCAACGGGGGGGGGGGTGGAGATTAGCAGGCCTTGTAAATATATAAAAAATAATCCATTCATAAAAAAAATCCCATTTAAAAAACAGTCCACAGAAATCAGAAACGAGAGCAAAAGCCGGTATTTTAAAACGTCATTCTCTATTCCATTCTGTTTTGGCCTAACAACGGGACGGGGTTTGGCCCGCCTTTGTTTATGTATAGATATAATCCATTCATGAAAATTCCATTAAAAAGCTAACAAGCTGTACATTCATGGGAAGCAGCGGCCATGAATCAATCTATTACCAGCTTTATTTACACGACTGTTCAATGGATTCAGGGCTCATTTTTTTCCAGTTTCCCCCCCCCCTCTCAGCCATCACATTTTCGTTTTCCGAGTCTCTCTGGTCATTAAGGTACGAGTGCTTTGAGAGGCGAGGGTATGATATCGGAACAGTAATTTCCCCCCCTCGATTTTTGTGGTGTTCTCGTTGCTTTCACGTGTTTTTGATCAATTTTTCGCATCTGCCAAACGGACTCTTGTATACATCCTACCGCTGACGGTCGAGTGGCTTTGAGTGACAGGGGAAGAGGAATTTGATAACCGATTGATGTCACCTTTCTTTACCTTTTATCCCTGTCACTACCACGTTATTTTATTATATCTATTTTTGCTGATACAACAGGATTTATTTCATTCAATCACCTGTTATTTTTCCGGATGGGTATAAAGAATTCAGTGGCTGACAGAGAGGCATGTATAAAATACTTTACTATTATGGCTATTCAGTTTATTTTCTTTACTGCCAGGCGACTTTTTTTAATTTTTCAAACACCTCAAAGAGAGAGAGAGAGAGAGAGAGAGAGTAAATAAAGAGAAGAGCGAGTGAGAGACGAGAGTGTTAGCCTGACCGACAGACAGAAAATGAGAGGAGAGGTGAAGGTGTGTGAGAGAGAAACAATTCGTGTGAGACAGACGAATAAATGGGAGACAGTCTCTCTCTCTCTCTCTCTCTCTCTCTCTCACACACACACACACACACACACACACACACACACACACACACACACACACACACACACACACACACACACACACACACACACACACACACACGGGAAGCTTCATCTTTGGGTGGGTATGAGGCAAGCATGGCTTCCCAATACACCGGTCTATGATCTGAGACTTATAGGCACCACAACCACACCACACCACACCACTACACTCCACCACACCACACAACTACTCTGCACCACATCATCACCGCTATTCTCCATTACACTAAACCACACCACACCACACCACACCACACCACACCACACTAAATCGTTCCGGAGGTGCAACTCGGCCCACTGAATCATTCATTTCGCCCCACAGAAGTGTTCGTCTCAGCCCTGGATTTCACATATCTTTTGTTATCGGCGTATTATTCATCAGGGCTCAATATATCAATCATCTTATCAGTGTATTGTTCATGTTATCACTGTCTTTCATCCTATCGTTCATCTGGAGCCAGGGTATCGTTCTATCGTTGATCTGACACTCTATCGTTCAACTTCGATCATCTCAGCTCCTCATATTCTTCATTTTGCCACGCCATTACTATCGTCTCCCTCTGTCTTTCATCTCTGCGGGGGATATTGCTCATTTTAGCCTATTTATCGTTCATGAGGAGCCAGGGTATCGTTCTATCGCTCATGAGGACCCGGGCTATCGTTCTATCGTTCATCTGGGCCGGGGATATTGGGGATCGCTGCCGCCATAACCCTAGTGATAATGTTTGTGCCTCGGTCGACCCCCACTGCTAATTGGTATTGATATCCACGCTCCAGTGCTCTTCCTCCTAGTTCCTACCATGTCTACCATCACTACCATACCTACCACCACCCTTACTACAACTACCCACTGCCATACCTACCATCACCCTTACTACAACTACCCACTACCATACCTACCATCACCCTTACTACAACTACCCACTGCCATACCTACCATCACCCTTACTACAACTACCCACTACCATACCTACCATCACCCTTACTACAACTACCCACTACCATACTTACCATCACCCTTACTGCAACTACTCACTACCATACTTACCATCACCCTTTCTGCAACTACCCACTACCATACTTACCATCACCCTTACTACAACTACCCACTGCCATACCTACCATCACCCTTACTACAACTACCCACTGCCATACTTACCATCACCCTTACTGCAACTACCCACTACCATACCTACCATCACCCTTACTACCATAATGAGTTTCGCAATTATAATTTTGTCTGCTACCATCACCACCATCATCACTACCATAGCTTTGCTCCAGTGCCCTTCCTCATAGCTCCTACCATGCTTACCATAACCATACCTACCATAACCTTTACTACAGCTACCATAACGCTTATCCCAACTATCATTACTTCTTACATAACCACCTTCGCCACTACCATCACCACCACAACCACTGCCATTCCTACCATAACCTCTACTACCACTACTATTACGCCTACCACAACTACTACTGTATCAATTATCATTATTTTTATGTCTTGCCTCATCACCACCATCAGCATCAAAACAAAAAGGCATATGTGTTTTAATGCCTTTCTCATATTATTGGACTTTTTTATGGTGTGTTCTCCAAAATTTAAGAAGCGACTCAATTCTCTGACTGTATGAGAGAGAGAGAGAGAGAGAGGAGAAGGCCAAACGAGAGATACAGGAAGAGAAAGGGAGTGGGGGAAATGGAAGTATGGGAGGGAAGGGGAACATGGAAGGGAAAGGTGACATAGGAAGGGCCTGAGGAAAAAGAGCTTGACATGGGAAGGAAGAAGGGATGGAAGGACACAGACGGAAACTGGAGACATGGGAGGAAAAGGGGGACGTGGAAGGGAAGGGAGGGAGGGAAGAGAAAGGGAGAGATGGAAGGGAAGGGTGGTGAGAGGGAAGGCCTGAGGTTATCTGAGGAATGGTCAGAATCGATACGGTAACATCCTTATGAGAGCATTGTAATTACTCTCCCTGCCCTCACACACACACACACACACACACACACACACACACACACACACACACACACACACACACACACACACACACACACACACACACACACACACACACACACACACACACACACACAGCCATCCTCAGTAATCAAAGGCAGAGAGAGAGAGTTGTGGGATGTGTAGCATGAGATAGATATGTATGATGGGATGCTCTTTCTCCTGGTGGTATGCTTTAGAGGGAAGTGACCTAAGAGTGTATACAATGACATGTGTAGTAAAGGATATGTATGATTGGGTGTATGAGATGTTTTTGATGGGGTGTGTATTCTTCAAGTGATGTGTAGTATAAGATTTTGGAGTCCCCCCTTGGGCAGATGCGCAAGGGAGGGGCTGGCAGAACCCCCACTGTGAGGATTGGATTCTCTCACTGACCACCTCTCCCCTCACTTCCTCTCATCTCCCCTCTCTCGTCTCTCTTCCTTTCCCCTCGTCTCATCTTATCTTCCCCCTCTTCCCTGTTTCTTCTCTCTTGTCCTCCCCTCATCTCATCTCATATTTCCTCCTCTCCCTCCTTTCCCACTTCTCCCCCTCACCTCATCCCCTCCACTCTTCCTCCTCCCACCTCTCCCTTTCACTTATCCCTTCACCTCTTCCTCTCCACTCCTCGTCATCCCTTCCCTTTCTCTCCTCTCCTTTCCTCTCTTCCTCCCACCCCCTTCCCCACCCTCCCTGCATTTCTCCAGCTGGTTTCCCCTCTAATCCTTTACCCTTCCCCCACCCCCTTTGCTGACAACATCTGCCCTAAATTCCAAATACGGTAACAACAGCAAAAACAACAGTGACAACAAAAACAACAGTATCAGCATCACTTCCACCATCCTGCCTCCACAACCACCTCTTCCTCCACCATGTCCCTTCCTCTCCTGACTTTCCTCCTTTCCTCTTCTCTCTCTGTCATCTCCTTTTCCACCTCCTTCCCTCATTCACTTACCACCTTCTTCATCTTCCTTTTCTTCTTCATTCTCCATCACTTTACACTCCACCTCTTCTCTTCCTCCCTTCCCGATCCCTCTCCAATTCTTCCCTTCTCCCAGTTTCCCTCCATGTTTCCTCCTCCCACCCTCCACGCCAACATTCTCACCTCCTTCTCCTCCTCTCTGCCTCTTCCTCCTACCTCTACTCCTCTTGCTTCATTTCCCTTTTGTATCCCTTTCCCTTTCCCTGTCTTCTTGTACCAGGACCCTTTTCCCTTCTCCAGCTTTTTCCTCTCCCTACCTCCCTCCTGTAACCCCCTTCACTTCCACCTTCCCCTCCCCTCACTCCTTTCTTTTACTTTCTTTTTTGCCTCTCCACGCTCTTCCCCTTTTCCTTTTCCCCCTCTCTCCTGTATTCCCCACTTCGCCTTCCTCTCTACTCCTCTTTCTTCCCAGCCATCTTTCTGTCTTAATTTCCTTCCTCATCCCTTTCTTCCCGTCACACTCCTTTCTTCTGTTTCTCTTTCCTTTCTTCCTCTCTTCGTTCTCTTGCCCAACCCATCCGTCCATTCTCTTATTCGCTTCTTCCCCCTCCTGTCCTCTCCTCTCTTTCCTCACGTTCCTCTCTTCTCAACTTTCCTCTCCTTTCCACTCCCCCCTGCCTTCTGTCTTCTCTCATCTCATCTTCCCCTTCTTCCTCTCCTCTCCTCTTCTCTTCTCTCCTCTTCCTCTCCTCTCCTCTCCTCTCCCCTCCTCTCCTCTCCTCTCCTCTCTCCCACTGCCTCTTGGGTCTCCATTACTGTGAATATTAGCTGTGTACATAATTGATGAACGGATGTGTGCGCTACGAGCTGTGTGTACTCTACGCCATGTGTACACTGTGGGATACTCTGTGTGTGTGCGTGAGGGGGAAGGATTAGCTCGTGCACATGCCTGCTCACACGCACACGACAAGTGGTGTGTACATAGAGGGGTGCGAGGAAGAGACAGGGGTGATGAGGAGAAGAGAAGATGAAGAGAGATGTGAGGACGAAGCTTAAGCACATCTGAGAAGAGGATGATGTGAAATGCGAGGTTTGAGGTGTGAAGTTTCTAGCAGAGAGGGGTGAGAGGGAGGAGAGGAGAGAGGGGAGGGGGAGAAGAGAGGAGAGAGAGGTGTCTGGAGATGTGAGAGTGAGGCTTAAGGACCGTAGAGAAGAGAGATAGGTAGAGAGTTGTTTTGGACTGAAGTACGGGTGTGAAATTTTGAGCTGACAAGGCTGAAGGTAAGAGAGAGGAGTGATGGGAGGAAAGAAGGGAGGAGAGGGGAGAAGGGAGGAGAGAGAGAGAGATGAGGGAAGGAGAGAGAGGTGATTGGAGATGTTAGGGTGAGACATACGGGGTTTGTTAGCATCTGTTCCGTAGTGACTTAGTTTGCATATTACACCTTAGCATTCCCTTGAAGGCAGTTTATGGAGTTTTAATATCAACATAGTATACGTTAGCAATATACATGAGGATACTGAAGACTGAGATGTAGAATAAATAAATTAGGAAGAGGTGTTAAGAAAATTCCAAAGCCATGTAGAATTCCGCCCTAAATGTTGCATCCATTAAAAAAAAATCAAACACGCTTTCGAGTTATATAATTGAGATTTTTACCCTCTTTTTCCCAATGAAAGTACTTATTACTGGAAGAAAAAAAACTGAGGGATTAATGCATTGCTTTTTTCATTTTAAGTAATCTTGAATAAATCTGCGTGACGGATCCATTAGTTTGGTATTAAGTACATTATCGTGCTGAATGGTTTAAGTAGCACACCATAAGTACAAAAATATAAGTGTCCATATTTTTCATTTCTTTAGTTAATTGGAAAGTCGAACCAGAGATTTCATGACCTATTTGTTGAATAAAAAGAAAACTCTGTCTTTATATTTACTCATTTGCCTGTGTTGAAAGTCGAACTAGAGTTTTTATGAATATTTGTGACCGTCGGGAGAACACTTGAGGAGCTTGAGTCTTAAAAATGAGGTGATTCCAGACCAAAACCCATTTTATTTACCTTTATTTCCTCGCTTACCGAATCTAAACATTGACGCAGGTATATTTTATGACGCCTGGCTGGGGTACCGCTGCGAAAATGCGTAACCAACTCGAATCTCTTCCGTAATGAGGTGAATCCCGGACGCGTGTAGGGCCTGTAAAACTGTCACAGCGGGATTTCTTTTATTTTTTGTTCCCGGTATCCGTGACAGAATGTAGGCCTAAGTCGAAGAATAACATTAGGCCGAGAGACAATGTGAAGGGAAAATACCTGACATTAGTGAGAATGATCACTTGACACCTGCGCTTCACAGGTATGCAAGGCCACATTCCAAGTACCTGAGGGAAAGAGGGAGGTGGTGTACTCTGCCTCTTCCCCTCTTGTGCTTTCTTTCCCCTCTCTATGTCGCTTCTTGGACTTTTTTTCCTCTTCTGTCCTACTATGACACAGTATTTCCGTCTCTCTTTGGCAGCTTTGTACCCAGTTTCCTTCACACCTTTGTCTCAGTTTCCCATCACTGTTTCCTCTGTGTCGCATTCTGGCGCCCTGTTTCCTTCTCTGTCGCTCTTTGGTACTCTGTTTTCTTTTGTATAATACCTCGGTACTCTATATCCTTTTATCTGTCTCACACTCGGGCTCTATCTCTCTCAGTCACATCCCGAGGCTCTGTATCTTTTTCTGTCACGCCTTGATGCTCTGTCCTCTTCTCTCTGTCACGCCCTCTGTCCCCACCCCTCCATCACTCTCTGCCTCACCCCCTATGTCCCCTCTCTGTCGCCCTTTGCCCCTTAGAGGACACAGAGCTTGTCATTCCTTCCTTTCCTTACTGACATTTGTTCTCTCCTCTCACACTGTCTGTCTGCCTCTCTCTCTCTCTGTCCCCGTCTTCCCTGTCTCTCTCTGTCTCTTCCCTGTTTCTGTTGAGCCCTGTGTTCTTTGTCTCTGCCTCTGTTATCCCTGTCTGTGTCTCTTTAGGTGGGTGAGGGAGAAAAACTTAACTTCTTAAGATCTCTAGTAAGTAAAATCGTGCAATGGCAACACAAAGTGAAAAGTAACATATGCCATCATCATCATCATCATCATCATCATCATCATCCTTGCTTAGTAGTATATAAGGAAAGAACGAGAGTAAACAAGGAACAGAAGAAAAGAAAATGGGTACTGAATAAACAGAAGAAAAACATTAGATAAAAAAGCATGAACGAAGACGTGAAGGAAAGAGAGAGTGAAATTAAACGAAGGTGAGAGGAGGATTGTAAGAAGGAGAGGGGAGGGGTGGGGAGGGGAGGGAAGGGGAGGAAGAGAATGGGGCACGGAGGGGAGGGGAGGGAAGAAGGCAAGATAAGAGTGTATGGCTGGTGAAGGATGGGGGAGTGAGGGAGAGGGGTGTACAGGGAGGGAGGGGAGGAGGATGGAAGGAAGATTGGGGGAGGGAGGGAGAGGGGGATGCAGGGAGGGGATAGCGTAAGGGTTGGGGAGGGAGGGGAAGAGGGAAGCAGAGAGGGAGAGTTGAGGGGGAAGGGAGCGGGTAAAAAGGGAGTTAGGGATGGAAGGAAGTGTTGGGTAGGTAGGGAGTATGAAAAGAGGCGAGGGTAGAATAGGGAGGGAGGAAGTTTAGAGGAAGATGGGGAGGAAAGGAGGGTGTGGAGAGAAGGGGGAACGGGAGAATATTAGGAGGTAGGAAAGTAGGAAGGAAGATGGGGAGGGGAGGCTGACAGAAGAAAAGGAGAGAATGGAGAGAGAGTGGGGGAGGGATGGAGGAAGGGAGGGAAGAAAAATAATGAGGTTGAGAGGGAGAGAGGGTAAGGGGAAGGTAGTTGAGATAGGTAAGTTGGTAGGGAGGTGGGGAGATATAGGTAAGTGGTTTGAGAGGGAGGGAGGGAGGAAGGTAGGGAAGGAGGGAAGACAGAGTGGGAGGAAGGGAGGTAGAGAAGTGAGGGGGGTAAGTAGGTAGGTAGGTAGGTTGGTAAGAAAGCAGGGAAGGAGGGAGGGGTGAGAGGGAGAGGGAGAGAAATAAGTAAGGAGGAAAGGTAAGTAGGGAGAGGAGGGAGGAAAGGTGGGTAGGGAAGAAGGTAGGGTAGGAAGGCAGGTGGAGGAGGGAAGATAAGAAGGTAGGGAGTTAGGGAGGGAAGATGCGTAGGGAAGGGAGGTAGGGAGGGGGGGTAGGGAGTGTCCAAGGGTAGGGAGGGGGGTTAGGGAGTGTCCAAGGGTAGGGAGGGGGGGTAGGGAGTGTCCAAGGTGGTGGTGTGGTGGTGTGGCAGGGAAGAGCAGCATTCTTATCTGAGCATGCGTGTTCCTGCCAATAGCTGCCAGCCGTTCATCACTCTCCCCCCTCCACCGATACCTGCCTACACACAACACCGCGCTTCTTGATTTACATGCCTTCTACACACACCCATTTCCACCCTTATTACACACTCCCCTAAGGCCCATTCTTCCCCTGATTTTCCTTGGAGATTATCGACCTTATGGCCCATGGTAGGGAGGGTCATAATAGCGTATCGTGCCAGAGCTAATGGGTGAACTAAGGGGCGACCCATTGCTGTCAGGTGATACTGTTTCCTGAAGGGGCTAGTTTCCCATTATTCTTGCGATTCCTAGTTGACACTTGGCCAGCCCGGATTTATGCTAGTTAGGGGCCCAAAGGGAGGGATTATTATTATTATGATTATTATTATTATTATTATTATTATTTTCAGAAGGGATGGGTAAGGATTTTTAAGTTCCATTGAGATTTATGATTTTTTTCTTCTAGCGATTCCTACTTAACACTTAGCTAGGAGGGATTTATGCTAGTCGGGGATCCACAAGGGACGGATTTTTCAGTGGGCATGTTGTGGATTTTTCGGGAGGGGGAAAGGGGGAGTCTCGTTGCTTTTGTTTTCTTTATTTTTTTGTTTTTATCTATGCTGGGATTGCTAAAGAGAGCGTTTTTTTTATAAGTCTTACGAATCATTGTTGACACTTTAGCGAGTCGGGGTTCATGCTATACTCTTTCCACTTTGCCTTGGCCAAAAAACACCATCATTTTCTTGGGTGCTGAGTTGTAGCAGAAGAGTAACGCTGGAATATGGCGCTAGTCACGAAGAAGTGCAATGGAAAGGATGTAGAACTGTAGCACTGCCCTTTGCCGCCACGTGAAATAAGTTACCAAAGGACGAAAATCTGGGCCAAGTTAAGGTGAAGGAACCGCAGGTGAGGATTACAAAGGGGAAGAGGGATTTTTTTCTTTTATTTGATGGGATTTATACATGTTTGAGAGAGAGAGAGAGAGAGAGAGAGAGAGAGGAGGAAGTAGAAAATATTAAAGACGAAGAGACCAAGTACACAAGAGGTAGATGAGGGTACAGTGAACGAGAGAGGAAAAAGGTAGATGTGAGAGTAGGTGAGATTGAAAAGAAGGAAGATGAGGAGGAAGTAGCAAGTGTGAGAGGTTGATAGTGAGAGCAAGACTGGAAAGGAAGGGGGGGGGGGAAGATACTGAATTCGAAGGCGCAGGAAAAGGAGGGAGGAGAGATGAAAAAGAAGGTAGAGGGAAAGGATGAGGGAGAGAAGTGGGGGGAAGAGGTAAAGCTGACGAGTGGAGAGATGGAGAGGCGTGGAGATAAGGGTAAGGGTGGAGACGAGGGGTGGGAGATTAAGATGGAGGGAGAATGTTGAAGGAAAAGATGAAGGGGGGAGGAAGACAAGAATGAAGGAAGAAGACAGAGATGAGGGAAGAAGGTGAGAGGAGAAACAAAATAGGTGAGATGAGGAAGAAAGAGAGAGAGAGAGGGAGAGAGAGAGAGAGAGAGAGGCGGCAAGTGAATTATGGCAAGACTCCAGATGTAGATGAACTGCCCTGAGGGGGTAGGGGGAGAGAGGAAAATGGGGGAGAGAAAGGAGGTGAGGTACAATGCGTGTGAGGGAGGCGAGGAATGAAGTATGTGCACACACACACACACACACACACACACACACACACACACACACACACACACACACACACACACACAGAAAGTACCCCCCCAACAGATTGGATGAAGGCTGAGGTCCGTCCTTTGTTACATTCGTGGAAAAGATGCAGAACTTGGAAGTACGCAGTCGAGGATGGTATATGAGGGAAGGGAGGGGAGGAGGGAGGGAATATAGTTAGGGAGAAGAGGGTGGAAGGAGGAGGAGGAAGAAGAGGAGGTGGAGGAGGAAAAGGAAGAAAAAGAATCCAGTTACAGAGAAAATGATTAAGAGTAGTGAAGGAGGGAAGGAACGGGGATGGGGAGAGCGAGTGTTTATGTTTTAGGGAAGAGAGAGAGTGGAGCAAATGAAGAAATGTAGTCAGAAGAGAAAGAGAGAGAGAGAAATGAATGAGAGGAGGAAGGAGAGAATAATTGGAGAGATGAAAGAAGGGAGGAGGGAGAGAATGATGGGAGGGATGAAGGATGGGAGGGAGGAATGAGTAACGTAAAAGATGTGGAACTTAGGAGAAAGCTGCCAGAACGGGTAAAAGAGGGAGGGAAAGAAAGTGAATAAATTATGGAAAGCAGGTTGAAGATTAGAGGAAGAAGTGAGAAAAAAGAAAGATGTGGAATATGAAAAGGAGGAGGAAGGGGAAGCGGAATGGAGAAGGCGGTGTAGAAGTAGGATTTACGCTGCCGGAGAGAGAGAGAGAGAGAGAGTAGGGAGAAAAGACTGCTCGGGATTAACTTCATTGTGGTGATGATGGTGGTAGCGGGGATGAAAGATTAGTGTGGTATAATTCTCCCCTTGTCCCTCTCTCTCTTTATTGCCCTCTCCTATTATCATCCTCCCTATCATTGCCATTATCGCCTTCGTCATCTGCTCTCTCATTCCTGGTGGTCTTTAGCCAGAGGGAAAAATTCTCTCTCTCTCTCTCTCTCTCTCGATTGGTATTGGGATGATTTTAAGGGGTACTGGATATTAAGCTGGTGTGTGTGTGTGTGTGTGTGTGTGTGAGAGAGAGAGAGAGAGAGAGCCAGAACCCCCTCCACACACCCTCTCTGACGAAGGTAACTCCCCATCCCATCATCCCGCCACACCACCACATGCAAATCTGATGTGGTCTTTAATGTGTAGTGTCACCTGCCCGCCCAGCACTATCACTACCCATAAACCAGGCAAGCGTTCAATACCCACTACGATATCATCTCCACACTACACCATGAACTTGTAACTTTAGCTCCCCACACCCCCACTCACACACACGCCCCGTCTCCGATCCCCTTCCACACTCGTCCCCAACCCTCCCACACTCCTTGCTCTCCCCCACACTCCTCTCACTCGCCCCTCTTCCTCCTACACACCTTCCTGCTCCCCTACCCCAACACCCCTTACTCTCCCCTTCCACCACACGTCTCCCTGACCTTCCCCATACGCCCCTCCCCTCCTCTCTCTTACATTCCCCCTCATACACCTTCCCTTCCCCATTTCCCCCACCCCACCCCGACAGTTCACCCACACTTCCACCCTTACCTATCTAAACGGTGTCGCCTTAAAAGATATTAATAAAACAGATCATAAGTATGCGATCAGTACCCATACAATAGCATATTCTCAGTCGACCCTTCATTCCTAACGTAACCCCCCCACCCTCGATCCAACGCCTACTCCACCTTCAAGTGTCTATACGCTGTCCATCTTAACCTGGCCTAAAATTTTCATCAGTCCGACTTGAAGGGTGAGCTTTAGCAGGAGATAACACTGGAGTATGGTGCAAGTTACAAAAAAAAAATTGCCATGAGTATTTTGAACTTTTGCATGCGAGGTAAAGTGGATGGAAAAGGTGGATGTGTTAGGACAGATAAAACAGTCATAAGGAACCACACTCCACACTCCACTTTTTACGATATCAGCGAGAGGGGGTCATTGTGGTGGCTGGAAAACGCTGAAGTGTTAAGGAGTCAGAGGGAACAGTCATAGCACTCCCCTTTATTTAACTCCTTGAGACTAGTAAGTTAAACTGCATTCTCTACCTTCAGACGGTGATTAAAAGTCATGGGGAGACTTTTCGATGGGGAGGAGGTAAATATAATAATCTCTAACCCCTTCATGGCTATAAATCCTTGTTAAATTAACAGTAATCGTCTGTAGGGAGCAGGTAGAAAAATAACAAAGGCGTCTGCGCATTGTAAAGGGATTGAGATATGAACGAGGGAGAGTCGCTACGAGGAGTGGAAAAAAGTGGCCCTATTGAGAGATCAAAAGGGGTTTCACTTAAGTTTAATGCCTTTAGAATAAGAAGTGGTTGGTGTACCTAGTTATCAGAGGTGTGGATTGTCTTCCGCGTACCCTAGCATTTACTAAACACGATCCACTCCGTAAAAACAAAATGCCAGAATTGCGACACAGAAATTGCACAGTCGCGGGAGTGAGAGTCTTATAGGTCGTATTTGTGGCTTGGGAAATCCGTAACACCTTTTCCTTCACGATTTATTCTAGATTTAAACCTTATAATCCTGTTGTGTGTTATTGATGCAGACTCTATCGATATTTAGCTTTATGTAACATCCATCTTTTTGTCTATAGTCATATGCCTTAAGCCAGTCACCTTGTTCTCTGCCATTTGGTTGCCTTCCCTCCAACTCTCACCCCACTCTCTCATATATCTCTCCACTCCATCCCACCATCTCATCCTCGGTCTCCCCCTCCCCCTCTCCCCTTCCACCTCACTCACATACACTCTTCTAGTCAGTCTCTCATTCTCTATTTTTGATAGTGGAAAATATGATTGTGAAGACAATGCTTCTTCTGCGTTTATATCTTCGTGTGTGTGTGTGTGTGTGTGTGTGTGTGTGTGTGTGTGTGTGTGTGTGTGTGTAGAAAATGTTTATCTTAACCCTGCCTTAAAAAAGTTTATACGGCCAAGCAACAAATCCTCTCTTTCTCTCTCTCTCTCTCTCTCTCTCTCTCTCTCTCTCACACACACACACACACACACACACACACACACACACACACACACACACACACACACACACACACACACACATACACACACACACACACACACACACACACACACACACACACACACACACACACACAGAACTCAGACGTCTTTTCCCTTCCTCTCCCACTCATGAAGGAGGGGGGCACGGCGAGACGGAGGGAAGGAAGGAGGGAGCGAGGGAGTGTGTGGGTGTGAAGGCAGCAACATAAAACCCAGAGATTATGTGTGCAGTTAGGGATTTCCACGTAAGTTTTCTTTTGTGAGGGAGATATCAAGTTGATGAGCAGAGGCCACACCGCCCCCTTTGGGACCCACTACGTTGATGATCCCGTGTTCCTCTCCTCCTCTGACTGCACGGAGGGGTCAGCTGGGGAGGGAAGATGGGGGGTAGAGACTGGGAGGGGAAGAGGAAAGAAGATGAGGAATGGGAAGGATGAGGAAAGAAGAATGGGGAGAGGAAGGAAGCGATGGTGATGAAAGAGATGAGTATGAGAGCAGGTGGGGAGATTGAACGAAATAGGTCAGTTGAAGAAGGGGAAGATGGAGGGGGGAGAGTAAATAGAGAGGGAGAAAGAGGCATGGGGAGGCTAAAGAGAGGTTGGGAGAAAAGAGAAGATGGGAAAGGAAAGAAATAAGCTGAAGATGGGGAGAGGAGAATGTGGGGAGAATGGGAAAAGGAGAGAGAATGAGGATGGGGAGACGAGAGATAATGGGTAGGGTTAGGAAAGGAGGGAATGAGGTGGATGGGGAGAGGATAGAGATTGAAGGTGGGGAGAAGAGAGAGGTATGGGGAGGGTGAAGGAAGGAGAAGAGAAAGTGGGGAGGATGAAGAAGAGAAGCCAATCAAGGGAAGGAAAAATAGGAAGGAGGGGAGAGAATGGGGAGGATCTGGGGAGAGAACAGAAAAATTAAGGAAATGAAAGTTTAAAAAAAGACGCCTGCGACACACACACACACACACACACACACACACACACACACACACACACACACACACACACACACACACACACACACACACACACACACATACACACACATCACAAACAGAGATTTCCTTCCCCCTACCGCCACACACACAATCCTTCCCCCATCTCTCTCTCTCTCTCTCTCTCTCTCACCACAGACAGAGGGAAAGATTAACTGAGGTGATTCCGACAGTCGTGGACGAAGGCTGACGTAAAATAAAGGGTAATAAACGAACGATATGCATCAAAGAGAACAACGTAGAGGAGGCTAAGGAGGCGGGGAAAAACAGGAAAAAAAACACCAACCCAGAAAAGCGACAGGGAAAATTACAGAGCCGATAAGGGAACGAAAAAACACGCAGTCAGTTATTATAGAAAATAAAACATGAGGCGGAAAATAACCAGGAAAAACACCAACCCCAAAAAAGGGAGTAGGAAAATTACATAGCCGATTACGAGACGGAAAAACACTTAGTAGAGAATTATGGAAAAAAAAACACCGAGGCGGGAAAAAGCGGGAAAAACACCTACCTGGAAAAGTGAGAGGAAATGACTGATAAAGTGACAGGAAAAAAATGATAAAGAAACGGAAATGCACTAAAGAGAAACGATAGCAGGGTACGTAGAGAGAGAGAGAGAGAGAGAGAGAGAGAGAGAGAGAGAGAGGGAGAGAGAGAGAGAATAATCGACGAGCTTAATATACACGGAAAAACACCAGACCGATAGAGTGATTGGAAAACACCCGATAAGTGACAGGACAGAACCTAAGTGGAAAAACGTCGAAAAACGAAGGGGAAAAACACACACACATACTCATTATAGACCTAAAAAAAATCAATCATCATCATTATCATCATCATCATCATCATCATCATCATCATCATCATCATCATCATCTTCTTTTTCCCTGTCCAGCATTGACATCTACACGACACGTCCCCCTCCCTCCTGCTTTCCTGACACCCTCTCCTACTTAGTTTCTCCTCCGTTTATCTCCCTTTCTCCTCCAACTTTGTCTCTCCAGCTTGTTCTTTCTCTCTCCCATCTTCTCTTAGCTTGTCTCTCTCCCGTCTTCTTAGTCTTCCTCCTCTTCCTCCTATCTTATCACACAGCCTTCTTCTCGGCCTCCCCCTCCTTCTCCTTCTACCACAGAGATGAAATTGGCAAAAACATCCTTCCACCTCTCTCTCTCTCTCTCTCTCTCTCTCTCTCTCTCTCTCTCTCTCTCTCTCTCTCTCTCTCTCTCTCTCGTATTTATGGTCTTGTTAATTTCATGTGGAAGAATATCGAGAACAATATAAAGGGATGATGCAGGAGAGAATAGGGTGAGAGAGAGAGAGAGAGAGAGAGAGAGAGAGAGTAATCTGACGGAAGGGGAATCCTGACAAAGAAGATGAAATGTGAGAGAGGCAAAATTGCAAATGGGGTGCAGGAGAGAGAGAGAGTGGAAATAAAAAGAGACAAATTGAGGGATATAAGAAAAGGGAGGGAATAGGAGAAAGAAATGAGCGGAGGAGGGGGAGGGAAGCGTGGAGAAAAGGAAGAGAGGGGAGGGAGCGAGGGGGAGGAGGAGGAGAGAGAGAGAGAGAGGAGAAGGAAGGGAGAGAAAAGAGAGAGAGAGAGAGAAAGCCATAAAGCAGATTCTTGATTTGGTATCATCACTTCCAATCATCATCACCCTCTCCCCTCCTCCCCACCCCCTCTTTCTCACCCCATCTTCATCACCCCATCTCCTTCGTCAGCATATTTTCGCCATTACCACACTCTCCTAAACCCCCTCCTGGTCGGGACAACTCTGGTTCTATATTCCATTGTGAGTGAGTCATTTTAGTCAGTGATTTTATTCAGCTGTGATAAGGAAAACATTAACTAAGGCCATGTCAAATCCCTCCCGTTCGAGAAACCACCTTAAGTTGAAAAAAAATCGTAAGGAAATAGCAAGATGGAAACAGAATTGGCCACTGATTTGAAAGGGTTAATTATATCAAAACGATGAGGGCAGGGTTAGTCGGGGTGTTTGTCTGTGAGTCTCAGTACTGGCCTCTTCCTTTCTTGTAGCAATTCGTATCAACAGACTCTCTCATTCGTCTCGGTAGTTACAAAGCGCGTGCCCCTTTGATAAGCGAATGCTCGTTGTTGGTAAATATTTCACCTGTGCAGCGTCTGTCCAAGCACGCCCACACCTCCACCCAGATTTACACCTACACTCATACCCATACTGACATCCATACCAAAGCCCATGCCCACACCCACACCCACACACACTTAAGGTACACCCACACCCACACCCACACCCTCCTAGTCACAATGGAGGTGAGACAAAACACACTCGCACACAGCCACGACGCGACACACACACACACACACACACACACACACACACACACACACACACACACACACACACACACACACACACACACACACACACACACACACACACACACACACACACACACACACACACACACACACACACACACACACACACACACACACATTGACACACACATAGATACATACATGACACCCCACACATAGACACATACACCTAAGTTTGTATGTGTGTGTGTGTGTGTGTGTGTGTGTGTGTGTGTGTGTGTGTGTGTGTGTGTAGATGTATATCAGGCCAGAGCGTGGCCAATATTTTAAGTGAATAATTGGAGGCGATGCCCTTTATGACCGTCCCCTTACTCTCCGCCGCGGTGCCCCTCGCGCATAATGACTCATAAAACATCACCACGTAAGCGTTAAAATATCTCACGCTGTCTCACAAACCCCGACTCTGACCCTAGCTCTCTCCCTTAGCCCTTGGAGCCAGGGGGAGCAAGGGCGAGTTTACCCCTTGAGAAACTCGGGGCCCTTGTCGTGGCGAGATCAGGTGACTGTAAGGTGAGACGCTCCGTGCCTCTTCAATGGTCGCAAGTCAAAGTGTTGGGTGACAGTGCTGGGACTCAGGTGGGGCCCTTCCTAGCTGACTGGTTAATTCATTTGCCGATTCTCCCTCGCCCGACAACACAGCGTAAGGCATTTATAATTGTCCAGACGGCGAGGTACGGAGGAGGGTGGGAGAAGAGAGAGGGATGGTTGTTGGGTGGGCTTGCTGTAGGACTGGGGGGGTATCTCTCTCTCTCTCTCTCTCTCTCTCTCTAATCCTCTGTCTAAAATATAGTTCATTCTCTCTGCTCCCCTACTAAGCAATCTGCCAACCTATTGAAGCAGACTTGCCGCTGTGACTAAGACGAATATGGAGCCAAATACAACAAGGAGCCTCACTACACACTATGAGAGAAAGAGAGAGAGAGAGAGAGAGAGAGATGAAGGAAGGAAGATGGGGTGGAGGAAAGAGATTTGGGTTTAGAAAAAGAGATTGGAAAGGGGATGGGGAGGAAAGAGGTAAGGAGGTGAGGAGAGAGGAGGACAGAAGCTCGGAAGAAGACGAAAGAAAGTAAGAACGAAATAAGAGAGCATTAGAGTAAGAGAAGAGAGCTAGTAAGAGGAGGACAAAAGGTGGGAAGAAGATAAAGAGAGAAACAGAAAGAGAGGATACAGTTAAAATAAAACTTAGATAAAAAGGATGACAGGAAGACACAGGGAAGAGATAAGGAAGGAAACCTGGGGAGTGATAAGGTAGGGACAGAGAAAGGGAGGTGAGGGAAGGGAGGTAGGAGGGGAGAAGGTAAGATGGGGTGAAGGAAAGGAAAGGGAAGAGGGAACGTTAGAAGTAAAGAATGGGAGGTAAGGTGAGGAGAAGGGTAGGAGTGGAGGTAAAGGAAAGCAGTAAAGTGAGAATAAGGAGAGACAATGGAAAGGATCGGAGGGAGAGGGAAGGGAGGGGGGGCCAGAAGGGAGGAAAGATGTGAAGAAGGGAGGGAAAGGAAAGAGACGGAGAAGAGGGCAATAGAGGGAAAGGAAAGGAAAAACAGGAGAGTGAAATCCAAAGACAGATACTGGGAAGGAGATGAGGGAGATAGGGAAGGGGGTGGGGGTGAAGACACGAGCAGGGGAGGGAAAGGAACGAGAGGGAGGGAGGGAGGGAATGAAAGCAAGGGAGTGAGAAGCAAGGACATATATATTGGAAGGGAGAGACGTAAGAGACAGAAAAGAAATGTGGAGGGAGAGGGAAGAAATGGGGAGGGGGGGGGACTTGGAGGAATAAGAGTGGATAAAGGAGGAGGAGGAGGAGGTTAGGCTGTAGGGAAGGGAGAGGAGGATAGAAAAGGAATGAAGAGAGAGGTTTGAAGGAAGTTAAGGGGAAGGGAGTGGAGGATGCAGAGAAATCATGTAGTGAGCGATTTGAGAGGTTGGTAAGAGAGCTGGGGGAAGAGGAGGTAGGGGGACGAGAAGGGGAAGAGGAGGAGGTAGGGGGACGAGGAGGAGGTAAGGGGTAGAGGAGGATGGGTAGGGGGGAGAGTAGGGTTGACTTGGGGTGAGGAGGGGTGAATGGGGGAAGAAAAAGGCGAGGAAAGGGAAGGGAGAGGAGGAGGGTGAGCATACATGAGAAGGGGTGATTTGGAGGGTTGGTAGGGGGGAAGAGAAGGGATCGGTTGGGAGGGGGAGGGTCGGGGGGTAAGAGAGAAGAGGATGTACGTGTGACACCTCCCTTTCTTGACAGGTGATGGCCCTAACAGGCTGGCTGATACACTCCACAGTTCCTCTACCTGGATTGTCATATCTCGCTACACCTCTCACAGTCACCCGTCACGCCTTCTTTAGTTACCCCTCTTGTGTTTTTATCTACACTTACATTTTCGTTTCCACCCAATTAATTCGGCCTTTGATTCTTTCTTTACTTGTTTGTGAGTCTATTTTTTTTATCTTGTTTAAACTCTACTTCATCCCTTTTATGTTTTTATATATAATTAGCCTTCGTGTGTCTTCTCTCCAATTAATTCTTCCTTTGATTATATCCTTGGTTGCTTGGTTGTTTATATAACCTCCCTTGCAGTGGGTTAAGTTTTTTTATCTGTATTGTTTAGGCTTCAGTTATTCAATCTTTTTTTTTTTTCCAGTTTCATTTGGCTTCCCCTATTTTCGTCTCGTAAATCTTTGCCTTTTTTTTCCTTTTTTGGTTAAGTCCACTGTGATAGGTAATTTGTTCATTGTTTAGGCTCTGTTTCTGTGTTTTAGGAGTTTGCCTGTTTGTTTTTGAGCATCATGTGTTTATTTTAGAGCCCTGTGGTTATTCTAGAGCTTCATTTCGTTGTCTGTTTTTTTGCTTAAGCCCTGTTGCGGCGATGTAGGGGCTTGTTTGTTCAGTTTCATGCAATTTCCCGGTGGTTCAGTGCTGTGTGGATCATTGTTGCAACCTTCAGTGATCCCTGCATATGCACGATGGTTTACCAGATGCCTCCAGACGCCCAATGACTGTCCTTGCATACGCCTTCTTATCTAGGTGACTTAGTGGTTTTTGCTGCGTTTTTCATGGTTTCTGTGTAATGGTTTCTGTGAGTCGGTATCAGGAAGGCTTGGTACTTTCCTTATTGTGCTTTGTGGTGATTTTGCCCTCTTCATGGCTTAATATTTTCTTTATTTTCTCTCCATATTTCTTTATTGTGTGTCGTGGTTGTTTTGGGTCTTTATCTCTCTAGCTTACTACTGTCTTTAATTTTCTTTACGTCATTATCCTTATTTGCTTAAGTTCTCTGGTGGGATTAGAGGGACACTATCTCCCTGGCTTGATATTTTCTTTGCCTTTCTTTAATTCATTATCTTTATTTTCCGTCTTTTCTCTAGTGGTGTCAGAGGGTTCTTATCTCCACCTTAATATTTACGTTTCCCTGTCGGTCTGTCTCTGTGTCGCGCCCAGGGAAGGGATTTATAAAGAGTCTTAGCTAGTCTCTCTCACAAACAAATTTCCTTATCAGTTAATTATCCCAAGAATAATTTTGCTTCGTGTTATTTTAAGATTTAGAATTTAATGTAGCTAGTTTGTGAAGTTTTTGATGCTTGTGTGAGTAAGGGTAAATTTGTAAACAAGGACTCTTATGTACAGCTCATGGTTAAGAGAGATTTTAAATGTGGCCCCAGTCGCCTCACTGACCTCCTGTCTCATCACTCTCCTCACACACTCTCCTCATTCTGCTTCCCCGTCCTCACGCACTCTCCTTTCCTCTCCCCTTTCTGCTTCCCACTCCTTACAGTTGCTCCTCTCTTATCCTCATTATGCGTCCCTCTCTGCATATCCTCTGCTTTCGTCTGCTTCTTTTCCTTCTTCTGACACACTGTCCTCCCCTCATTCTGCTCGCTTCACACACTTCGCTTTCTTCCCCTGCCTCACACTTTCCTGCCTTTCCTTCTCACAACCAAAATATGCCTCACACGCTTTTTCCTCACTCGTCCTGCCTCACGTCCTTCTGCCTCACCCTGCCTCCCCTGGCCACAGATTCCACGTTTTCCCTTCTTTCACCTGCCTCACCCTGCCTCACACCTTACCTGCCCCTCCAGTTCATGCCTGCTTGTTCTTCCTCCTCCTTTACTGCCTAACCCTGCCTCACACCTCCCTGCCTTACCTGTCACAGCCTCGTCACCTCCACCCCCACTACCACCCCCTGATTTTCCTGATACCCATTCTCTCTCTCTCTCTCTCTCTCCTTGGCGTTCATATGGACACCGTGAGAAACAAAAGAGCGACGTCCCCTGTAAACACATTATCTGAAGTGACTCCCCTTTGCCACCACGCCCTGAGAGAGAGAGAGAGAGAGAGAGAGAGAGAGAGAGAGCTGGGGGTGGGGAAGGGAAGCAGAGACAGAACAAGAGATAGACGGGGGGAAAGACACAACGACATAGAACCCTGTGAGAAACCCGTCGGAGAGAGAGAGAGAGAGAGAGAGAGAGAGAGAGAGAGAGAGAGAGGGCAGGACCTTTGGAGACTTAGGTTTTAACTGGGACAAATAAATTCGTTGATCGGTTCGTTAGTGAGGCTTCGTTATCAGCGGCGAGGACCCAGGGAGATCATTCACCCTCTCCCTTGTTATTATCGCCCTTCGTCTTCAGGATAACATCGGAGGAGGAACTGGAGGAGGAGGAGAGTTAGGAGGTGGACGAGGAGGAGGAGGAGAAGGAGGTAGATGTCTAGGAAGAGGAGGAGCAGGCTTAAGAGGAAGAGGAAGAAGAGGAGGGCTGTAGATATCTATGAGGAGGAGGAGGGTTTTGATGGCATGTATAATTGCAATGAGTGACAGTGAGGAGGAAAAAATAGATGAGGAAGAGGATGATGTTTAAGAGGAAAAGAGGATGGGGAGGAGGTGTTGGTGGTGGTGGGAGAGAAGATGTAAGAGGAAGAGAGGGAAGAGGAGATGGGGAAGAAGATAGGGAGGAGGGAGAAGGTAATGAAATGGGGATGTTTAATGGGGAGTGGATGACAGTAACTAGAGGGAGAGAGATGCGGAGGAAGAGGAGGATATTTAAGAGAAGAAGGAGGAGAAAGGGGAAGGGTAGGGAGAAGAGGTGGGGGAGGAGAAGAGAGAGAAAGGAGATTCATAGTGGAGAGTAGATGGCAGCCAAGAGAAGAAAATGAATATGGAGAACAGGTGTGTGTGTGTGTGTGTGTGTGTGTGTGTGTGTGTGTGTGTGTGTGTGTGTGGATGGGTGGATGGTGGAGGAATAAGGAAGGAGGGAGAAGGGACGATTTGACGGTGAAGGAGGAATGAGAGGGGAGACGGGTTTATTTCTAAGTTGGATGTGTAGAAGGGTGAAAGAGGGGTAAGGAGTGGAAGGAAGGTAGAGGAGAGATAAGGAAGGATAGGAGGGGGAGGAGAACTGCTAAATTTATCCCATCAGCTACTTTTAGACGCAAATTTAGCTTGGGAGATAATTTTTTAAACTAGGATAGCATTTATATATATTCCTTCACGTCAACACTTTTTCCATTGTTAATTAAGTTGTCTGGAGGTATCAGTATAGTGGAAGAATAATCGCATTGAAGGTGTTGTGTCACGCTTGGCTCGACGCTCTGGCCACACCGTAAGCGTGAAGAGCGTCTCCCAGCGTGTAAACAAAGCGTGAGCCAGCCAGGAAAATATAACTGAAGGGGCGCCATGGATAGCCTTGGTCGTGAGGAGACTGTCCGGCCAGAGTGGCTACCTTGAAACTCAGGTGTTTTTCCAATAACATCACTATTATCTCATACCTCAGCCCTCACCTCTCTTCATTCCACCTCCTCCCTTACCTCTCTTCATTCCACCTCCTCTTAACCTCTCCTCATTCCACCTCCTCCCTTACCTCATTTTCTCTCAGTACCTCCTTCCTCCACCTCTGACCTTTTCCTCCTCCTTCTTCTCCCCCTCCTCTCATCTTACATTCCATTCTTACCTACCTCTCCATTCCCTTACCCCTCACTCAGTCTTGGATGTTTTCTGCCCGACTTCATTCCAAACACGAAGGGTTTAGAGGAAGCCTTGGATTAACATTCTCAGGCTCTCGTATCTTAATCTCAGCTGAATAAAATCGTCTCTGGGTCAGTGCCTGTTAACTACACGAGGCTTATTATGGTAGTGTTTGCTTAGAGTCAGTCTCCTGTATTTTCTCAGACTGCGTACCTCTAACAAGCACTGCTTTACGGGGGCTTTGACAGTCACCTGGAGTGCTTTGCTTTGAAGTGTGTCTGGTTCAGGATCTTTACTTGTTTGCTTTCCCGTGTATCTACTTAAACAACCCTGTGTTGACCCCTTCACCCTGATTATCTATTGCCAACTCTTTCAATACGATGACGTAATTTTGTGATAGGGTTCTCGTTGCTACATGAAGATTAATGTCAGCGTAGAGCTTCCTAGTAGGGCTTCCGAGTAGAGCTTCATAGTAGGGCTTCCTAGTAGTGCTTCCTAGTAGGGCTTCCTAGTAGAGAGAGATTAATGAAGCCTACATTTAACTCTTCCAGCTCAAAAAGTCTCTCCAAAACCTTCATAAAACCAGCAGAGGAACATGTGTTACGAAAACCAGGAAAAACACGATTAGCAATGATTTACCTGCAGTGGGAATGGAGCGTGGCGCATTTTCACTGGGGATTTATTTTATCTACAGCAAAGGAAGGGATTAAAGGCTGGGAGTTTGCAGTAATCCCTCCTCTCAAAGAATATATATAAAAAAGAAAGTCAGAATGGAGGTAGCTCATTTCGAGACATCTGCACAGTGTAAGAAAATCAGAGAGAGAGAGAAGTCAAGATCAATCCTTTCGAGATGCTTGGATACATTAATTAAGAGAGAGAGAGAGAGAGAGAAAAGAGTCAGAATCAAAATCCACTCATTTCGAGATGCATTGACACATTAGCTTTGAAAGAGCGAGAGATTTTTTGACCTTTCTTTTTTGGATTCAGAAAAAAAAAAGGGGAGGGGGGACTGGGGGGAATCAGTGAATGGTCCTTCCTTTCATTTGCTCTCTTCAGTCGTGTTGATGGTGTTTATTTATATGCCGGGTACTACTTCTGATCTCTGGGGCAGCTTACCTTAGAGAGAGAGAGAGAGAGAGGGAGGGAGAGAGAGGGAGGGAGAGAGAGAGAGGCAGCACCATTTTGTCCTAGTGTAGTGATCATGAGGGTATAAAAAAGCCAGAGAGAGAGAGAGAGAGAGAGAGAGACGCTGCAGAGGCCTAGTGGGGTAATCTTGTGTATATAATTATCTAATGACTGGATGATTCAAGTCACCCCTGTAAGAGAAGGGGAGGGGGGGTCTGGGCCACAATGTAATTAACGCTAATAGCCGCCTTAATTTCTTCATTACTTCCATTAGCTAGGGATTAGGCTTCGGGGCCCTTATTCTCAATTATTCTGTAGCTCAAGTTGTATTCTTAATTATTTTTAAGTTTGGGTTGTGTATGGAATGGTGATGTTTTTCCGTGTCTTCATTGGTATATTTAAAAAAGGCTTCATATATTTTGCTGTCTTCAGTTTATGCATAAGATTGTTTATTCATATTTCCTCTCCCATGTGGCCATCAGATCATCACAACCACATTAAAATAATTGGTTATAATTATATTTTTAAACTTTCTCCTACGTATACCAGACACATCACAGCCATTTTTTTTTTTAGGTTAAGGTTTTATTTGTGATTATATTTTTTTATAGTTATTTATTATCACTCCAACATTTGCCAGACACTTCACAAAAAACTGAGATTAATTTTGTTTGATATTGCTTCATTATGTTTTCATCTTCACTCAAAAATTAGCTAAGAACTTAACACCCAGCTTTTTTTCGATTTTGTTAATAGAATTGCTTATCAGTACCTGTTCGTATATACCAGACACTAAGCAAGGAAAATAAGAGTGAAATTTGACAAAGTATGACCAAGGAAAATCACTTCTGGAAGGAACAGCACGGAAAAGGTGTCGTTCATGAGTAGGGAAGGACACAAATATTTTTCTATATTTTTTACCTTATACTTTTATCTGAACAATACTTTCTTCCCTCGTATACTTTCCTACCATATGAGGGAGGGCGGTATAGCATGGGATGAGGCGTCGTTACTGAGTAGGGGGGAAAAATTACACTATTCATTTACTTCATATACTAGAGACGAACTTTTACTGTTTATACATTTACCTGATAATTCTTTTCAATCGTGTCTGGGAGGGCGGTATGGGATGCAAGAGGGGTTGTTACTGAGGAGGGACACACACATGCTTGTAATTCTTCTTCAGTGGTAAATCTGGCTCACACAAACAAGGCGGGTTGATTGAAATGTCGGTATTCTTGAGGTGTATAAAAATTTGCCCTTCTTGTTTTTGTGTGATCTAGAATTTGAAAGTGCACAGGTGGCCTGGCTCGTAAAGGTAACTGTCTATTGTTTATCTCGTTGTCTGTCTGTCTGTCCATCTGTCTGTCTGTCTGTCGGTCTGTCTGTATGTATGTATGTCCATCTATATCGGTCTGTCTGTCTGTCTGTCTATCGTCACAACCTACTTGGTTAAAAAAAAAATACAATCACCTCGCCAGCTCTTTACCCCATCTCTCTCTCTCTCTCTCTCTCTCTCACACACACACACACACACACACACACACACACACACACACACACACACACATTTTACGTCTCCCCACATTTTATAGCCAGCCAGAGCAGCATAGCAGCTTAAATATAACTTTTTCCTTGCATGATAATTGGGAAACTCACTCAATAAGCAGACGAGTTTTTCAGAGTGGCAAATGAGCAGATTTTATGAGGTGAGGGGAGGTGGAGGCGAGACAGCGTGACAGGAGGGATGTTTATGGTGCCTTATACCTGATACTCGGTTCCCTATACCCTGCTCCTGATACTCAACCTCCACGCACCTCATGCCTCATATCTGCATACCATTTTCTCGCCTCATTCTTCACACGTAATGCCTTATACTTTGCGTCTCATGCATTACCTCATTCGTTATACCTGATTCCTTACAGTTTTACACCTCCCGTCTCTCTCTCTCTCTCTCTCTCTCTCTCTCTCTCTCTCTCACACAACACACACACACACACACACACACACACACACACACACACACACACACACACACACACACACACACACACACACACACACACACCCTACCTCAATCTTGCACTTCCCATTTCTCTTCTATTTCTCTCCATTCTTATTCCTCACACCTCATTTCTTCACACTTGCTTTCTCATTCCACCTCACCATTCACATTTTTCCCCTTCTTGCATTTCCTACATTTCTTTATCTGCTTTTGCCGTATTTATGTGTCTCTGCTAATCATCTCTCTCTCTGCTTCAGATTTCCCTCTCTCTGTTTCTCATTCTAGTTCCTTCTTCTTTCCTTTCCACCAATCTTCATCTTTTCCTCCTTTCACTCTCCGCCCGCCCCCTTCCCCCATCCCATATCCACTCCTTTCCATTTCACACCACCTCCCCTCTTTCCTCGACTTACCCTTTTTCTGTTTCTCGTTTTGCTTTCTCTTTTTCTCTACCTTGCATCATCCCCTCTTCCGCCTCCTCCCTTCCCCCATCCCTTATCATCCCCACTGTTTCATTTCTCATTTCACTCTGTCCTCATTTCCTTGTTTCAACCCCCATCCCCTCCTTTCCTTCTCCTCCCTTCCCCTATCCCTTATCACCTGGGCTGGGGGATAGGAAGGCAGGTAAGTAGGTAGGGACGATTACCTGGCCACAACTCGCTCGATAACCCAGCAGGTCAACTCGGCCCCATACAGGTCCACCCAGTCGTGCCGAAGTGAATACAACCATACATATCGACCACACCTAAGAAGCCGAAGGAAAAATGGCCGAACCCTCCAGTAACGCCTGTATGTTCACCCAGAGGAGCCGAAAGGAATGTACACGAACTTTCCAATAACAGCCTTCCGTTCTCCTAAATATTTCACCTCCTCTCATTCTGCCTTTGGTGCCTAATGCTTTATTTCGTTTATTTATTCCTTCATTTAGCTTTCACTACAAGCGAATGGGGAGACGTGGAAGATAGAGTGTGTGTGAGAAAACGAGGTATGGAAAGTAAGGAAGATAGTAATAATAATAATAATAATAATAATAATAATAATAATAATAATAAGTGAACGTGATTGATGAAGCGTGTACGGAGAAGCCCATAGCAAGGGTTTAGCTTAGCCTCCTTTGCCACATAGAAAACGATGCTGAGAGAGGCGAGGAGGAGGACAAGGGGTTCGTGATGCATTTATGTGGTCATTTAAGGGCGAATTTCGAAACGTCAGGCGAGCCACACACGATGGATGAAATGTACAGAATGAATCACTACAGAAGAGGTGCAACGCAGCCTCCTTTGCCCTGAGAGAAGCGAGGAGGAGGAGAGGGGGTGCGTGATGTATTTATGTGGTCATTTAAGAGTGAATTTCTTGGCGTCTCGAGAGCCACACACGACGTATGAAATGTGGCGAGGGGAAGGCGCGTTGAGGAGAGGCCGCGCATACCGAGCCAGGGCCGCGTTACGTGGCTACGCTCTTTTTATCAGCACCGTATCGTAAATTCGTCGAACAAAGACACTGGGGCTACGTGCTAATATTTACTTGTCACACCGGGTCGCCCTCTACTAACTCCCATGCTGATTTCACCCCTATAACCCCTTGCTTTATGGGTGAAAATGGATGCAGGACAAGGGGGGTTAGGCACCGTTGTCATTTACATTGGTCTCCAGTATATTTGGATGATTTGGTTAATAAAAATGACAGTCTATCCAAAACGCCAGGGGAACATGACTCCTATGGCCCCCTGACGTAAGGATCAAGATTTTTCGTTGGCCGTGCGTGATAAGCCTTAAAGGTTGCGTTCCGTGTTGGAGGATGGCACATTAGGGGAGATAATAAATAACGGCAATTAAAAGTTATAGCCGGAGTGGGCCAGAGTTGTATATTGTGCACGAGATAGTGTGAACCACGCCGACGCCACGCCGCCTTATACTCTGACTTATACTTCACCTTATATTCCACCTGATACTCCACCTTATACTCTACCTGATACTTCAACTTATACTATATCTGCTACTTCACCTTATACTCCACCTTATACTCTACTTGATACTTCACCTCATACTTTGCCTGATACTTGCCATATACTGCACCTGAGACTTCACCCTGTACTCCACATTGCCTCATTCTCCACCTGATGCTTCACTTTATGCTCCACCACACTCCACCTTATACTCTGTCTCAAGTTCCACCTCATATTTCACCTCATAATCCACCTAAGATTCCTCAAGCTCCATCTCATCCAGCTCACATTCCACCTATTTCCTCATAACATTCCACCCACCACCCCCACATGACGCCGATCAACCTCTTCTCCACGTTACTCTCTCTCTCTCTCTCTCTCTCTCTCTCTCTCTCTCTCTCTCTCTCTCTCTCTCTCTCTCTCTCCAGTCATAAAAGAATACATACTAAAGCCCGTATTCCGGTCGGTTAAGGAAGCTCCCTAACACCTACTCATAAGCAATTTATTTTACTTATTACATCTGACTGTCCTATTCTGTTATATAAATCCTTCGAACATCACCATACCCTGCATAAGTAACTCACAAAACGAAATTGACCACTTGATGAGGGTATTTGCTTTGAAGATGTTCTGACTTTCCTTCCTCAAAGAATGGGATATTTTACACAGACTCCCTCTCTTCCTTCTCTCTCTTTCTCTCTCTCTCTCTCATCTTTTGTCTGCCTGTCTCGAACCTTTGTCGGAACGACCCTGTTTCACCTTACGTCTCGGGCTAACTCCTTCCCTCCCTCCCTTCCTTTCTTCCTTAATTCCTTCCTTCCTTTCCTCGACGTCTCTTTCTTTCCTTCCTTCCCCTTCCTCACTTTTTTCCTTCCCGTTCCTTTTTCCTCCTCGTAATTCTTTTCACCATTTCCACCCCTCGTCCTTCCTACTTCCTTTTCACCTTCCCTCTTCTCCCTCCCTGTTCTTTTCAACATTTCCTCTCTTTCTGCCATTTTCTCCTTCGCCCCCTCTCTCCCCTCCTTGCCAGTCCTCGTTCCCTCTCTCCCCCTCCTCTCCTCCCCCTACGACTCCCCCCTTCCTCTCCTCCCCCTACGACTCCCCCCTTCCTCTCCTCCCTCTACCCTTCCCCTTCCTTTCTTCACAAGGGCCAATTTAAATCCCAACTCAAGTACCAACTCAAGTTCAAACTCAAGTGCCAACTCAGGTCCCAACAGAGGTACCAAACGCAAGTACCAACTTAAGTCTTAACACAAGTACCAACTCAAGTCATAACTCAAACGCTAACTTAGTTCCGACTCAGGCGACAACTTAAGTATCAACTCAAGCGTCAACTCAAGCGCTAACTTAGTCCCGACTCAAGCGACAACTTACGTATCAACTCAAGCGTCAACTGAAGTCCCAACTCAAGCGACAGCCTAAGTCTCAACACAAGTGCCAATGTAAATTGCAACTCAAGTGCTAACTTAAGTCCCAACTCATGAATCAACTTAAGTGCCAACTCAAGTGACAGCGTGCCAACTCAAGTACGAACATTAATCCCAACTCAAGTGAAACCTTAAGTGCCAACTCAAGTGCCAACTTGGGTCAAAACTCAAGCGCCAACGTAGGTCCCAACTCAAGTGCCAACCCATGTCTCAACTCAAGCGCCAACCTTAGTCCCAACTCATGCACCAGCTTAATGACAACTCAAAGGTCAGCATAGGTCCCAACTCAAGTGCCAAGGTAAGCTCCAACTCAAGTGCCAAGGTAAGCTCCAGCTCAAGTGCCAAGGTAAGCTCCAACTCGTGCCAACGTAAGTGCCAACTCAAGAGATAACTTACGTGCCAACTCGTGACAACACAATAGCCAATTCAAGTGACATCATAAGTGTAACCTCAAGGGACAAAATAAGTGCCAACTCAAATGCCAACTCAGGTCCAAACTCAAGCGCCAACTTAGATCCCAGCTAAAGTGACAACCAAAGTCCCAACTCAAGCGGCAACAAGTCTCATCTCAAGCGCAAACTTAAGTACCAACTCAAGCGCCACATTTAGTCCCAACTAAAGGACGAACATAGGTCCCAACTCAAGCACCAACTTAAGTTCCATTTCAAGCAGCAGCTTAAGGCCCAACTCAAGTGCAAACTTAAGTCCAAACTTAACTGCCAACGTAAGTGCCAAATAAAGTGCTAACGTAAACGATAAGTGCAAACGTGTGTGCCAATTCAAGTGCCAACTTAGTGCCAACTCAAATACAAACTTAAGAGAAAACTCAAATGTCAACTTAACTGGAAACGCAAATGCCAACTTAAGTGCAAACGCGAATTCTAACTTAAGTGCAAACGCAAATGCCAACTTAAGTGCAAACGCAAATGCTAACTTAAGTACAAACTCACGTGGTGACGTAAGTTCCAATTCAAATGTTAACTAAAGCTCCGACTCAAATACCAAGTTAAGTCCCAAATTAAGTGCCAACTTAAGTCCTATAATAAGTGCCAACTTAAGTCCTAAAACAAGTGCCAACTTAAATCCAACACAGCGCCAATTTAAATCCCAATTCAAGTACCAACTAAAGTTCAAACTCAAGTGTCAACTCAAGTCCCAACACAGGTACCACTTGGGTCCAAACACAAGTACCAACTTAAGTCCTAACAGAGGTACGAGATCAAGTCCTAACTGAAGCGCTAACTTAAGTCCCAACTTAAGTGCCAACTAAGCTCTCAACTCAAGCACCAACTTAAGTCCCAAGTCAAGCGCAAACTTGTCCCAATCCAAGCACCAACTTTAGTCCCAACTCAAGCACCAACTAAAGTCACAACTCAAGTGCCAACGTAAGTTACATCTCAAGTGCCAACGTAAGTTACAACTCAAGTGCCAACGCAAGTAACGACTCAAGCACCAACATAAATCTCAAATCACGAGTCAACTCAAGTCCCAACTCAAGCGCCAACTTATGCTGCATCTCAGGCACCAACATTAATCCCAACTCAAGTGAAACTTTAAGTGCCAACTTGGGTAAAAACTCAAGCGCCAACGTAGGTCCAAGCTCAAGCGGGAACTTAAGTCCCAACTCAAGCGTTCCAACATAACTCTCAACTCAGTTGCCAACTTAAGCCCCAACCCAAGCGCGAACTTGTCCCAAGTCAAGCGCAAACTTAAGTCCCATCTCAAGCGCCAACTTAAGTCCCAACTCAAGCGCCAACCAAAGTCCCAACTCAAGCGCGAACTTTGAGTCCTAACTCAAGCGCCAACTTAAGTCCCAAATCAAGCGCCAACTTAAGTCACGACTCAAGCGCCAACCTAAGTCCGAACTCGAGCGCCAACCTAAGTCCCAACTCAAGCACCAACTTAAGTCCCAACTTAAGTCCCAACTCAAGCACAAACTTAAGTCCTACAACAAGCACCAACCTAAGTCCCAACTCAAGCGCCAACTTAAGTCTGAACTCAAGCGCCAACCTAAGTCTCAACTCAAGCGCCAACCTAAGTCTCAACTCAAATACCAAAGTAGCTCGCAACTCAACCACCAACTTAAATCCTAACTCAAGCGCGAACTCAAGTCCCAACTCAAGCGCCAACTAAAGTAAAAACTCAAGTGCCAACCTACTAACTCAAGCGCGAACTTTGAGTCCTAACTCAAGCGCCAACTTAAGTCCCAAATCTATCGCCAACTTAAGTCACGACTCAAGCGCCTACTTAAGTCCCAGCTCAAGCGCCAACCTAAGTCCCAACTCAAGCGAAAACATACGTCCCAACTCAACCGGAAACTTAAGTCCTGACTCAAGCACCAAACAGAGTCCCAACTCAAGCACCAACTTAAGTCCCATCTCAAGCGCCAACCTAAGTCCCAACTTAAGCGCCAACCTAAGTCCCAACTCAAGCGCCAACCTAAGTCCCAACTCAAGCGCCAACCTAAGTCCCAACTCAAGCGCCAAACTAAGTCCCAGCTCAAGCGTCAAAGTAGATCCCAATTCAAGCGCCAACTTAAGCCGCAACTCAAGTCCCAATTTAAGTCCCAACTCAAGCGCCAACTTAAGTCCCAACTCAAGCACCAGCTTAAGTCCCAACACAAGCACCAACCTAAGTCCCAACTCAAGCGCCAACTTAAGTCCCAACTCAAGCGCCAACTTAAGTCCCAACTCAAGCGCCAACTTAAGTCCCAACTCAAGCGCCAACTTAAATACCAGCTCAAGCACCAACTTAAATTCCAACTCAAGCGCCAACTTAAGTCCCAACTGAAGCGCCAACTTAAGTCCCAACTCAAGCGCCAATTAAAGTCCCAACTCAAGCGCCAAAGTAGGTCCTCACTGAAGCGCCAACTTAAGTCCAAACTCAAGTGCCAACTTAGTTCCAACTTGTCCCAATTTAAGTGCCAACTTAAGTGCCTAAAGTGGCACTCAGATGGCACCTATCTGGAAGTGTTCTACTTAAGTTCCACTAAAAGTTCCACTTCAGTGTCACTCAAGTTCCACTCAAGTTCCACTTCAGTGACACCGACATGTATATGATTTTTGTTGTTGTCAGTATAAGTATACAGTATACTGACATTACTGGTACACAACATAACCACTCCGACTAATATTATCAAAACAGTATATAATGTATTGCTATGTCACAAATTTTTTTTAACCTTTCCTTCGTGTACCTTTGTCTTATCCAAAGTAGCGGGAGCGGGAGCGCCGCTACATTTCGTATCAAGTAGCGAAACCAGTAACGCCACTACTTTTTCGAGCTAGTAACGGGAGTGGGAGCGCCGCTACTTTTTATTAGTAGCGTTCCCAGCACTGTTGACCAGCCATATCCAAAAATAAATCGCTAACGAAGAGGCGGTACGGAGCCTCCTAGTACCACGAGAACACGGACCACTGACGGAGCCGTGCCCATAACACACAGCAAGTGAAATACGTAATATATATGCCACTATGTATATATAATATGCACCCCAGCAAAATGTACGGGGGGGAGAGGGAGACCGAGGATGAGATGGAGGGATGGAGTGGAGAGGTATATGAGAGAGGGGAGTGTAAGTTTGGGGGGAGGGCTGCGAAATGACAGGGGACGACAGGGTGACGTGGAGGCGATTTGTTTGTGGCCACCCCTTACGGGCATTGGGCGGCTGGTTGTAGATAGAAAATGTACTGGGATAGGGTGGAGGGTAAAGACAACACAGGCCTCGCCCACCGCCGCACCTGACCCACTCCGCCACACCTGACTCACTCTTGGCGCTGCTATTGGGCGGCTGGCTACCTGAGAGATGAGTTATGATCACCTCTCATATCTGCCACACGCTCATTGGCCCTCCCTCACCCAATCCCCGCCCCTCCCTCCATCGTGCTTTGCTGCTGATTACACCCTTGTTTGTACCCACCACTTACTCCATTTTGTGGCTGGTGGTGATGGTGATGATGGTGGTGAAGGTGGTGATGATGGCCTGGGATGTTGATGGTGTAATGGTAGTGAGGGTGATGATTGTAATGGAGGTGGTGATGATTATGTTGATATATAGTCCCGAGATTTGGACTCGAATTATTTCACTTTTGAGGTGGATGTGTTAACCACTGCACCATTGCCTCCCCCCTAAGGAGAAGAGAGGTGAAATGATGGAGGCGTGTGGTGAGGGGAAGGGACGAGAGGGGAGGGGCAGAGGGGAAGAGAAAGGGGAGGGGGTAACAGGTGCGGGGAAGTAAAGGAAGAAAAAGGGAGGGTTAGAGGATTAGTGTGATGCGGGTGAGAGGAATAGAGGGTAGAAGGGTGAGAGGAAGGGATGGGAGAGGTGAGATGAGAGGGTAGGGAGTGAGGGGAAGAAGGGAGAGAGGAGGAAGGGAAAGGGAAGGGAGGGGGTGGAGGAAGAAATGGGGTATATACCAGACAGGCACAAAGGAACAGAAATAGCAAGGGGAGGGGAGGGAAAGAAGATGAGGGGAAGTGGAGGGAGGCAAGGGGAAGGGAGGGAAGTGAGGGGAAGGGAGGGTGGTGAGGGGAAGGGAGGGAAGTGAGGGGAAGGGAGGGGGTATGTAATTTTTAGCAGTCTTTGGATACTTTTCTTTAATTAGAGCCACGAAAACTAAAAAAATTACTGCCCTATTGATTTCCTAATGCCATTCTCTACAGGGCCTGGGGAAATGGTTCATATTCTCTCTCTCTCTCTCTCTCTCTCTCTCTCTCTCTCTCACCCTTTTTTACCTGTCAATTGTGTGTCTCTTTTTCTGTTCCATCTCCTCCGTACCTTCAGTCTCTTTCCATCTCTCTACTTCTCTTCTTCCGTCCCCTCCTTTTCTTCCCTTTCCACATCTCCTTTTTCTCCCTCTATCTTCACGTCCCCGTCTCCCTCGCCTTCCCTTCTCTCCATCACGACTCTCTCTCCCCTTCTTCCCTCTCCCCGTCCTCACCCTCTTTCCACTTCTATTCCTTCTCCCTCTTCGTCACCTCCCCTCTCCTTACCTTCGTCTCCTCCCGCCTCTTTCTCCTCTCCACCTCTCCCTTTCCCCCTTCCAGTTCTCTTCCCGTCCCAACCCAACGCGTTCATAATAGCAGCGCCTTAATTACAAAATCTTTGATTACTCCCAAGCTAATTTTTCGAGTCCC
The DNA here is from genome assembly GCF_032717465.1 of Coenobita brevimanus. Lineage (NCBI taxonomy): Eukaryota > Metazoa > Arthropoda > Malacostraca > Decapoda > Coenobitidae > Coenobita > Coenobita brevimanus. Next base: position 1,120,011 of record NC_136973.1, on the reverse strand, counting down.
CCTGCTACCCTTTCCCCAAAAGACCCCCCAGGCTTTCCCCTCTTCCCCCCAACTCTTCCTCCAGAGGATCCCTCCGTCAATCCTTCCCCCCCTCCCCTTTCCTCCTCGACCCTTACCCCTTCCCCATCGAGCTTTCTTCCCGACCTTTACCCTCTTCCCCCATCGACCTTCCATCTTCCTCCTCGACCTTTACAAACCTTTCCCCATGCCTTTTCTTCCCTTCCCCCGATCCTTTCCATCCTTCCCCAACCCTTCCCCCGTGGACCCTTCCCCCTATTCCCTTCAAACTTTCCGCACTTCCCCCTTTCCCCAACCTTCTTCCCCTCCCTTCCTCCCCTCGAAGGTTGATGTAACTTTTCCACAGGGCTCCCTTAATGTCGAATTCAAATGCCCGTCTCGCCACCTCTCGAACACTCATTAAGACCACCTAAAATTTCGCCTAATTAAAGTTGAGACATCAAAAAACAATTAGATATGCTAAATGGTGTCAGGTGATGAGCTTCGGACCCCTGGATGGGCCTGGGGGGGGGGGCAGGGGTATAAAGAATATTCGTATAAGCGTCTTCATTTCCATTTTTATTAAGGTTGGGCCCCGTGCTGCCTCACTCACTCTTATTCTCTCTCTCTCTCTCTCTCTCTCTCTCTCTCTCTCTCTCTCTCTCTCTCTCTCTCTCTCATTCTCAGTACTCCAACCCCATCATTCCTAATTTTCTCTCTCCCTCCCTTCTCTCCTCTCTCTCTCTCATCTTTCCCTTTCATTATTCTCCTTTAAACATCTTTTCGCGTTTCATTTTTACTTCTTTCTTTCGCTTCTCTTGTTGGCCTAAGAAAAATGGGAAGAAGTTAAGGGAGAGCATAGCTAGTTTATAATTCGTCTTTATAATGAGCAGTTCAGGGTATGAGAGAGAGAGAGAGAGAGAGAGAGAGAGAGAGAGAGAGGTGCGAGCCAATGAATGATGCCTTGGAAAAAAGTTGTAAGGTAGAATGAACGAATGACGAATTGAGAGAGAGAGAGAGAGAGAAAGAAAGAGAGCGAGAGAGAGAGAGAGAGAGAGAGAGAGAGAGAGAGAGAGAGTTACTGGTATGGTCGTGGAAGGGAGTGAGAATAATGATAGCACTAAACCGAGTAAAAAAAAAATGATAATGCCACCCATAAATTCAAAACCAAAAATCTCAAAAATTGTATATTAAAGGGACTTGATGTCTGATTAAACCCAGTGCCAAAAGGAAGACCGACATGAGAACCAGGCGGGCGTGGGCGAGTAATGAGTCCTATTCTCTCGATCTAGACTACCTAAACGTCATCTTCCACACACACACACACACACACACACACACACACACACACACACACACACACACACACACACACACACACAGGTAAAGTACAGGTGGATCTATTTAGGGATTATCGTGGTACTCAAAGGGTCGCCACGTAAAGTCATCCATCCCTGCATGACGGAACCCTCCCCACCAGCACCGTCACCTCGTTCGCTGGTCATGCGCAAAGCCAGCCTCCGTGCATAATCCTTTACCCACGCTGAGTCACTGTGTCATGAGGAATTGACGCTGTTCATGGTAGGACAGGTGCAGGGTTGTCATGGCAGGTGCGGTGGTGGGAGAATGGTGGTTAATGAGGCACTGGTTGGATCATGGTAGGGGAGAAGGCTGAGTAATGGAAGCTTGTTTTGTTTATGGTGGGGAGAATGGTGATACAGTTTATGCATCATCATCATCACCATCATCATCATCATCATCATCATCATCATCATCAGTACCCAACTTTCTCACTAATTCCATAAAAGAAGTAGAATTCAGAAATAACCAAAAATACAAGAGTGAGAGAAGCATATCAGCGTTAGTCGAGAGCCAGAATAATTGTATATCGTGATGTTACAACGCTGCTTATCTGAAAAAATAATGAAAATGTGTGTGTGTCTGCTTCATTTAACGCTAACCGCAATAACCAGCGCAGCGTGGGGTAATTTTTCACAGCCTACTTATCAACCAAAACATAACGAAGAATTTAGCACCAATACTGCAATGACCGGAAAGTATTGGGCAAGTTATCGGAGTGTTTGTCTATTTCTCAGCCATCCACTGATAAGCGTAGTAACCAAGGAGACTCTCAGGCCACCCATCACTGTCTGGTTGCGAGTCACTTGTGCGGAGGTCGATCATTATCAATCCGTGCTTACAAATTGAAGTTAATGTTCCTGAGCTGACGTAAGGAGGGTGGTTAGACTCAGACCAGAACGGGGATGATTTGTCTGTTCCTCTCGACTGCGTGTTCATGTGAAGGATTGTTCTCTCTCTCTCTCTCTCTCCCTCTCTCTCACTTCTCAAACCCACTTCTCCCTCCCCCCTCTCATTCGCCCCCCATTTTTCCTCCCCCACCCCTTCCTCTCCCCACCTCGTCTCGCCCTATGCCTGTAAAACTCTCAAGCCAGTATTACCATTTGTATTATCTCATTAGGAAGCGACCTCATGGCGTTGGGGAGGAAGGGACAGTGAACTTAGGGGTTGTGACTCATATGTGGGGGAGAGGGGAGAGTTGGGGAGGGGTGGGGAAGTTGGGGAAAATGGGAGGGGTGAACGGAAAAAAATGGAGCGTGAAACATGAGTGTGTTGCAAAGAATATGATTTTTTTTTTTGTCTGTTTTGTGTTAAATGTGTGTGATAGTCAGGGCAAAAGTTAGCATACTGTTTTTTTTATTGTACGTCACACCTACGACTAATTAATTTTCCTCCCTGCTGTATTGTATCAAAATTAGTTATATGTGAGCAGAGAAACATATCAAGTCTCTCTTAGCGTATAGCCAACAGAGAAAGGTAAGACGTACAAAAGATGTTAGTTGAATATTCTCTTCTTCACTGAACAGGAGTCGATGTGTGTGTGGTACATAATATTAGACTGGTATGCTTGTGCTGTGACTAATGTAGGCATGGAACTAGCTAGGAATGGGTAAGGAAATTAGTAAGGGTGTGGTTTGGTGTGGTGTGGTGTGGTGTGGATATGGTACCAGTGTTGTGTAGTTATTATCAGGGTGCAGACGGGAATAAAAATTCGCCTAATATTTCACCTCTCCCATTTCTTACGTTCCCATGGCTGGCCAACACTCCACATGTGCTCACTTTCCCGTACTGATTAACCCTCCACCTCTTCCACTTCTCAGTTTCCTCTGCTAAGGGAAACCACTTTTGGAGGCAGCAGTAATGAACTATGTCACTTGGAACATTAGCAGGGAATCGGGGAAACTTAAACATCCCCTTCAGCACTTTACAAGAAAACGATAAACTTAAGCAGACCCACTTATAAAATCACAGTGGTTTAGAAAGAATGAGCTGATAAACAAGGTCACTTAGAGCTTTGGAGAGAATCGGGGGAAGCTTTAAACATCCACCTTCGACACTTTGCAAGAAAACGATAAACAGGGACTTAAACAGACCCCACCTTTATAAACATGGGGCAGCGCGCATCTCATTATCCTAACGACCCTTCCTAGCGTTGCCTCTGGACCCAAAAATCCATGATGTTATGTGGAAGTTTATGTCAGTTAATTGCAAAACATGGCGTCTTAATTGTGGCCCCCTATGCAAGCCAGGCGCCTCGCAGCTCCTCGCCTAATTTGCTTTCCCTCATTCCACCAGGGATACATGTGGCCTTCAAGAGGGGCTAGGTTGGGCTGGGTTAGGTCTGGCTGTGTTAGATTAGGTTAGGTTAAAGTTAGACTGTACTACGTTGGGATGGGTTAGATTAGGTTAGGTTAAAATTAGACGGTACTAGGTTGGGCTGTGCTAGATTAGGTTAGGTTAAAATTAGGTTGGGTTTAGGTAGCTTTGTTAGTGTAATTTTCGTTAGGTTAGGATAGGATTGGTTAGGTGAGGTGGATTTGGTTAGGCGGGGTTGGGTTGGGTTAGGGTGGGTTAGTTTAGGTTGGCATGGGTTAGGATTAGGTTAGGTTAAGCAAAACTGGATTAAATTAGGTAAGAGAGACCCAAGGTTAGGTTAGGTGGGGTGAAGCAGGGTTAGGAGGAGGAGGGGGACTGTTTCTCATTATGCGTAGACGTATGCATGAAGGAGGAATGCATGTATGTATGAGCGCCGGGGAGAAATGGCAGTGGGAGGCGAGATTAAGGCAAAATGACTACAAGACGATGTTTGCCCTTGCCTGTGAGTGTTTGTGCATGGCGTGTGTATAAATGGAGGTGCATATTGTGTGTGTGCGTCTGTGTGGATTTTGTGATTAACAGCCCTCCTTGGTTTTCCATCTCTCTCTCTCTCTCTCTCTCTCTCTCTCTCTCTCTCTCTCTCTCTCTCAGCAATAACTCAATATCCCAAAGTAATGTAAATAGAAGGTAATTGTTATTAGGACGCCCCGGGAGTTTGATACCACCCCGCCGTGCCGAATAATTCCCTGATGGCCGAACCAGCATGGGGCACATTATCATCACGTTATTGAATGTTCCGCACCCTCCGTTTACTTCGGCTCCTGCTGTTCTTTCCTCCCTCCTTCCCCTCTCTCCTCTCCCTTTCTCTCTCTCCATTCCTCCTGCTCCCACGTTTCTTCTCTTCATATCTCCTTCTCTGTGATTGAATGTTTCTCACCTTTTGCTTCGATCCCTGCTGTTCCTTCCTCTCTCTCTCCTTTCTGTCTTTCTTCTTCTTTCTTTCTTCTTTTCCCCACCCTCTCTTCGTAGTTTTTTTCCTTCCTTCCTTCCCTCTTCCTCTTCTTTCTTTCCTTCATTTTTCCTGATCCTCCCTTTCATATCGTTGGTTTCTCCTTCCTCCCTATTCTTGTTTGTTATTGAATGTTTCGTGTCCACCCTTACTTACCCTCCTGCTGTTCCTTCCTCGCTCACTCCTCTCTCCCCTTCTCTCCTTCCCCTCTCTTCTCTCCAACCCTCCTCCTTTCCTCACTTCTCTCTCCCCTCCTCTCCCCTCAATCATTTTTCTTCGGAATTAAGTGTTTGGCCCACCTTATTCTCCTCTTCCTTTTATTTTTTTCTGGTTGTTCCATCCTTTCTCCTCCTTTCTCTCTTCCCATCCTTATGTGATCCTACGTCCTCTGCTTCCCTCTCTCACAGTCCTATCCCCTCCCCATTCCCCATCCCTGCCCATGACTTACCCTTTCCCACCCCTATCCACGTCTTCCCCCTTCCCCCGTCCGCTCCCCATCCCTCTTCCCCTTCCCCCTACCCCTCCAAATCCCATCACCTTCCCCACCCCTACCCCTGATCCCTCACTCTAACCCTGCCCGTTACTCCTCCCCGTCCCCCTCTCCATCACTTCCTACCCTCTCTCTCCCTCTTCCTTCTCCCTTCCCTTCCTTCTCCCTTCCCCTCCTCTCCCCCCCTCTAGACGGAAGGTAAAAACATTGAGAACTCGATATAAAACTATGGATAGACACGCTCTCTCCATCTGCGATATTTTACCTCTGAGAATGCCATGTCTTGTCCTACCCTCTTAGAAGAAGGAGAAGGAAGATGAAACTGGAAGGGAAAATGATGGAGAGATGGAGAAGGGGAGGGAAAGATGAGGCTGGAGGGGAGGATGGTGGGGGGGGGAAATGATGGAGAGATGGAGAAAGGGAGGGAAAGATGAGGCTGGAGGGGAAGATGATGGGTGGGGGGGGAAATGATGGAGAGATGAAGAAGGGAAGGAAAGGTGAGGCTGGAGGAAAATGATGGAGAGATGAAGAAGGGAGGGAAAGATGAGGCTGGAGGGGAGGATGGTGGAGGGAAAATGATGGAGAGATGAAGAAGGGAAGGGAAGGTGAGGCTGGAGGGGAAGATGATGGGGGGGGAAATGATGGAGAGATGGAGAAAGGAAAGATGTGGCTGGGAAAGGGAAGATGAGGGGGATGATGATGGGTGGAGATAGAAAGAGAGGAAAGATGAGGGTGAGAAAGAGAAGATGAGAGGGAATGATGGTGAGGGGGTGAGGGAGGGGGGAATGGTGGAGAGGGATGGGGGGGGGAGACAGGGAGATATTAGAAAGTGAAATGAAGGTGATGAAGGAAGGCTGGGAGAGGGAGAGAAGATGAGGGAGATGATGGAGGAGAAAGAGGTGAAGGAATGTTGGAGGGAAGCAGAAGAGGGAGGATGATTGGATGAGGAAGAGGATGATGGTGAAGAAAGACAGTGGAGATAACAGGGGACTTATGGAGAGAAAATGATGATAGAGGAGGGGGTTCTGAGAGAGAGAGAGAGAGAGAGAGAGAGAGAGAGAGAGAGAGAGAGAGAGATAATGATGGGTGGAGGAAGATGATGATGCAGGGCTCGCCAGGAGGGATGAGTGGCCGTGATGAATATTAAAACGCCTGGGTTCGAAGCGCTGAGAGGAACGCCATTTAAATCCGCCTATGAACAAAAATTGATGGATTGGATTTTCGAGGAGAAGGAGACGGAGGAAGAGAAAGGAGGAGAAAGAGGAGGAGGAGGAGGAGGAGATGATGGAGGTGGAAATTTGAGGAGGAGGACGAGGAAGAGAAGATATGAATGATGGTGATGATGATATGGTTATTTTACGTAGATGATGATGCCTATTATATGAACAGCAGTGCCCATAATAATAATAATAATAATAATGATAATAATACGATAAAGAAGACAGGCTGGGATGAAAGGAGGTTTGGTAGTGACCCTTATTCTTCACTTCTATGCCGTATTTTCTTTATTTTCATCATTATTTTCATCATTTTAGTTAATTATCTCAACATTGGGAGGAGTTAATGAAGTCTGTAACCCCTTCAGTTCGAAAAATCCCCCCTAAGTATTATAAAACCGTCTGAGAGTAGTACGAATAAATAAATCATTTGGAGATGGCATTGGTGGAGGTACTGAAGCCTGTCTCTAACCCCTCCATCAATCCCTAACCCCTCCATCTGTCCTCAACCCCTCCATCTCTCCCTAACCCCTCCATCTATCTCTAACCCCTCCATCTATCGCCAACCCCTCCATCTATCTCTAACCCTTCCATCTGTCCCTAACCCCTCCATCTATCTCTAACCCCTCCATCTATCTCCAACCCCTCCATCTCTCTCCAACCCCTCCATCTCTCTCTAACCCCTCCAGCTCTTAAAAGTCTCCTCAGCTGAATAAAATCGTCGTGAAATAGAAGAGTTAAATATAGAGTACGTGCTTGGCCTGAAGGGGTTAATGGCAGGGGAAGAGTGCAGTAATAGAGATGAATTTGAGGGGGTGACTAAAGAGGGGGCAGTGGATGTGCTGTGTCATGGGAGGGGAGGGGGAGGGGGAAGGAAGAGGGGTAGGGGAAAGGTGAGGGAGAGGGAGAATGAAGGGAAGGGGGTGAAAGCGGGATAGGGGAAAGGTGAGGGAGGGGGAGAAGGAAGGGATGGGGGGAAGAAAGAGGAATAGGGGAAAGGGACAAGGGGAGACGAAATGGAAGGGGAAGGAAGGGCTGGGGGAAGGAAGAGGACCAGGAGAAAGGGGCAGGGAGGGGGAGAAGGAAGGGAAGGGGGTGAAAGAAGGATAGGGGAAAGGGGTAAGGAGGGGGAGAAGGAAGGGATGGGGGGAAGAAAGAGGAATAGGGGAAAGGGACAAGGGGAGACGAAAGGGAAGGGGAAGAAAGAGACCAAGGAAGGAAGAGGTATAGAGGAGAAGGGGAAAGTGGAAGGGGAAAGGGATGGGGAAGAAGAAAAGGTAAGAGAAGAAGGAGGAAGCGGGGAAGGAAGGGGCAAGGGGAAAAGAAAGGATAGAGGAAGCATGGAAAAAAGTGGTAGAAGAAAGGGGAGAGAAGGACGGGAAGGGATGAAGGAAGAGGGAAGTGGAAGTAAGAGGGTAGGGTAGGGAGAGTAGAGAGGAATGAGAAAGAGAGGAAGGGTGGAGGAGGGGAAGAAAGGTATAGAAGTGGGAGAAGGAAAATGAGGAAGGAAGAAAACAGAAGGAGGAAGAAGGGGGAGGGAGAAGGAACTCAGGTTGAGGGAGAAGAGGTGCAGTGGGAGGTTGGAGGGGGAAGGGAAGGGAGTAAGATGGGGTGGTGGGGGAGAGGAGGGGAGTGATGGGGGGTAGGAAGTGGAAGGGGGTGAAGTGGAGGAAAAGGAGGAAGGAAGGGGAGGGGTTGGGGGTAAGGAGGGGAGGGATTGGGGGAGTGGGGAGAGGAGGGGAGTGATAGGGTGTCTCTTGGGAGAAGCCATCGCCCCTGGTGGAATGATCGTGCTATTATCATCATCCATCTTGAAGGTGTTTGTCAGGAGCAAGGACCATCACGCCCCATTACCCATTAACTCGGCCACCTCGCCACACAAAAGGGAAGCACAACTCTAGACGAGGTTGATGTAATGGCACGAAGCAGGCAGGACACAGAGTCGAACACCTTATTATAAAAAGATTCGGATCCCTTGTATTACACATTCGAATCCCTTATCGAATATTCTGTAACTTGGGAATATTTTGTAATGGTGGGGTATTTTGCAACGCCGATATTGAGTAACTCGACCACTTCACCAGTCTAAAGCGGGGCACAACTCTAGACACGGTTAATCTAATGGTACATAATGGGTAGTTTTAGATTCCAACTCTTTATATTTTCACTTCGGGGTTTGTTGTGAGTTGACAGGTCGTACTGATAGGAAATTAATCTCTCTCTCTCTCTCTCTCTCTCTCTCTCTCTCTCTCTCCGTAGTCGCAGAAGGGGGCGCTGACGCAGGCCTGAAGTGATCATTAGAGGGGGGACTTAGGAAGACCTCTCAGGACGCGGGTTGACGGGCGGAGGTTTATTGAATAATTGATGGGCGTCATTATGTAGTCCGCGGAGACTCTTGCACGATAAGGGCGGACTGATGAAGTTATGGGCGCGGGGAGGGGAAGGGGGAGAGAGGAGGGGAGGTACAAGTAGGGTTTGGGGAGAGAGAAGGGAGATATGGGTAGGGTGTAGGGGAAGTGGAAGAGGCGAAGGGGAGGAGGGAATGGGAAGAGAAGAGGACGTATGTGTGAGAAGAGGAGATGAGGGGAGGGAAGGAGGGGAGAGAGAAGGTGAGGAAAAGAAAATAAAGTTATGAGATAGATGTGTGTGTATGTGTATGTGTGTGTGTGTGTGTGTGTGTGTGTGTGTGTGTGTGTGTGTGTGTGTGTGTGTGTGTGAGTGAGAGAGAGGGGGGGGGGAAGGTGTCAGAAGGGAAGGACAAGAGGGGAGAGATAGTATATGGGTAGAGGGGGATGCAGGGGAAGGGGGGGAAGAGGAAGGAGGGGAGGAAGAGTTATGGGAGGAGGTTATGGTAGAGGGGGGAAGGGGAGGAGTGGGGGAGCTGTCATTCACTTTGTCACAGGGTTGGCAAGGTGACGAAAGAGATGGAGGAGAAGGGAGAGGGAGGAAAGATAGGGAGACAGGGGAGGGAGAAGGGGGAGGGAGGAAAGAGTGGGAGAGAGAGGGAAAGAGGTGAAGAAGAGAAATTTTGGAGTGAGCAGAGATGTGTAGTGTAGCAGATGAGTGGATGGTCGGCACTCCCCGTAATTAATATCAACGAAGTGACGTCACGTGACCAATTTGCATATCCCCAGGGAGGTGATCAGATGACCCTAGTGGGCCTTCGGGGGGGGGGCGGTGATGGCCTGGGGGGATGATGATAGGAGGGAATGATAGGCTGATGATGATGATACTGGATGATGGAAATGAACTCCCTAAAATGTCAATACAGAATAGGATGCTTATGTTGATGGAATATTCTGAAGTTATTGATAAAGGTACAGGAATAATTAGAGGTTTGTGATGGTAGAGAAATAATAATAATAATAATAATAATGATGATGATATGATGATGATGATGCAAATAGACTGACTAAAATGTGCACACGGAACACGATACTTGGTCTTTCCATCTCGTCGGTTGAGGAAGGTACCTAACACCTTTTCCTAATCGATTTATTTTACATATTATACCTTCCTATCCACTTCTGTCTTATATTGATCCTTCCAGTATCGCCATACTCTGTATAAATAACGTGCTAAAGGATAGTGACCAGCCATATCCAAAAGTAAATCGGTAAGAAAGAGGTGTTAGGGAGCTTTCTTCACGGGCCTAAATGTTGATGTAAAATTCTGAAATAAATGACGAAGGTACAGATGATAGGGTTGTGATGAGAGAAATGGTATGATGATGATGATGATGATGATGCAGAGTGATAGAAATGAGCTGGCGAAAGTGTGAACAAGAAATGGAATGTGATGTAGGGAGTGGAAATGAAAGGAAATGGAAGCAGTGATAGATTGATAGTGATGATGATGATGATGGTAATGGATGATGGAAATGACCTGATGAAATTGTGAATAGGGGAATGGTCGCTTGATGTTGATGAGAGAGAGAGAGAGAGAGAGAGAGAGAGAGAGAGAGAGAGAGAGAGAGAGAGAGAGATTGGAGGGAATGAGAGCAGAAAAAGAGGGCAGGGGAAAAGATGGGGAAAGGAAGAGGGGAAGTGAGAGAGGGGAGAGGAAAATCAACTGTGGGAGGGGAGGGAGGAGAGTGAGTGAGAGAGAATGAGAGGGGAGGAAAGAGGAAGGGGAAAAAGAGAAAGAGAGAGAGGAGGGAGAGGGGAGAAAGAGAGTTAGGGGAAAGTGAGAGTGGGGAGGCAGAAACGTGAAGGGAGGGAGGGAAGGAGGGGAGAGAGGAGGGAGGGAGGGAGGGAGAGGAAAGAGGGGAGAAGAGAGAAGGGGGACATACGCGTACCGGAAAATGACGCAATAAAAACATATGCACCGCTTTAATACTCGCTTGACAAGACCAGGGGCGCGACGGATGGGCTGAGGGGAGAGGAAGAGGGGAGAGGGAGAGGGGAGAGAGGTGAGGAAGTGGGGAGAGGGGTGAGGAAAAGGGGTGAAGTGGTGAGAGGTTAGAAGAGAGGGGGTGATGTGGAGTAAGGGTGGGGACGAGGGGTGAGAATAGATGAGAAGGGTGAAGGATGTGGGATGAGGATGTGGAGTGGGGTGAAGAGGGAAGCTGAGGGGAGAGGGTGTCCGACTGGGGGGTGATGGGAGATGCTGAGGGTTTGGGGTGAGGATGTGAGGGGTGTGGGTTGCTGGGAAAGGCTAAAGAAAGAGGGGTGAGGGATGAGGAAGAGGGGTGTAGGTGAGGACGTGGGGTGAGAGGTGAGGAGAGAGGATGTAAGGGCTGAGGATGAGAGGAGAGGGTAAGGGATGGGAGATGAGTCTGAGGGGAGGGGGATGAGGATAGGGAGGTGAGGATAAGGGATGAGGATATAAGTATGAGTGAATCAAGAGGGACAGAAATTTTACAGCTGTCATAAGAGGGAGAAGAATAAGAGTACGATATAATAATGTGTCTTGAAAGGTGATACTGGGAGAGAGAGAGAGAGAGAGAGAGAGAGAAGTAGAGACGTCTCAACAGGAAAGGGCAAAAAACACACCCAGAAATGCCACAAGAGTCAGATCTGCCAAGAGAGGCTCGGGAATGGTAGAAGAGATTCACGAGAATGGTGGAGAAATACATGGTAGGAAAATACACAAGAATGGTAGGAAAAAAACACGAGAATGGTAGGAAGAAACATGAAACTGGTAGATAAAACACGCTAATGGTAGGAAAGTGCACGAGAATGGTGGAAAAATACACAGTAGTTGAGAAATACACGAAAATTGTGGATATTTTAGCAGGTATGGAGACTTTAGCAGGTATAGAAACAGCAGGTATAGATAGAGACTTTAGCAGGTATAAACTAGTAGGTTCAGAGACGTTCGCAGTCCATGGTAGGGCAGGCATAGAAGCAGAGATGTCCCTGCATGAATAGGCGCACACACACACACACACACACACACACACACACACACACACACACACACACACACACACACACAGGGATGGAGCGAGTCAGTCGTGCAAGAGGGAATAAAAGCCAGCCACACACATACAGACAGGCAGGCAGGCGGGCAGGCAGGCAGGCAGAAAGTCAGGCAGGCAGGCAGGAAATAGTGTGGAGCGGGGCGGGCGAGGGATTGTGGAGGGGAGGCAGAGGACACTGGCTGGAGACCAAAAATTGAATAGGCCATTTTGAAGGGGGGACTTGGGATGAGCGAAAACAAATTGATATTGGATGTAGGGGCCAGAAAAATATGACTACGCGGCAGGGGACGTGGAAAATGTGCATGATTGTGGCCGGAAATGCTAAGGACTTGAGCAGACTGCATTACGTGCTGTACTCCTTTCACTCTCACTTGGCCTAAAATCGCCATCTCTCCATTTTTTACTGCATGACCTGCTGTACTCTTTTCACTCTCACTTGGCCAAAAAATCGCCATCTCTCCGTTTTTGCCTGCATGGTTTAATATACTGTTTTCATTTTAACGACGTAAAATTGCCGTCGGTCCATCCTGAGTGCGAGTTTTAACAGTTGATTAACGCTAGAGTATGATGCTAGTCACGAAGAAGCGCAGTGGGAATGGCTGTAGAACCGTAGCAGTGTCTTTATTGTCACTGAAGCATGTGAGATGAGCAACAAAAAGAACGAAAATCTGGGCCAGGTTGGGATGAAAAGAGTAGAGCGAGGTGAATTGGGTGAGTGAATATCCGTGTGATGGTATGGGCATTCTAGTATTCCGTTCCAGCTAACGCCAGACGATTTTATTCAGCTGAGAGTGCGTCGTAGGAGCCTGAGTGTGTTACTGAGAAGGACAGTGCCGTAGAGTGCAATAGGTGAATGATTAGTGTGTAGTGTGTAGGGTGTAAAGATGATGTGTGGTTAATGTACTGTAGTGTGACGTGTGAAATGTTTTGGGCATTGAATGAGTCAGTGATGCATAGGGTGAGTTGGAATACTAGTGTCATAGGGTGAAACAGGTGAATCATCAGGGTGAGGTGTGTAGGGTGATGAACAGGTGTGGGGGAAGTGAGCTGTGAAATGATGCGCGAGGGAGGTGCCTAAGGGATGGAGTAGGTGAGTGTGGTTTGGGGTAAGGTATGAAATTGCACATAAGACAGGTGAATTATTAGAGTGAAGTGTGTAGGGTGTTGAGTTAGTGTGTGGTAAATGAGAAGTGTGAGGGAGGTGTCCTGGGAAGTGAGTAGGTGAGTGAGGTTTGGAGTGAATTGTGAAAGTACACAGGCAGTACACATATCAAGATGAACAGTAACGAGGGGTATCTGATAACCTAATACTGCGTACATTATAGATCCACATAATGTACAGTATGCCAAAAGGAGAGAAAGGAGGATGGCTCTCCCTACACACACACACACACACACACACACACACACACACACACACACACACACACACACACACACACACACACACACACACACACACACACACACACACACACACTTATTGGAAAAAAACGATGTGATAAATTGATATAGGAAATTCAGAAGAGGGACTACGTACAATGATCTATGTATCCGTAATATGCAGTTCTGAAAAGTGAAGTTGAAAGGGTGAGATATTAGAGTGAATTGGATAGGGTGCTGGAAGGGTGGCGGTAATTGAGTTGTGAGGTGAAGTGTGAGAGAAGTGGCGTGGGAAGTGAGGGAGTGAGGAAGGCGTTGAGTGAGTGAGTGAGTGAGGAAGGGGATGAGTGAGAGAGGCACGAGTAGGTGTACCGTTGTAAGTGAGTGAGTGAATGAGTGAGGAGGGTGTTGAGTGGGTGAATGAATGAGGAAGATAGTGAGTGAGGAAGTTGTTGAGTGAATGAGTAAAGAAAAGATTTTGAAATAAGCGAGAAAGGTGTCTGAGTGAGTGATTATGATGGATAGCGTCACGGAGCGGAATGAGTGACTTACGGGGGTGAGGTGGAGAGGGCATTGAGCGGATGATGTTGAAATTAAGTTGCGCAGCCGAGTGTGAGAGGAGGGCCATGGGAGTTGAGTGAATGAGTGATGTAGGGAACTAGTTATTTAGTCAGTTATTCACGTAGTTAATCATCTCTGTACCTAGTTATATGGTGAAGCGAGGGATGAATGAGAGTGAATTGTTAGTGAATGTAGAGATGGGACATGATCAACATTGCATTGCATTTCCTTTCCCATACTTTCTCACAGTACTAACTTAAAATGCTAACTCTCTCTCTCTCTCTCTCTCTCTCTCTCACACACACACACACACACACACACACACACACACACACACACACACACATTCCACTTTCTCTCTTGTGCGAGCCGGAGTATGTTTGGGGATAGTGTTGGAATTGGCATCACTGTGACAAATGACTCTCCCTCTGAACTTGGAAGTGTTGGTGATGGTGTGGTGGTGGTGGTGGTGGTGGTGGTGGAGTGTGGTTGATTGGGTGTGGTAGGGGTGGTGGAGTGTGGTAGCTGTGGCTGTGGTAGTGGACTGTTAATGATTGAGGGATCGTAAATGATGGTCATATGGATGGTGGTGATGATAGTGAATGAGACTGGAGCTGTGATGGTGATAATGAGGGATGGTGGTATGGATATTAATAGTGATGATGATAGTAGTGATGATGGTGAAGAAGGAGGTTGGAGCTGTGAAAGTGATAGTCAGTGATGGTGATAATGATGGTATGGTGAAGGAGGAGGCTGGAGCTGTCATAATGAGTGATGGTGATGGTGCAAATGATGGTGATAGTGAAGGAGGAGGCTGGAGCAGTGATAGTAAGTGGTGGTGATAGTGATGATGATAGTGAGGGAGGAGGCTGGAGCAGTGATAGTAAACGGTGGTGATAGTGATGGTGATAGTGAAAGAGGAGGCTGGAGCTGTGATGGATGATGGTGTCACTGCTGGCGGAATCACATATATTTCTCATGGACTTTTCTTTTGCCCTTTCCTTGCTCATCTTTTTCGCTCCCTGGAGAGGAAGATGAAAAAGAAGATGGAAAGAGAAAACGAGGAGGAAGGGATAGAAGAAGAGGAAAGACTGACATAGAGAATATGAAGAAAGGAAATATTAAAGTGAAGGAAAGGGAGAGAACCAGAAGAAGAAGGAATACAAGAGAGGATATGGGAGGAAAGAAAGGAAGGCAGATATTGACAGCAAGTAAGGACAGGAGTAAAGGAAAAGGAAGAAGAGGGGGAAGGAACAGGGAAGAGAAAGGAAGGAAGAGAAACAGAAGGAAGAGGAAAAACGGATGAACGGTAGCGGAAGAAAGAGACAGGATTCAGAAAGGAAGGGATAATCAAAAGGGATGAGAGAGAGAGGGAGAAGAAGAGGAAGAAAGGGGAAGAGAAATGGAACAGAGAGAGAGAGAGAGAGAGAGTATGAGGCAGTGACACAGGAGAAAAACAATAAGAATGACGTGAGAGAAAGGATATACAAACAATTTATCTTATTTATTTTTCCAGTCCCTCTAAGTATGTTTTGTATGTATGTATGTATGTATGTACGTATGTATGTATATATGTATGTATGTATGTACGTATGTATGTATGTATTTATGTATGTATGTAGGGCCTAAACCACACAGTTGATCTTCCTCATCACAACTCCACCATACATAAACAGACCCTCCTCTCTCTCTCTCTCTCTCTCTCTCTCTCTCTCTCTCAATCTACGCCTAAATCCAGCCCCAGATTGATCATGCGTGTCGTGAATAATAGAAGTTGCGGACAAACACACTCCCGTTTTGAAACTTTGATGAAGCCTCCACACTCGCTAACTTTTAATTAATTAGAAAATATAGGAAGGGCTGAATCGTAGAGCAGGACTGAAAAGTGACGCTGTGTTGTGCGATGCATACCCCTGTCCCCCCCCCCTATTTCCACCCCCTCCCCCACCTCCCCCTTCTCCTTTCGCCCCTCTCCCTCCCCCCTACCCCTTCCTTTCCTTCCTTCGTTCCCATCCCCTACCCCACACCACTTCCCTCCCCCCTTCCCCTCACCTACTCATCTTTTCCCCCCACTTCCCCTTCCACTCTTCCCTACCCCCCTTCCCCTCCTCCCTCCCCCACCACTTCCCTCCATCTCTCCCTCTATCTCATCCACCATACCCTCTTTTCCTCCTCCTACCCCCCACATACCCCCCTCCATCCCCACCCCATCCCCTATTTTTTTAGAGCACACACACACACACACACACACACACACACACACACACACACACACACACACACACACACACACACACAGAACAGACGATAAATAATGCCAAAAAAATGATCTCTGGGGAAATGTAGAATGAGAGAGAGAGAGAGAGAGAGAGAGAGAGAGAGAGAGAGAGAGAGAGAAATCGATAGACCGAGGGAGATATGAAAGAAGAGACAGACAGCCTTAGATAATAGAGGTGATAAAGATTACTAGAATGACAAAGCGATTAGGGAGGAACGAATATGGATGAGAGAGAGAGAGAGAGAAGGGGGAGGGACAGAGACAGATACAGGGGATGAAAGAGTAGTAGCAAGAGCAGAAAGAGAGAGAGAGAGAGAGAGAGAGAGAGAGGCAGAGTTTGCAGGTCAGAGAACAACACAACCAATGGAGTTTATATTATAGCCTTTGAATTTATGGAGCGCCTGTGAGCCAATTTACTGTGTTCGTTCTTGGTATGACACTCAATTAACAATCCAGACAATCAGAGTTATTAATGGCTTCTCCTCGACAAATAAGTAATGAATTCGCTCGGTGCTCTCTCTCCCCTGTTTTGAGAAAGTGTAGGTGTAGCAAGGCCCCTTTCCTCATCTCTCCCCACCCCTCTTATCTCCCCCAAGCCTTCTTTCCTCTCCCCCTTTCCCCTGTCTCTCCTCCCCACCCCCAACCTCCTCTTCTCATTCCTTCCACCCAACCATCTTTCCCCTCTTCTCTTACCTCCCCACTCCCCCCATTCCATCTCTCCCCCACCCCTCTTCCCTTTTTTCCCTTCCCCCTCTCTCCCCTCACCTTCCCCCTGCCTCCTTTTTCATCCCGACGTCTCCCTTCCTCCCCTCTACCTTCCTCAGTTCCTTGCCACTGAGACGTAGCAATTGGTGTGTGTGTGTGTGTGTGTGTGTGTGTGTGTGTGTGAGAGAGAGAGAGAGAGAGAGAGTCCATCTTCACAAAGAAAAATAGGCTATAGCATTAAATAAAAGGCCAGAGAATAGACCCACCTTCACTTAAAATAGGTGGAAAAAAAAAATAGCATTGAACAGAAAGGCAACGAGAAGGAGAATAGCCTAAAATAAAAGCCTTGAGACTGTGTAGCTTCGAAAGGAATAGAATTACATTAAATAAAAGATACGAGAATATTTCCAAGAAGTACTAGAGACGAAATAGCAATAGTTGAAAATATCGAGTCAAGTTTCACAAAGACAGTGTAAATAATAAGGAAATACTCATCAGAAGGACGAAGAAGAGAAGAGATTGGCTTAAGATGACAGACTAGAGAATATGTGTGAATTCAGAAAGGCTTCGATAATAAAGGAACACCAAACAGAGCGACCAGCAAATGAAGGAATAATAAAAAAAATAATAATAATATTAACAGGGACTTAGTCTGGCTTCAATAACAAATAAAAAGAATAAAAATAAATGTCCCCAATAAATCTAATAACAGTAAGATGAGATGGGATGAAAATAAGAGTCTATAAGGTATATTTTTCCTTCAGATATGTCTAAAAAGAAATATGTATATGGACAGCAGAACACCAGCACAGAAATTGAGTACTATGTGATACAAGCATAGGAAAGGAAATAAAGGATCGGAAAATAAGTCCAGCACTATTAAGAAAAAGAGAGTAAAGAAACAGACAGTGGTAAAGCCGCACAAGAACTGAGTCTCATTAAAAATAAATGCATGGAGAGTAAGTCCATGTTAGGGCAGTGTAATCCCAGTCAGTCAGGTACAAACTAAGAGTCCAGGTAAGTCCATCCTCGCCATTAAATAGATAAAATAACGCCAAAGAAAAGAGCCAGGTTGAGGCGATATAATATACTTGGTTGTTTTTACCCCAGTCAATAAAAGTCCTTGGAGAAAATAACACAGAATTCCAGATGATAAGCCAAGCATCATCAGTAAATAGATAAGTAAATAAATAAAATAACGGCAAAGGAAAGAGCCAGGTTGAGGCGATATATATACTGGGTCGTTTTTATCCTGGCCAGTATAAGTCCCCGCAGAGGGAGTTGGTCAGTTGGCGCGCGACGCAGACAAATGAGCATCGGCCAGCTGAAACAAATGAACATCTAGAAAATGCGATCTTGCCCCGGGCCCCTGTGTATGTTTATTGAATCCCGCGGAGTATTGAGACCCCTCTATAAACCCGGGTGGTGCTCTGGCCAGGGAGGTTTTTCATTCAGAGTAGGAGGGAGGGAGAAGGAGGAAGACAAGAGGGAGAAAGAGTGGGAAGCCCGAGGAAAGGGAAAGGGAGGACGAAGAAGAGGGTGTGGGAGGGAGAGGAGAGGGAGAAAGATTGGGGAAAGGGACGAGGAAGAAGAGGGTGTGGGGGGGAGAAATATCTGGGAGGCTGAGGACAAGGAAATGGAAGAAGAAAAGGTGAAGAGGGAAAGAGAGAGGGAGGAATACAAGAGGGAGAAAGAGTGGGGAGCCTGAGGAGAAGGAAAGGGAGGAAGAAGAGGGAGTGGGAGGAAGAGAAGAGGAAGAAAGATTGAGGAGGCTTAGGAGAAGGAAAGGAAGGAAGAAAAGGAGAAGAAGGAAAGAGAGAGGGCGGAAGAGAAGGGAGAAAGATTGGGGTGCCTGAGGAGAGGGAAAGGGAGGAAGAGGAAGTGAGATTGGTGAGGTAAAAGGGAAAGGGATAGGGAAGAAGAGGGGATAAGAATAAGTAATAGATTCCAGGAGCGAAGGGAGGCGCAGGGGAGAGAGGAATGGGGCTGCAGAAAAAGAGAAGAGGGAGGGAAAGCGAGGAAGTGGAGGGGAGAGAGGGAAATGGAGGAGGGAGAAGAGGAGAAGAAAAGAGGGAGAGAAAGTGGGCAGACGGAGGGGAGAGAGGGAAGGTAGAAGGAAGAGGAGGAGGAGGAGATGGAGAGAGAATGTTGAGGCGAAGGGCGAGATTTTCATTCAGAGAGAGAGAGAGAGAGAGGCTGAGGCAAGGAATTGGTGTTATGTCTGAGTCTTGGATGGTCTCTGTATTGACTTGGGGATGTTGATCATTTATCCAGATTTCTCGAACCGGTCAGACTCGTAGACAAAGTGTGTTTCCTCTTTTTCCCCGTTCACCCCGCAGTGCAGTTGGGGACCTGGCTGTAATTTCGATTGTTGCGCGTCTTATTTCAGGGGAAGACTGTACCCTAGCACTGATCTGACTTAATTACCCCTCGTGCGGTATCATAAACAAAATAAGTCGCGTAGGAGAAGGTGTTAGGGGGCTTCCTTTACCGACGAGAGCACGAGCCTACGTCTTCTCCAACCTGCATATGTTTTTCCTACTTTTTCCGTCGCGTTGTGTCGGTGTGGGGATAGGGCGATTCTGTCTTCGAATACATCCATCTTGTGCCTCTATTTTGTGTGTGCTATTCATTGTAGCGCTGTTAAAAGAACGTATGTGACGCCATTACTGTGTTAGGAACGTTGGGTGTTAGAACGAATTGCTGTTAGAAAGTATGGAGTTAGAACGAATTGCTGTTAGAAAGTATGGGGTTAGAACGAATTGCTGATAAAACGTATGGTGTTTGAATGTATTGTTGTATAGATGCAAGTCAGAGTGAATATATTTATTTTTTTTTATACGGCCATTCAAACGCCCTGTAACTATGATTAATTGCGGGGAAGACTTGTTTATCGGAAAAAAAAAGGCATAGATTCTTATTACTTCCTCTCTTTATCATTTATACAAAAAAGAAAGCAAGAAAGAAAGAGATAAGAGGTAAATAAGGAGACAAGGATCATGCACTCTTTTTCCACATTAATCCAAAACTAATCCAAGTCTAAATCTAAACTGCAAGCGATTTTAGGAGCAGTTATTTACAGCTTCATAAATTCTCAAATCCATCTTTTCCAGAATGCTGTATATATATGTATGAATCATCCCTGCATAACTTTCTGGGGGGGACAGTCAGCATGTATTCCAGTGTGATATATGAGGCACATATTTCACAACCAGGGCCGGTGTAAGCTGGTGTCTGGGGGAGGTGGTGGCCAGGTGGTTGGAGGGGAGGTCTCGTGTTTAAAAGGACGCGAGTTCGATCCAGGCTGAGGCAGGGAATGGTTTGATGACGTGAATTTCGCAAGACTGATTGATATTCCACATAACCCACCCCTGCAAATACCATCGCACTGGTCTTAAATGAGGCAGGTTTACCATATAAGTATTCAATATAGACGGTGGGTATTAGTGGCGAAGTGGTGGCTTGTGAAGGATTGGGATACTAGACAGGCCATAATCCTGAGACCCACTAATCCAGCAATCCTCCAGCGTGCAACAGATGGCGTGCATACCTTAACAATTCATCACTTTGGCTCACATACCAGAATACCCACACTGAAAAACCATACCCGAATAACAGGAAAAGGAAGATAATGTTATTTTGTTCACCTGTGTTCTCTCTACCGCACGACGATTTTTTTCAGACTTTGTGGAACTTCTTGTAACAGAGAGAGAGAGAGAGAGAGAGAGAGAGAGAGAGAGGGAGAGGGAGAGAGAGAGAGAGAGTTGGGGGGGCAAAATTTTAGTCTTTAGTTTTGTGGTTCTAAAGATAAGTATACATTGAAACATAAATTCATTTTTTAAGGATCTTCAAGGCACAAATCCTCGACCAATCTGCATTATTCTGAGCGAGTGTTGGATTATTTTTTAACTAAACACTGAAATGTAAGATCTAACATTGATTTTTATTATAGCAGATCTTCGTGACAGAAATACTCATCCACTTTTCATTATTATAAGTAACTGCTGGAAAATGAGTTCGTATGTTTGCTCAAGGGGACAGAGTTTGCTATCTATCTATCTATTGCCAGACTCCTTAATCCCGTAAGGGGTGGCTACAAATAAATCGCCTCCATGTCGCCCTGTCTCCCTCCATTTCATTCCCCTGCTCCCAGCTCACACAGCCCTGTCTCATTTCTAAGAATCTAGTAGCTCATCTTCAAAGCACATATACTCAGCAACTCCACATTTATTGTAGTGTTGCAAAGTGCTGTTGGTTGCAGAGAGGCTGGAAATAGAGCGAGGGAGGCAATACATCAGTGACTTTGGAATTTAGTGTTGCTGAAAGACCTAATTATTCATCTTCAAGGCAACGGTGTTTAAAAATTCCGCATTATTGCCAGCGAGTGTTGAAAAATGTTGTTGGTTGCAAAGAGGCGGGAAGTGGGAGCGAGGGTGGCTATAAATCAAGCAGCGGCCACCACACGCGCAACGCTCAATGACCGAGAATTTACGATGTTCATTTTGGAAGTGAGTCCCCGTCCTAGCCATGAGTTAGCGCCATTGTTCGCTGGTAATATAAACAGCACGAGAGAAACATTACACCCATAAATCCTTCATACTTCGTTTTATTATGCATCGTATATTGTGCGCTATTTGTGCCCCCTCTCTCACTCTCTCTCTCGTGGCTCGATGTTGTGTTGCCTACAAACGGATGGGTAGGACACACACACACACACACACACACACACACACACACACACACACACACACACACACACACACACAATTTTACTTCTAGTCACTGGAGTCCGTTTTTCCATTTTGCGTTTTTCTCTTTCCTCTAAAGTCACTAAAATTCACATACTTTGCAGGTTTAATTTTGCTTCTATTCTCTTCTTACATACGCTTCTTTGATCTTGGTAATTTTTCTTGCATAGATAGCCTCGTTAAGGGTCTGTGGACATCATATGTGTACCTCCATTTCGTTCCTATTTACTCTCTCTTCCTTCCACTCACTCTCCTCTCGTCTGCCCTCTCCTGTTCTCAAAGTATCCCTCCTTCTCTCTCTTTTTTTCCTTTTCTCCTCTCCTCTCCTCTCTCCCCATCAGACACGCGTTGCTCTTTCGCAGTCACGCGCCCCTCTAACTCAGTTCATGTGCCCTTTGGAATAATTAGTCATAGGGTCCAGATTAAAAGTTTTACGGGGACTTGTTTGCATGGTTTAAGTTTGGCCTTATAGGATATTCATGAACTGCATCGACCCCTCATGCTTTCAGTACAAAAATGGGTGTTATCTATCTTTTATCTCTCTTTATCTGTCTGGTGTCCTAACTCACGGCACACACACACACACACACACACACACACACACACACACACACACACACACACACACACACACACACACACACAGCCCTGTTGGTTAGACGTCCTGGTCCCGGTGTACTCTGCGAATGCCCACAGCGAAGTGCCTTGTTTCAGTGTTTTGCGTGTGTGATTACAACGGTGTGATAGTCCCCCGTGTAGGTGAGTGATCTGGCTAATTGTTTGACTGCAAAGTATAGTTAGTGCAGTGTAAATACGGTTTGTTTTACGTCTGTGGGTTTTGTTAATAGATGTGTGCTTGATTTTGCAGTATTAGCTTTTTTTGACAGACGGTGTTGAGTTGGACCTGAGCTGCAGTATGCATCGTAGACATGCAATGAAGAATAAAATTTCCATTCCCTCTTTCCTATGAAATTTCCTTGACAGTTTTTATATGCTGAATGATGGTCTCTCTCACTATTTCTTGCCGGCTTCGGCTGGAGGGTTTGGTGGGTGGTGGGAAGCCTCATTAGCTACTAGATTAGTGTTGTTAGTTGTAACCTTCCCTATACCAAACACCCACCAAAGGACCAACAGGTCTGTTGCTGTTCGCTCTCCTTTGTACTCCCTCCTCCTCTACTTTCTCCTTCCTGCCTCCCGCACATTTTTCTCCATTCATTCCTCCACTAGAGTCGCCCTCCTTCCTCCCTCACATCTTCCTCCACCTCGTTCTCCCCTCTTCTTCCCACCTCCACCATCATCTGAAAATGAAGATAATCGAGGTCGCCGAGTCATTAGGCGCCGAGATCCTCTAAGTGGGGCCTTATTAATCCGAAAGCAAAACACTCGTCGACGGGAGGGAGTTTAGTGGGGCTCTTTATCCCCCCCTGCCACCCCTGAGGTGTCTAGGGTTCAGGGGAGTCTAGTGAGGCTCTGTTCCCCTTGGAGACCCCCCCACCTGGGATGTGTTGGGTTCAGGGGAGTCTAGTGAGCCCCTTTCCCTCTGAACCCCCCTTGAGATATGCTGGGTTTTGGGGAGTCTGGTGAAGCTTTGTTCCCCGTTGATAATTCCCTCAACTGAACAGAATTGTCAGCTTTTACCCAGTTACCCTTAAAACTATCTTCTCGCCCTCAGGGGTCCCAAAATCTCCCTCAAAATCTCTCCCTTCCCTCCATTTGCCCTCCATATGCCTCCCTTACGAACTGCCTTTATTCACAACCTCCATCACAGCTTTGCCTCGCAGGAAGAAACTATAATTCACCTAGTTTCTTTTTTTGTCTTTCTTTTTCTGTCTCTCATTTTCTGTTGGGGTAAAAGAAGCTTCCTAATCTATGAAGCAGTCTTGTAATCGCAGTGTTTCCAGGCATCTCGAAATCAGCAGGTCTTGACTCTGGCTTTTCTTGTATTTTTCCCAGGAGTAATTACTTTTTAACCTTCCAGCCTTAAGCTTTTTCGAGTTTGCATGAAGAAAAATGGCATCCGCACCAATCCTCACCCCTCATGCCGGCCGCGTAAACCGTCTGCCAGCTGGTGTGGTCTTGCAGCGGTCACATGCACCCTCAGCCGGCCGCGTAAACCGTCTGCCAGCTGGTGTAGTCTTGCAGCGGTCACATGCACCCTCAGCCGGCCGCGTAAACCGTCTGCCAGCTGGTGTAGTCTTGCAGCCGGCCACGTAAACCGTCTGCCGGCTGGTGTGGTCATGCAGGGTCCTCGCAGCCGGCATCTCCGTCAGAGGGAAGGCCGGAATGTGAGGAAGGAGCAAAGTTTTAATTGAATTTTCCCCAAATCTCAAAAGTCTCCCCGAGTCATAATCAATATTCCCTCAAACAGCCGACTGGGGGAATGTGGTTTTAGAGCACCACTTGTGAAGAGCGCTTAACACTTATCTCTCACTGTAGAGCACCACTTATGAGCCGTAGAACACCACTATGAACACCTCTTTGAGAACTTTTTAGCACTTAACACTTACCGCCGCTTCACAACGCCACTTTCAGCCCTTAACACTTGTCATCACTTAATAAAGCCACTTTTGAGGAGCACTTAACACTTGTCTCTAGAACACCACGTTAATGCACAGAACATCACTTATGAGCGCACTTAACACGTCGATAGGATGGGATATTACTTTAGAACGCCTTTGAAGAGAGTGTAATACCTGAGGATTACTTAACACTTTGTAGTCCTCCCCCTCCAAGCGTCTCCTTCTCTCCTCCGATCCTCTTCTAACTCCAAAGTCTTATCCCTCTTCTCCAGTCCTCCCCTCTTTCTCCAACTCTTCTTCCTCTTCTCCAATCCTTTTCTTCGTCCTCTCCAACTTTCCTTCCCCTCTTCTACCCTCTTTCCCACTCCCCATCCCCTCTCCTCCCCACTTCTCCCTCTCTTCTTACTCCAGACTCTCGCTTCCATAGCCCCTCTTCCCCTCCCATCCCATCTCTTGCTTTTACCTTCCTCCAGGCCTTTCTCCAACCCTCCCTTCCCTTCTCTCCCCTCTCTCTCCCCCCTCCAAACCCCCAGCTACCCTCCCCAATCGAAAAAAAGGGAGACAAAAATAAATTTCCACCAATAAAAAGGTCCTGAGAATCGAGGGGGAGGGTGGTGGAGTGAAGAGCGTGCAAAATACGCCATTATCCCACCCATCATACAATCTGGCGGTGCGGCGGTGAAACGATAGCTATCAGGATATTACATACACTCTCTCTCTCTCTCTCTCTCTCTCTCTCTCTCTCATAATTCCTACTTATTTTTACGTTGTCCCATTTTCTCCCAGCCCTCACTCTCCTCTCGTCTCATCTTTTCTCCTCTTCTCTTTGCTCCTCATCTCTTCTCTCTTTTTTCTCTTACTCCTCTCTCTCTCTCTTCCCCAGCACCCCACCCATCATACAATAAATGGTGCCACAGTGAAAGCGATCTCTATCAGGTTATTAAACATACACCCCACCCTCTCTCTCTCTCCCATCATTTCTCTCTTTTTCTTTCTCCCCTCACTTCTCTTTTCTCTCCCCACACTTCTGCTCTTCTCCCCTCCTCTCTTCACTTCTCTCATCTTTTCTTCTTCCTCTTCTTGAGGGGTGGGAGAGGAAAGGAAGGAAAAAAAAAAAAAAAAAAATCTCCATATGCCTTAAGTTAACACACCAACCCCACTCATCCCCAAGCCCTCTTCTCCCCTCCTTCCCCCTTCCTCTCCTCCCCAAGCCTCCTCCCCCACTGCAAGTATAACCCCCCAACTGTGGTGTATATAACGAGAGAGACATATATCGGAGGAGAGTATGTTGGAGCGGGTAGGGGAGCATATAATATAGTGGGGAAAATAAAGTGGGAGTTTTTATGGCTCCTGCTGCCTGTGTGGGGAGGAGGAGTGGGGAGGAGAGGGAGAGAGAAGGGGGGAGTAAGGGGTGAGAGGGATGGGAGGGAGGGAAGAAGTTCTGGGGAGCAGGGGAAGAGGGAAGGTGGAGGGGGCGAGGAAAGAGGGAGAGAAGGGAATATGAAGTAAGGGAAGTGAGTGGGGGGAAAGGAGAAGAGGAAGGTAGGAGAGGAGTAGTGAGGGGGAAAGAAAAGGAGAAGAGGGGATATAGTTGGGGAAAACGAAGGGAGGGGGGAAGGTAGGGAGGAGGAGGCAGTGAGACGAGAGGGGAGAAAGCACAAAGGAATTAGGAAGGACTGAAGAAGAAAGGAAGGTGAGGGAACGAACGAAGTAGAGGATTAGAAGAAGGAAAAGAGAAGAGTGAAGTGAAGGATGACAAAAGGAAGAAGTAGAGGAATAGAGAGGAAGGAAAGAAGAGGATAGAGGGGATAGGTGAGGGGGAGAGAAAGGGGGTAGGGGGAGCTGAGGGGAGGGAGAGCCTTGGAGCGAAACAAATGAGAGGGGAAACGGGAGTGATGAAAGGGGAGAGGGAAGAGAAGTGAGGGGAGGAGGGGATTGGAGAGGAAGAAAGGAGAGGAGGGGGTGGTGAGGAGGAGGGGAGGAAGGTAACAAAGAGCCGGGAGAGGTGTGGGGAGGGGGGAGAGAGGTGTGGGGAGACGAGCAGAGGGTTGGGGTGAAAATATGAGAAAATATAAAAGGTAATGAAAGGTGACGAGGAAAACGGGGCAAAATAAAAGAGTTGGAGAGAGAGAGAGAGAGAGAGAGAGAGAGAGAGAGAGAGAGAGAGAGAGAGAGAGAGAAGGAGAGATAGATAGAGAGAGAGAGAGAGAGAGGGGTTACAGGGTGGTTTAATGATGTGTGCAGTATCGGGAGCTAAATCGGCACTGGTCTTGTCCGATATAATAGGCAGAGGGTCTACCAGGGGTCCCTTAGTCATCTCTATGTTAATACAGCACCCCTACCTCCCCCTCCCCCCTCCCTTTTTTTCCCTCTCTCCCTCCCTCCCTCCCACTCTCTGCTCTGTTTTTCCCTCCCACCCCCCACCCTCCCTTTCCTATCTTTTTTTTTTTTTTCTTTCCTTTCCTTCCCTCCTTTTCTCTTCCTCCCTCCCCTCCCTCCCTGCTCTTTTTTCCCTCCCTCCCTCCTTTCCTCCTCCTCTCTCTCTCTCTCTCTCTCTCTCTCTCTCTCTCTCTCGTCCATCACTCACACTGTCCCTCCACCCTTTCCCCTCTCTTCACGCTCACCATCCCTCTCCTCCCCTCTCTCTCCATATTCTCTTTCCTTCATTGTTGTTTTTCCTCTCTCTCTCTCTCTCTCTCTCTATTCCTCAGCCTCCCTGGACCTCATCTCCCCATCCCTCTCCCCACACCCCAGCTCCCCCTATTTCCTCCCCTTCCCCCTCCCCCCAACCCAATCGTGCAGAAGAGCCCCCTGTGCGGATTTTCGCAAGGCCCATGTGCGCACTCATCCCCCCCCCATCCCCCACCCCCGACACTGAGGAGGGGGGGGAGGGGGTCAAGGTAAACATAGAGAGATAAAGATAGATGAAAACATTAGATAAACGTGGGAAAAAAAGGCATAGAGTAGATGAGAAACGCTTAATCCTTCTCCCTCTTCCTTCAGCTTCCCCCTCTTTCTGTTGCCTCATTCCCCCTCTTTGTCACCCCCCACTCAGTCATGCCACCTCAACTTTTTTCTCACTCCCCCTCTTACCTCCTCTCTCCTGCCATCTTCTGCCACCTGCCATCACATTGCCACCAGCCTCATCCTTGGTGGCAGCCCCGTTTCCCCAGACGGGTTGCATCAAAGGCCACTCCTCGAGCAACTTATCATAAACATCCACACTCACGTCCCAGTTTCAGGTCGGCTCCCTCACTTCTGTCTCTCTCACCTTTCTCCCTGACCTGTGTCTCCCTTACCTCTCTCCCTCACCTGTTTCTCTCTCACCTCTTTCCTTCACCTCTTTCTTTCTTACCTCTGTCTCCTTTACCTCTTCTCTCCCTTACCTGTGACTCCATACCTTCCTCTTGACTGTCCCTCACTTTCCACTTCCCTCACTTCTCAGCATCCCTCTTCCTCACCTCTTATCACCCCCACTTCCTGCTTCCCACCCATCTGCTTCCCTCACCTCCTCCTCCTTCACATCCTACCTCCCTCACCTCTGTGTCCTCCGCATCCTACCGTCGTTGCATATACCTCTCTCACATCCCACCTCCCTCTTAGCCCTTCCTCATCTCCCCCTCACTTTCTCATCATCTCCTCCCAAATATTCATAATCTTCAGCCCTGCCTCATCCCAGCATCTCTTTGTCATCCCAGCATCCCTGCCTCATCCCAGCATCCCTGTGTCATCCCAGCATCCCTGCCTCATCCCAGCATCCCTGTCTCATCCCAACTTCCCTGCTTCACCTCAGCATCCCCGTGTCGTCTCAGCATCCCTGTGTCATCCCAGCATCCCTGCCTCATCCCAGCATCCCTGTGTCATCCCAGCACCCCTGTGTCATCCCAGCATCCCTGTGTCATCCCAGCATCACTGCGTCATCCCAGCATCCCTGCCTCACCCCAGCATCCCTGCCTCACCCCAGCATCCCTGCCTCACCCAAACATCCCTGTCTCACCCAAGCATCCCTGCCTCACCCAAGCATCCCTGCCTCACCCAAGCATCCCTTCCTTATCCCAGCATCCCTGCCTCACCCCAGCATCCCTGCCTCACCCCAGCATCCCTGCCTCACCCAAACATCCCTGCCTCATCCCAGCATCCCTGCCTCACCCCAGCATCCCTGCCTTACTGAGAATTCCTCCCCATCTTCTCCCTCATCCTTATTTTTCCTCCCCCTCCCCCCCCTCGTATTCATCACCAGACTCATCTCGGCATCATCATCATAAATATACAAGAGCGTCGTAAGAAAAAGAAAATATCCCGCATTCATTTCTCTCTCTCTCTCTCTCTCACCAACACTTCCATCCCTTCCACCCTCCTTCACTCCCTTACTCCCTTTTCTCAACCCTACCATCAACTCTTCTTCTCTTTCTCATCTCCACCATCAGTGCTACATCTCTCTCACTTCTCTCCCTTTCCTCATCTCCATCATTTCCCTCTTATTCTCACCTCTCATCTCCCTCGCCTCCTTCAGCCTCTTTCATTCTTACCTCCTTTCTTCATTTTCCTCATCTCCACAATCATCTCCCATTCTCACTTGCCTCTCTCATTCCAGCATCACCACCCTCCCAGGCTCACCTTCCACCATCATCACCATCATCTCCATCCACTTCCCACCTCCCCTTCTCCCTCATCTCCCCCGTCATCTCCCCGCCTATCAGCCAGCATCATCTCAGGCCTTGGCAGCATTGAAGAAGACGTGTTATCAAGCTAGCGAGGAAATATATGGAAGATGACAGGGAAAATGCTTTACTCCCTCCCTGTTTCCTCTCCTCTCTCCCTCCTTACCTCCCTTCCTCCCTCTCCTCCAATCTCCCTACCTCCTTACCCCCTTCCCTCCTCTTCTGTCTATGCCTCCTGTCTCCCCTACCGACTCACCCACCTCTTCCTCCCTTCTTTCCTCCCCCCCCTCTCTCATCCCTTCCTCCCTCTCACTCCCCCCTTCTCTCCCTCCCTTCCATCATCCCTCTCACTCTCTCTGTCTCCCTCTCTTCCCTTCTCTCTTTCTCCCTCCTCCTCTCTCCCTCTCTTTGCTTCTTCCAAGTCTCACTTATATTTCTCCGCCTGCCTCACATCCTGCTTCTCTCTTTCCTCTCCTTTCCCTTCCTCTCCTCTCCTCTTCTTTCCCTTCCTTTCTCTCCTCTTCTTTCCCTTCCTCTCCTATCCTTTTCATGATTTCTCTCTCTTCTTTCCTTTTTTTCACCTGTATTATCAACCTTCCTACCTTCGCTTTCCTATATCTTTCCTCCTTCCTTTCTTTTTATTCCTCCTCCTCCTCCTCCTCCTCCATTATCATGCAAAGTATATTCTGTCCGTCAGTTCATTTTATATTTCCATTCATCTTTAGGTTCAAGCACCGCATACCCTTATTTTATCCTGAAATGATCATGTTTATTTTGTTATTTTCATTCTTTCCCTCTTTTCTTTCATTTCTTTATCTCTTCCTTCTTTCCTTCCCTCCCTCTTGCCTCTCTCCTCTTCCCCCCTTCCTTACTCCCCTCTCCCTCGCTTCTTTCCTCTTCCCCTCCCCCTTCCTTCCCTCTCTCTCCCTTCTTTCCTCTTCCCCTCTTCCTTACCACTCCCTCGCTTCTTTCCTCTTCCCCTCTTTCTTACCACTCCCTCGCTTCTTTCCTCTTCCCCTCTTCCCTCTTCCTCGCCTCTTTCCTCTCTCCCTCTTCCTCCCAAAACATAAACATTCAAACATGACATCCAGGACGCATATTCCCATCATAAAACCAGCTCCGATTCTCACGCCCCTCAGATTTCCCCCTCTTTCCCCCTCCCCCACACTTCCCCTTCTCCCTCCATGCCCTCTTTCCTCCCCTTCTTCCCCTCCCGACGCCCCTCCGCCCTTAATCTCTCCCTCCTCCCTCCTCCTTTCTTTTCCCCTCCCCTCTTCCTTTTCTCAGTTTCCCTTCCCTACTCTTATACGTTTATCCTCTCATCCACTACCTCCTTCCTTCCCCCTTCCCCAAACCCCCTAAAAGCCCCTCATTCCGACCTCCCCTCTTCCCCTCCTCCTCCCTTTCCCCTTCACTGAGCCTCCCACTTTTCCTCCTTCCCCTGCCTCTCAATCCTCCTCTTCCCCTCCGTCTCCTAAAATCTGCCTATTCTTCCCCTCTTTTCCCCTTCCTCCCACCCCTTCAAGACCCCCTTCTTCCCTCATTCCTCACCCTTCTATTCACCCACAGATATCCCCCTTCCCCCCCCTCATTCTCCTCCCCCACTCTTTCTTCTTCCTCCCGCCTCCTAAACTCCCCCTCCCTTCCTCGCCTTCAAGATATCCCCCTCATAACCACCCCTCCTTCTTCCCCTCCTTCCCCCATCTTTCCCCTCCCCTTCCCCCACCCCCGACCCTCCCCCTCTTCCCCCTCTCCCCCGCCTCCTAAACTCCCCCTCCCTTCCTCGCCTTCAAGATATCCCCCTCATAACCACCCCTCCTTCCCCCATCTTTCCCCTCCCCCTCCCCTCACCCTCGACCCTCCCCCTCTTCCCCCTCGACCCCGCCTCCTAAACTCCCCCTCCCTTCCTCGCCTTCAAGACATCCCCCTCGTAACCACCCCTCCTCCTTCCCCTCCTTCCCCCATCTTTCCCCTCCCCCTCCCCTCACCCCCGACCCTCCCCCTCTTCCCCCACCCCCTCCCCCTCCTAAGCACCCCATTAGCGTATGTATAACGGAAGGATTACTAAGATTTACGGGCCTAAGAATCCGGCAGACGTCACTTTCATATTTCATATCAACGACGTTATTATCTCCCCTGTCATCTGTGGGGCGGGGCGGGGCGGGGCGCGCTGGGGAGGGGGGAGGAAACTGGAGGGAGGAAGGAAGAAACTAGAATGGAACGGGGAGGAAGGGGGGAGGCTTGCTGGGAAGGGGAGAAAACTGGAATGGAGCGAGGAGGAACTGGAATGAAATGGGGAGGAAGCCTGGGGAGGAAGGAAGAAACTGGAATGGAACGGAGAGGAATGGGGAGGTGGCTGAAGGGGACGGGGAGAAAATGGAATGGAGCGAGGAGGAACTGGAATGAAATGGGGAGGAAGCATGGGGAGGAAGGAAGAAACTGGAATGGAATGGGGAGGAAACTAGGGGAGGAAGGAGGAAACTGGAATGAAATGGGGAGGAAACTAGGGCAGGAAGGAGGAAACTGGAATGAAATGGGGAGGAAACTGGGGGAGGAAGGTGGAAACTGGAATGGAATGGGGAGGAAGCTGGGGGAGGAAGGAGGAAACTGGAATGGAATGGGGAGGAAGAGGGGATGAAAAGGGAGAGGAGGCAGGGAGAGATGTGTGAGGAATGGAGGGAGAAAAGAGAGAGAGAGATGGCGGACCTGGAGGGAAGGATGGAAGAAAATGGAATAGAGAGGGGAGGAAGGGGGGTGAAAGGGAGAGAAAAGTGGAGAGTTGTGTGAAGAATTTGGGAAGAAAGGAAAGGAAAGAGAGAGGGAAGAGGGGGGACTGAAACGAGGAAAGGAGAAGGCGAGGGAGTGAAAAGGGAGGAAGGGAGGAATGTGGGATTATGTGATAGGAGAATGGAATATGGGGAAAGAAAGGGAGGAGGTGGAAAGGTGGAGAAAACGAAGAGAGGGGGGGATGAAGGGAGAGAATGAAAGGAAGAAGTGTGGGAAGAATGCAGGAGAAAGGAAGAGAGAGGGGGTGGGAAGAGAATAAAGGAAAAGGGAGGACGTAAGAGAGAGAGAGGGAGAGGGGAAGAACGGAAGAAGGGGGGGAGGGAGAGATCGACTAGGAGAGGAGGACAGGGGTCGGAGTAGGAGGAGGGAGGAAGAAAAGCCTAAGGAAATGTGGAAAGGCAGAGGAGAAATGACAGGCAATACAAAATATAGTGTTGGCAGCAATATGAGGCCTGGGAGGAAGGAAGGGAGGGAGAGAAGGCGAAAGGGAGGGAGCATATTAGGGAGGAAGGGAGGGAGGGAGAAAAGAGAGTGCGTGAAGGAAGAAGGGAGAGAGTATGTACGAGTAAAGGAAGGAGAGAGGGAGTAGATGAAAGAGTGTGGGAGGGAGCTTATGAATGAACAAGGAAAGGAAGGAGGAAGGGATGAAGGATGTATGTGAGGGAGGAAGGGTGGGAGGACATGAAGAAGGAAGGGAGGAAGAAAACTACAGAGGGAGGGAGTAGAAGAAGGAGGAAGGGAGAACACGAAAAAGGAATGGAACACAGGAAGGATAAAAAGAAGCACATGAAGTCAGGAAGAACACGGAAGAAATGTACAGAGGAGGGGAACACGTACGTATGAAAACACAAGAGTAAACACACGAATGAAAACACGAATGAACACAAATAAACACAGCCGGAACACACTGACGTACGAGGCGGAAGAAATATCGAACTGGGGCAAGAGTCAGTAACATTCTCCCACACTTCTCGTCAGATCTCGTGTATTCCTCGTAAAGTCTCGTGTATTCCTCATAAGATTTTTTTTTTTTTTCATATTTCGTTAAGCATCGGAGAATTATAAGTTTTAGTACATTTTCCCCAAATATTGTCTTATTTTCGTCTTATTTAATTGACATTTCTCGTAACATTTTTGTCATTTCGTATCCTTGTGTTCGTCTCCTCTTAAATACTCATATTTTCATCGTATCTCACTGGTATTTTTCGCATTAGTTATTCGTAAGTTCTCGTTTTTTTCGTGGGCTTTAGCTGGAATTAGAAACATCGTATCTCACAAGAAAAATACCACTATACCACTATAAAATCTATTCTTCCCTAGCACCTTCTCCCCAGCGATTCATTTTTGGATCCGGCTTGTTAATATCCTTTTGCGCCTTACTTATGCAGAGTATGGGGATAGCAGAAGGATTTAAGCAACACGGAGGAGTATGGGAACGTATAATAAACAAACCAAATCACTCAGGAAAAGGTGTTAGGGAGCTTCTTTAAAGACGAGAAGGCCCCAGTCATGTGACAAACGTACAAGACATTAATTTATTTATTTTATTTTATTTTATTGTGGCCAACAGGAGACGAATTTATAAAGTTTAGGACAGACACCTGAGATGAAGGGGTTAATTTAGAAACCTGAGAAATATTTATAAACATTTGGTATGTATAATCCCTCTTAAGTTCACGAATAATCTTAGGTGAAACTTACGAGGCGATAGTAACTTTGGCCACTTCAGTTTATCTTTTATCTCTTATCAAACTGGGCCTCTCTGACACGCCCCCTTGACGCCACGTGATCCCAGAGGCGTGGCACGTGGCAGGGGAGGGCGCGTGCTGGCAGGGTAGGGAGGAAAGAGGAATGGGAAAAGAGAAGGAAGGGAGAGGCGTAGTATGTCAGGGGAGGTGTGAGAAAAAAGGGAGAGGTGGGGAAGAAGGGGAAGGGAAGGGAGGTTGGGGATATATGCAAAGTCGTAGAGAGGGAGGAGAGGGAAGGGGAAGGGGAGGGGATAGGAAGGGAAAATGAGGAAAGGGAGGGGATGAAGGGGAAGGGGGGGTTTGAAGAGGAACAAAAGTGGAAGAAGGTAAGAGGGAGAGGACAGGGGGGAAGAGTGGGGAGAAGGGGAGGAGAGAACAAGAGGGAAGTGGAGAAAGCACAAGAGACAAACCGTAGGAGAAGGGAGAGGGGAAAGAGGGGAGGGGGAGAAGATATAGGGGAGGAGTGGGGAAAGGAAAAGAAAAGAGGGGAAAGGAGGGAAGAGGAGAAGGGATACACGACAATCCGTAGAAGGAAAAAGAAAGGAAGGGAGGGAAGGGGGAAAGAGGGGAGAAGAGGGTAGATGAGAATGACACGTGACTCTTGCCTAATGATGCCTCTGTGTTTGGGCTGTGAGGGATGAGTGGCTGACCGTATAAAATATTACGAAGGGGAATTGAGGGATTAAACGATAAATATTGGGGTATTAGGAAGTGGGGAGGTGGGGGGCGTGGGAGTGAGAGAGGGAAGATGAGAGGGGTAGGGTGAGTGAGAGAGAGTGAGGCAGGGTGAATGAGTGGGGGAAAGGACATGGTTAGTGGGGTAGGAAGGGTGAGGTTGGAGTAAGGAGGGAGGGAGGGGGCATGGGAGTGAGAGAGGGAAGATGAGATGGGTGGAATGAGACGAGGGACAGGGTGAGGTGAGGGGGTAAGAGGGGGGGGAAGAGTGAGCTTGGAGTGAAAAGAGTGAAGAAGGAAAGGGGAAAAAAATGCAAAGGAAATAAAGTCCTGGAATTGTAGGGGTTAAGGTTTCTCTCTCTCTCTCTCTCTCTCTCTCTCTGTGTTTGTGTGTGTGTATGTGTGTGTGTGCGCGTGTGTGTGTGTGTGTGTCTGCCAGATTTTGGTATCCGATAACTATTTGAGGTGTATCTCTTGCCACACACACACACACACACACACACACACACACACACACACACACACACACACACACACACACACACACACACACACACACACACACAACCCATCACTCCACTCATACCCCTGTACCACCCACACTCAAACCCACCCACCTGATCCCGCCTACACCCACACAGACACCCTTTCCCACCCACCCACACCCTTCCTCCCCCTTCCACCCCTTCCACATTACCCCTCATCTGAACCACCACTACTTTTTCCACCCTCTCTGACCAGGGGGAAACGCAAACATCAAGAGGCAAGAGTTTTTTCGAGGTACTGAATTTCAGGGTCCACAGAAGGGAGATTATCGCAGGGAAGGGTGGGGGATTTCAGGTGAGGGAGAACACACACACACACACACACACACACACACACACACACACACACACACACACACACACACACACACACACACACACACACACACACACACACACACCTTACCATTATACTCGTGCAGGGGGGGTTGGAGGGAAAGGGGCAAAAAAAGGGGCAGAAATTCGCCGAGAAAGGGTTTGTCGGTGTGTCCCCCCTTCTCGTTAAGTACATCGTAAAAGGTGAATTATACAGGGATACGACGGGGAACACTGAGGCTGGGCTTTTGTTGCCTTCTGACTGTCAAGCCCCGTTTGAGTACCCGCGCAAGCCACACCTGTCTTATTCCTGGCACCACACCTGTCCCTACGTGGCACTACACCTGTCTGTAAGTGGCCTCACACCTGTTTCTAGCACCACACCCGTCTGTAAGTGGCATCACACCTGTTTCTGGCACCACGCCTGTCTAAGTGGCACTGCACCTGTCTGTAAGTGGCCTCACACCTGTTTCTGGCACCACACCGGTCTGTAAGTGGCATCACACCTGTTTCTGGCACCACACTTGTCTATAGGTGCCATCTCATCTGTTTATATGTCACTGCACGTGTCTCTTTGCTGGCACCACACCTGTTTTTAAGTGGCGCTGCACCTGTCTAAGTGGCACTGTTGTTGTTTCTGGCATCACACCTGTCTGTAAACTCCACCATACCTGTTTCGCACTTCTGTATGTGTTTGTTTCACGGTACCACATTTTTCATTTCTTGCACGCACCTGTTTCGTACCTTATAGTTGTCTGTCACCCAACGCAACACCTGTCTCTTTCCTGGCACCGCACTCTCCTTAAGTGTAATCTCGTATTATGTGTACTTGACCCCGCATGTGTGTGTGTGTGTGTGTGTGTGTGTAACATATCCCGGTGTATGTGACATGTAGCAAGCGTAAGGAAAATACCAAGAATGTTGAACCGAAGACACAACATCCCCTCTCCCTCTCCCTCGCATCCTACTCACCCATCTCTCTCCATCCCTCTCACCCATCCCACCTCTCCCCCACCCAACCAGCTCCTCACTCCAGCCATCCTCGTTATCCCTGTTAGCCTCCATACAAATGACTATGGCAGTTTTTAGTGGGCATTTGGACCATAAAGCACAACGTGATGAGTAATAACAATTATGAAAGTGCTGTTTGCTCGCGCGGCTGGGAGAGTTCTGTGTCGTATTTATCTCGCTGGCTCCGGGCTTCCGTTTGTGTGTTTGTGTGTGGGAGGGATGGGGGTTTGTGGGACTGTGTATGGCGTTCGGAGTTTGTGGGAGTGTGTGTTGTATTGGGGACTGGGAGTGTGTGTGGGGTTGGGAACTGTAGGAGTGTGTGTGGGAGGGATGGTGGTTTGTGGGACTGTGTATGGAGTTCGGAGTATGTGGGAGTGTGTGTTGTATTGGGGACTGGGAGTGTGTGTGGGGTTGGGGACTGTAGGAGTGTGTGTGGGAGGAATGGTGGTTTGTGGGAGTGTGTGTGGGGTTGGGGGTTTTGGGATTGTGTGTGGGGGGTGGATGTTTTATTGTGTGTTTATGTGGGTATGTGTCAAGTGTAAAGGAAGAGAGGGAGACTGTTCGAGTGTGTGTGTGTGTGTGTGTGTGTGTGTGTGGATGGTGTTTTGTGTGTGTGTTTTAGGAGTGTTCAGGAGGGTTTGTGTGTTTATGCTTGGAGAGGTTTGATGTAGTGTGTGTGTGTGTGTTTTATGAATTTAGAAAGTATGCCCGTGGACTTGAGTATATTTCCTTATTGTGTGTATAATTTTGTTGTATCCTTTGATTAATCCAGAACGTTCCCAACATGATCAGGCTCTTGTCTTTAGTTGTTTTTTTTTTTTTTTTTTTTTTTTTTTTTTTTTGAGGGGGGGGTTTCTGCATCACATTAATAAATTCAAATATTCCATCCTCATGATTCTTTGTGATATTTTTTCCATGATTCTTTCTGCCCATGTGGTAAAGGCACTGCGCTTATTAGAATCATCACTACACACACACACACACACACACACACACACACACACACACACACACACACACACATTTATACACACAAACACGAAAACATAAACACACGCACACACTTAGACAAACCACCCCGCCTACAAACACACACACACACACACACACAAGCAGGCACGCACACAGCCCTGTTCTCCCACATACACACATACAATCGGCCACATAATCCCAGCGCAGCAGCGGCCGGACCATTTCTGATCATAACTGTCCAGCATCATTAGAAAATACAGAGCCACTACCCACATCACGGTCCCTCCCCCTCCCCATCCATTCCCCTCTCCTCTCCCCCTCCTTCTCTCTCCCTCGCCCCCCTTTTCTCCCTTGCCCCTTCCCTCCCTCAGCTCTCTCTCGCCCCCTCCTGCCTCATCCTCCCTCTCTTGTCTTCTTCCCTAGCCCCCTTCCACGACCCTTCCTCCCTTTCAGTCCCTCCACCTTCCCCTCACCCGTCCCTCATGCCCCTACCCCTTCCCCAGGCTCCTCTCTTCTCAGTCCTTCCCCCTGTCTATTCCCTGTCCCTCGCTGTTACTCCCCTGTTCCTTTCTTTCCCCTGTCATTTCTTCCCCGTCCCCCCATCCTTTCACTTGTCTCCTCTCTGCTGCTCTTTTCTTCCCTTGCATCTGCCTGTTGTTTATCATCTACGATTCTTATACACTCTTTCGTCTCCTCACCTCCTCTTTCGTCTCAGCTTTCCTACATTTTACTTTATTAAAACTTATTTCTGAGCTCTTCATTTCTCCTTCCGTTGGCTGTCTGTTTTTTCCTTCTTTTTTCAAATTTCGTTTTTTTCCACGTCCCCCAAGCCAGTTCCTTTCTATAGTCGGAAAAAAAAAGCTGAAGGTTAACATCATTACCTTAAAACGTTAGATTAAAAAAAAATATATATTACACACACACACACACACACACACACACACACACACACATCCGGACAAAAACACACATAGAGAGCTGGACACACATTAGCAGATAAGCAAATGGGTCCATCTAAGCCCTACATGCCTGACAAAGGGGCAGAAACGCGGAACGACCAGAGGGTGTCAGAAAATGTAGTCTTCTTGAAATATCTGAGTCACCCCTCTTGCGTGATTCATGGGCGTTTTCTATTGATTTTTTTTTTTCTAGAATCGTGTTTTCTGTCCACTGTTTTTTTCATTCATCATCATCATCATCATCACCACCACCACCATCATCATCACCGTCCTTCTCCTCCTTTTCCCTCGTCTCCTCCCTCTTCTTGTTCATCTCCTCCTCCCCGTCATCATCATCATCCTTCTCCTGCTTATCATCATCATCATTATCATCATCATCATGGAATTATTTTACTTGTGTAGTGGAGTCAGGATTCCCGAGGCTTGACTGATTTTAATTATTTATTTTCTTTCATGTCACAATTCACTGTCACGCTTTTAATAATCCCCCTCACTAAGCTTTCACAGTCATTGGTTTCTGAACAATATATCACCTCTGCTCTTAGGATGGATTCAAGATTGGGATGATGATGATGATGATGATGAGGAGGAGGAGGAGGAAGATGATGTTGATAATGATAATGATTTTACTTATATTCGAAGTTTTGACTGACGAGTGAATGGAGTGTGTGTTCCATTTCACTGGGTATTCTCCTTATGGAACCTTTATGTTTTTATTTCCCCCTTTTTTGGATTCCACTGATCCCTATTAATACAAGAAGAAAGTAGGATTAGGTTAGAATGATGAGTTTTTATTGTCTACTAATATCTTCCTCTATTTTTTGGCAGGGGAAGGACTGAAAGGCATTGAGGAGAAAGACAGAGGTGAGTAGGAGCCGAAGAAAATATTTCTCTCTTTATATATTTACATTTTATATCTCTTTATACGATTGGAAAAGATTTGAGGAGGAAGATAGAAGGTAATAGATGCAGGAGAAATATATATCCGTTTCTCTATACATTTATCTGTTTACATTTGCATTTGGAAGGGATTTGAGAAGGAAGATAAAGGTGAGTAAAGACAGAAGAAGATTTATTTTAATTTATATAGATATTTATTTTTACTCCGAATCCTTTATATAGCGAATTATGTAGTTTCAGCCACTGGGAGGGTGCATATATTTTGGCAAGTCCAAAGAATGAAGAATTGAATGCAAGTCCCCTCTAACTACATACTCTATTCATTTCTTCGGCTCTTGTGTTTTCGTGTCCTGATATTTACAAACTTTCACCACCACCGCACCCCACCACACCACCACACCTGTACCTCCACCTCCATCTTCACCCCACTTCTCTTTCTCCCAGTTTCACCCCAACCCCACCCTACCTCCCCTCCCAGCTCTACTCCACCTCCAACTAACCACTACCCCACCCCCACCACATTTCCACCCCACCTTCCTCTCAAGCCTTCTCAACATCCACCTCCACTTCACCTCCCCCGTACCTCCACCTCTTCCCACCTCCACCCCACTATCCCTCCTCGACCTCCACCCCACCTCAGCCTCACCCCACCTCACCTCCACCCCACTATCCCTCCTCGACCTCCAGCCCACCTCAGCCTCACCCCACCTCCACCTCCACCTGCACCTCCACTCTCTTCGCAAACGCAATGCCCTGGAAATTCCTCTGACCAATTAAAATTAAATGCCTCTATGGTGTTTTATGAGTCGAAATTCTTAGTGTGTTGGTGTGTGTTTTTACGGTGTTTTTTTGCTGTTTTTTGTTTTGTTTTGTCTGTTTTTGATGGTGCTTTTTTAATTTTGTCTCTTTGTGATGTTATTTTAGTTTGATTTGTTTTTTCAGTTCATACAGTTGATTTGCATATATTCAGTAGAGAGAGAGAGAGAGAGAGAGAGAGAGGTATGTGTATGTGTAGTCAGGGTGGGTGAGTGTTGGGCAGGTTGGTGTTTGTTGGCGTTTTATGAGTTCGCCGCCTCCAGACCCGACCCTCACCTGCAGCTCTCTCACTCGCTCACTCTCTCACTACACAAAGCTCACATATCACCATCATCATCGTAATCATCATCATCAATCGTAAGTCTTTCTCTCTCTTCCAACTTTCCTGTCATCTCTCTTTACCATCATATCATCATCATGCGTAAGCCACTCTCCCGTTCCCCCTCCTCCTCTGTCATTTTTCTTTACCCTGTCCTCCTCCTCCTCCTCCAAATTATCAGTCGGTTCTGCTGGTTTTTGCGTCTGACGAATAATAGTGATGTTCTGGCAGAGGTAGGAATAGTGAGGGTGTGGGTGTCCATGTGTGAAAGTTTTTCCTGTGTCCAAACAACATGATTGTAAATGGACTAATAAAAAGTTGTGCTGTGTGTGTGTGTGTGTGTGTGTGTGTGTGTGTGTGTGTGTGTGTGTGTGTGTGTGTGTTTGTATGTGTGTGTGTGTGTGTCCCAAAACAGAGAGATGGCGATGATAAGAGAAGCTAGGCAGAGAAGTGTATGAGAATATTATCCGAGTGTTCGTATCATTCCTTTTCCTGCCGTGATATTAATTTGTATTTTCTGTGTATATAAGTAACTGTCGCGCAAAAATATTCCTTTGTAGACAAAAATATTCGAAAACATGCATAAGAAATTCATTGGGGAATTAGCAGTGTGTTGGCATCATAATTTCTGCCGCCATAATCCAGAGTCAGTCAAGAATGTTCAAACTTTAGGTATAATTGTAAGTTTATCGTATCAGAATATTCCTTTGATGGATCTGTAAAACTGTAAAATCGAGAACATAAGTAAGAAAGGCATTGGAATAGTAAGAGATTATTATTATCGATATTTTGGCTGCAGTTATACCCCTTCTTAGAGTCTGTCAGAATTTTGGAAAACGTAGGTATGTTTGTATCTGCTTTCCCGACAGGGCGACTTGGAGGCGATTTGTTTGTGGCCACCCCAAACGGGATTGAGGCAATAGATAGATAGATAGATAGATATTTTTTGATCCAGTAAGACTAGATCGAAAACCATGCACATTTTCAGGCTGATATTTCTAGTGTATTAAAGTTCTCTCAGTGAAAATAAAATATGTAAATGAGATGTTTTAGATTTTAAGTGGAACATTGGCGTTCTAAATTAATAAGCTTTTCTCTGTTTCTGTTTTTGTTCCTGGCGGACATGGAATACTAGAAAAACAAAACAAAAAAAAGCGGGTGACTTCTGTGTTTGGTATTTCATCAGTTTCTAAATATCGGTGTCTCGTTTTTATATCACCTAGAAAAGAAAAGAAAACTCTTGGAATACTTTGAGCTGAACTAGGCTTTCCGTAATGATCAATATTTCACCAGCTAAGTTCGGTTCAGAATCATATATATTCGTCCTGTGCCAAATATAACTAAACAGGTGGGGCCGTGATGTTTAAGCCTTCTGGTAGCTAACACACACACACACACACACACACACACACACACACACACACACACACACACACACACACACACACACGTATATTAGTAAGATCAAAGGCGATTGTGAGATTGGATAAGGTGTGTGTGTGTGTGTGTGTGTGTGTGTGTGTGTGTGTGTGTGTGTGTGTGTGTGTGTGTGTGTGTGTGTGTGTGTGCCCCTCTCCCCTCATTCACTGTCCCACTCACCACACTTCTGCCACCCTATCATGACATCTAACCTTCATCACACCATACCACATCTCACCACATCACACCACACCACACCCTAAGAGCTGGGGTATGAGGCAGGATGCAGAAACAAAGAGAGAGAAAGCACAGAAACTGACCATCAAAAAATAATGCCCAGAGAGAAAGCGGATATCACTACTAACCTACCTACTTACCTACCTGTCTACCTACCTATAATTCGTCCACCTTATCTTGGAGGAATTTTTTGTCTTTTTACTGTAAATGTGACGTAGGTAAATTATAAGACAAGTTACGGTTCAGCATTCATTCCATAACACTTCTCTGTGAGCAGCCTCCTACTCTGGTGTTAATCTCTTGTTACTACTGAACTTTCACGACTGAGAGATGGCAGTTTTAGGTCAGGTTAAAGTGGACAGACTATGATGCAAAAAGAATATTATGATTATGTGTACCTGTTATCATTTTGCGTTTATCTGATAGAACTGGGTCAGTCCTAGAAGAGATAATACCTGGTGATTGCGTGTCATTCGGTTAGCCTTAAGTCTGAGTCGATAATGTGTCTCCTTGGTTTCTAGTCAAATGGGCCCCTCTGAAAACGAATCTTCTAGGTTACTAGTCAATCGTCCCTCTTGAGAATGAGTCTCCTTGGTTTCTGGTTAAATCGGTCTGCTGAGGTTGGGTCTCTTTGGTTCCTAGTCAAATCCCCCCCCCCTCGAAAAGTCTCCTTGGTTTCTTGTCAGATCGGTCCTCTTGAGAATGAGTCTCCTTGCTTTCTAGCCAGATCGCCTTCTTCCCCCCAAAATAAGTCTCCTTGGTTTCTAGTCAAATCAACCCTATAGTCTGACCCCACTCGGCCATCAACTGAACTGAAAGGAGGTTGGGATCATCGTCAGGGTAGAGCCAACTCGGTACAATAACTTTCCCTTTGGTGTTTGAACGTAGAATTAATCAGATGCCCTTTGTACTGGGAGGCATTTCTTGTTCCCTTTGCAATATGTGTCTCCACTTTGCTGGTGGCCATAAAATGCGAGAATGCTGTCAGTTTTTGTCCTCTCTCTGTGCTACACCAAGGCACAGGGCAGGGGGGGGAGAGAGAGAGAGAGAGAGAGAGAGGAAAAACAACCCTCTCAGGTGTAAGGAAAATGGTTCGACCACAAAGATATATTCAGAATCAGGGAGAGAGAGAGAGGGAGGGAGAGAGAGAGGGAGATTTATGCAGAATCCTTGAACTCTACTAGCGATCAAGTGTCGGTAGTAAAAGTTAAGAGAATAGAGTTGTAAACTATCAAAACCATGACGTGAACGACTATGCTGGGCGTTGCTTATCTGCCACGGAACCACATTCATCTTTTTATTGGACACTTTGGGTAGGGTTTTTTATTTTCATTTTTTTATTCATTATAGTTGGTGAGGCGACTACCATCCACTCACTCAATGTAGGTTAGGGCGTCCACCATCCACTCACAATGTAGGTGAAGGCGTCCATTATTCACTCACTCGGTGTAAGTAAGGGCGTCCACCATCCACTCACTCAGTATAGGTGAGGGGGTCCACCATCCACTCACTTATTGTAGGTGAGGGCGTACACGATCCACTCAGTGTAGTTCAACCATCAAGTGTCACTACATTGAGTGACGAGGCAGATGGCTCCCTTTGACGTGGAGGTGTGTGGTACGTACTGCTGGGTTTCAGGGAACGGGCTACTAAGCCTATGCACAGATTCAGACGCATAATAAAAACATAAGAAACCATTTGCTACTTTGGATAATAACCAGATGACAGAATGGACGCCTGGTGGTCAAGTGGATTAATGTGATCAGACAGGATGGGACCCCGACCAGTAGGAGTGTCTGAATGATCTAGGGTCTTCTGGACTAGATCACAAGAGTTGGCCCGACCGTGAGTAGGTTATTGTTGAATTTAGCTCTCTGTTATTTTGTTTTTATTTTTTTCTTGGAGGTACAGTCTTGAGGGGCTCAGGCCTTTGGTTCCTTCTTCCTTGCAAAAAAAAAAAAAATTAGTAATCAAGCTCATACGACTCACCCTCAGCTTAATTAAATCGTCTGACGTTAAATTATAGAATTCTGAAGTTGTCCCGACAGTGAAAGGGTTATTGGTTCCGTCACTTTATATAAATTTATTCTTGCATAAATTAGAGTCACTGTAAACCTTTTTAAACACAGTAACGTCTTTTCCGATTAGTTTTTGCTGTCACCAGATAATTTTATTCACCTAAAGGGAGACTGAATTGGAGAGGTAATATATATTTTTTTTTATTATCTTCTCCACAGACAGACAAACAGACCGACCGACAGAGTAATTATGATGATATACAATGCTCTCCAGCTTTCCATCTTTAATTTCCCGCACTGTGGTAAATAAAGCTCGCACACAAACTCCCAAAGACCCACTCACATAATATAAACACCGCCACAGCCTGTCAGCCAGACCTGTGAGTGGGGGGAGGAGGGCCTGACGGTGTGTGTAGGGGGGACGGGAGGGGGAGAGGAGAAGGATAGAGGGAGGGGGGAGAAGAGAAGGATCGAGGGAGGGGGGAGAGGAGAAGGATCGAGGGAGGGGGAAGGGTGTTGGGGCGCGCCGATCCTCTTTTGTTTTGTCGGTGATCGAACTTCGTATCAAGAATTTATGTTTGTTCCATTTGACTAGAACAGACTACAAGGCCGAGGTCTTCCCTTACGACCCTTGTCCGCCGCATCCTTATCTCTAAAAAATTACAGATAACGAATTTTATGGCCCTGTACCTTTTTCTAACGCCTTAACTCGGAGCTATAATGAGTTATAAAACATTCACATATAAACACCATAATAACTCACAATGCCATCTCAGGTTACGGCCATCTTAACCCTCCCGACCCCAGCCTCGCTCTTAAGGCAGGAGGACATAAGGGTGGAATTGGGTCATTAGAGGAGCCTTGGGTTAGGTCCCTGGGGAAGTAGTTATAAAATATCTTAGGCCATTTTTTAAGATAAGCGAGTCTCCTTACCAGGAAAATTTTCAAAGTAATTCAGTTTCATGGCATTTTTTTTCCTTGTGTTATCTTTCTTTAGTTTGGGTGATAAATTTGGTAGCTGTATGAGTGATGTGGAAAGTATGTACAAGCCGTTTTATACCCAGCGTA
Organism: Coenobita brevimanus; assembly: GCF_032717465.1. Classification (NCBI taxonomy): domain Eukaryota; kingdom Metazoa; phylum Arthropoda; class Malacostraca; order Decapoda; family Coenobitidae; genus Coenobita; species Coenobita brevimanus. The sequence goes on along the minus strand of NC_136973.1, from coordinate 1,075,554 downwards.
GACTTCGGGAATTTTATAACTACACACCCTGGAGTGTTGGACGTAGGTGAGCTTTGGGCAGAGTTATAAAGAATCCTAACCAATGTACAGGATAGACGAATCTACATAATTTATAAATCTTCTTAGCTTACGTTTTTATTCACTTTATTATTCAGTCTCGCGTGATTATGAAGTGTATTATGCATATGTAAATGAAGGAAAATGTATAAACAGTCGATCTTATACACGACTGATGCCTAGGAGAATATAAACCCTAACACCTTTCCCTAAGCGATTGATCTTACTCATTAAACGTTCCACTACCCCTCTGTGATTCCTAACTCATTCAAATATCGCCATACTCTGCTAAAGTAAGGTACAGAAGGATTTTAACCAGCCATATCCAAAAATAAATCGCCAGGGGAGAGGTGTTAGGGAGAATACCGACCCTACTCCTACCCTTGGCCCGTATTCTCGTCGGGTAAGGAAACTCCCTAACACCTCTTGCTTAGCGAATTATTTTTGGAGATGGGTGGCTAATATAATTATGTACGTTATTTATGCAGTGTGTGGTGATATTAGAATGATTTAAATAACACAGAAGAGGATAGTAAGGTGTAATAAGCAAAATAAATCGCTTAGGAGAAGGTGTTACAGAATACGGGCCCTGTCTGCCAGTCTGGTCACGCTCTGGGGCACCGTAGTCGCCTCTTGTGTCATATTGGTCCCTTTGGAAGAGGAAAGAGGGACGCCGTAACGTGGTGGCACTGATACGAATGGACAGTGGAGCTGCCTGCCTTTATAAACATCCCTCAGTTCCCTCCCTATTCCCCGAAAGGAGGATGGTAGACGGCGGGAAAAACGTTACTACTACTACTACTACTACTACTACTACTACTGCGATGAGACAGGAGAAGTGGAAGAAAGGGAGAAGAGGACGAGATAGGGAGCGAAATTTGAAGAGAGAGGAAGGGGAGGGAAGGGATGAGGGGTCGAGATGGGAAGCTAATCGAAAAAGGGAGAGTGAGGAAGCAAAGAAAAGGGAAAGGGAGGAGAGGATAGGATGAAAGGAGAGTGAAGGTGAGGGAGAGAAAGGATGTGAGGGAAATGAAGGACGAGATGATATAAAGGGAAGGGGAAGAGGATCGTGTGTCATAGCAAGGAGAAAACGAAGGGGGGATGTAGTGGATATGACACACACACACACACACACACACACACACACACACACACACACACACACACACACACACACACACACACACACACACACGTTAGGAGGGGGGGGGGAACTCTAGACCCCTCCATCTCAGCGTCGAACCACACCCCCCTCGAGTTTCATATTGTGGGCAAAGATGGATTTAGAGGGAAATATGCGAGGGAGGAGAGACTGTTTTAAGAGCCATCCCCGACCACGATTCTTCACCAGGGTAGGATGTTAGTGGCCGCCTCGTGAGCTATAAGATGGTGGGGCTCGGTGTTTGGCCGCGCTGGAACATGGACCCGCATGCATAGGGCTGGAAGGTCTGGAAGGTCTCTTGCTGGGTAATATTAAGCCCGAACAACATTGAAAATAAGTCTCGTGAAAATTATATCCTGGTGGAAATAATATCTGTACTAATGAAAACTCAGATCACAATGTCACTGGAAGATTTAGGATGAAAAATGTACTGCACCTTTCAGGGGGACATTTTCAGTAAACTATTAACTTGGAGGTTATGTGGTTACATTTTGTTGGTGGTGCTGTGATGGTGGTGATTGTGGTATTGGTTGCTCTAGTGCTGATGATGGATGAGCTGCAACACGTAAGGAGGGGCGCAGTATACACACCACCCTGCCCTTTACTAGGAAACCTGTAGCAGTGGCCATGTGAAACGACCAGTGAAAGTGATGGTCTGACTGAATAACTTATCATCCTTACACTCAACAGCAGACGTATCCGCACTCTCAGGTTAGACGAGAAGGGACCTAAGCTTTTTTCTTTTCCTTTTATTTATTTTTTAATGTCTTGCTATTTCTGAATAACAAAAATTAGTTTAAAAAATCACGTTGGTGCCCATATATATTTTTTTCCTAAATGAGGGTCACAACTGAGAATGGCAGATGGTTAAACGTAATTATTTGGTCAATGAGGGTAGAATATTATAAACTGTGTCTCGTGTTTGGTAATATGTAAAGCACAGCATTATGTTTTATTTTTTATTCATTATTATTTATTTATTTATTCATTGACTTTCATTTTGTTGATTGTGCATGGTAGGTGTTTCAAGAGAAGACTGGACTTAGAAAAAATTTATTACCTGGTTTCTTGTTGCTCCACGACCCGCTTGGCAACTTATGTAAGTGCATTTGCAGCCACTGATGCCGTATACCTTTCCTCTGTAATATCTAGTAGGTCAGAGGGCATTCCAGTGCTTTTAAGGGCACCAATAACTCTGCCTCAGTCTCTATCATTCCTTTTTCTTATCGAGTACTTTAAAGGAGATTTCAGTAATTTTAAGGGCAGCAAAAACGTAACCAAGTCTCTTTATTAGTCCGTTTCAGGGAGAGTGGTAGTCAGAACCCACCCTTATTTCAAACAAGGGCAGAACACATGTGGAGAGGACAGCAAAGAAAGGAAGTTTGTATCTGTACGTGTATTAGTTCATATCAGGGAGAGTGATAGCTGAAACTTACCCTTCCTTATGCTAGCAAAGTACGAGTCATGCCTGCACTAAACTCTCAGGGAAGGGTGGCGGTGACGGTAGGGTAAGCAGGGGATCGCAAACAACGTCGGGTACTTCCAATGAGCATCCGAAAAACCTGCGTCTTATCGCCCTGGCCCCCACAGGCATCATAACACCTTCGCGTCGGCTCGAATTCTTCAAGTCTGGATCCTGCTTTGGGTCCGACAGTAAAATTTGCCGTTTATTCCACATATATATTCTCTTATGAGGCCTTATCAGATAGCAGGGTTGACACGGGACCGCCACACCACTTCTTTTTACGGCGGTGGTGGTGAAAGCCTTTTATTGTCCGAGTTTTTCCCGGTTGGGCCAAAAAGCGTCCATAATGACGTATTAAAATGTAAACTAGTTTGGTATATACCCACTGCCACTCCCAGATATCAGATATAATTTTAATGAGTTCTGTTAATCCGCTCCCGGGGTTCAGAGAGCGGCGCTGGGTTTTATTGTCTGATAAAAACGTGTTTAGGGGGTTTAAGTGTCCGATTCTTTCTCTCAGGAGGCTCTTGGGCTTGAGATATTGGAGGGCGGACATGGGGTGCTGGTGGCCGAGTTGTGGTGCGGGTGTGGTGGTGTGGTGCTGGTAGGAGTGGTAGTTGTGCTGGTGTGGTGTGGTGTGGTGTGGTAGGGTGGGAGTGGTGTTGTGGGCGTGTGGGGGGATGGTGGTGTGGTCGTGTTGATGTGGTGAAGGTGCTGGTGTGGTGACTATGGTGGTGACTGTCATAGTGGTGCGGGTGTGGTGGTGTGGTGCTGGTAGGAGTGGTAGTTGTGGTGGTAGTGTGTAGTGGGTGTGGTGTTTCTGGTGGTGTGGTGTGGTAGGGGTGGGAGTGGTGTTGTAGGTGTTTGGGGAGATGATGGTGGTATGGTCGTGTTGCTGTGGTTGAAGTGGTGCTGGTGTGGTGGCTGTGGTGGTGACTGTGATAGTGGTGTGATGGTTGTGGTTTCCCAGTGCTGTGATGCTGATATGTATGGTGTGAAGGTGGTGGTTTTGGGGGCACGGAGCCACTGTAGTCGAGGGAGCTGGTGCGGTGATGGTAGTGGGAAATTCAATCAGGTAAGAGATGTGAAGACTAAATACGGATTCTGTTATTGATCAAGCCTAGATGTAATACTGAACCAAGAACCAAGCGATTTTATTATATTGAGAGTATTAGTGGGTGTTAAAGGGTTAGCGAAGTAAATCTGTGTAGTAAAGGATTTGGAGGGATACGGAAATGAAAGGAAAATACACACACACACACACACACACACACACACACACACACACACACACACACACACACACACACACACACACACACACACACACACACACACACACACACACACACACACACACACGAATAAGAATAGTTTCCAGTTATTTTCCACACTGATACTGTTGTATTTTATTTTTTTATTTTTCTCCAAAAAGTCTGAGAAGAGCTTATAATTAAAGATACAAAAAAAAATATATATGTCTCTTTCCCAAATACCCCCAAAATGACAACAGAGTGAATTCAAAGGTAGAATAACGAAAACAGACAGAAATGAATACGCAAAAATATAATTAATTTACATCCATAATATCCCCAGCAATGAACAGATGGAGAAAATGACAAATAAGAGGCATGGAAAAAAACCCAGGAAAGCACAATTAATCTCTTTCGAAAATGTCCCTCAAAAATTAAAAAAGGAAAATGAAAAAAATCCTCAGTCGACCCCAAAAAAAGAGAGAGAACGATAAATAGAAGGAAACAGGGAAAAAATTGGGTATATAGGAGAAAAAACTAGTGAGGGATGGGGCGAGAGAGGGAGGGTATGTGAGATTGCTGAAAAGATATGTAAAAGTGAGGGGTATCGGTGTGAGAGAGAGAGAGAGAGAGGGAGAGAGAGAGAGAGAGAGAGAGAGAGTTTGCTTGTGTGGGAATATAAGTGTGTTTGCATGTTTGAGTGTGAATGAGTGTGACCAGTTCAGTAGCAACTTACGTGTGTGTGTGTGTGTGTGTGTGTAAGTTAATTTTTTAGTGTGTATTAAGAGTGTATGTGTGAGAGGGAAAGACAGTGTGTATTCATGTATTATTTTTGTTATATGTATAAAGGAGAGAGTATACATAAATATATATGAGAGAAATATACAGTAATATGTATTAGAATGTGAAAAAAGAAAAAAAGAAAGAGATAAAGAGAGTGAGGGGGGAAAATATAGAAAGTGTTCATGAGAGAGAGAGAGAGAGAGAGAGAGAGAGAGAGGGGGGGGGTAATATAGAATGTGTTCATGAGAGAGAGAGAGAGAGAGAGAGAGAGAGAGACTATGACCGTAAATTACAAAATATAAACTGAAAAAAAGAATTATATATAAACGATAATAAAGCAGAAAATTAAAAAAACTAAGAGAAAGACAGAAAAATAAAAAGTCCCATGTTTAAAAAAATAGGCTAAAAAATTGTGAACGTTTGCAAATGAGAGAGAGAGAGAGAGAGAGAGAGAGAGAGAGAGAGAGAGAGAGAGAATTGCAATTTTAAAGAAACCGTAAGCACACATAAGAACGACACAAAATCAAGATATAAACAGAAGCGAAAATAAGAAATAATCCCCACGTAAAAAATAGCTTAAAAAACCGAGCCAAAAACTGAACGAACGAACGTGTGTGCAAAAGAGAGAGTGAGAAAGTGAGAGAAAGTGAGAGAGAGAGAGGAGGGGAGCGCAGCCGACAGATATCAAAAGAGTGGTACGGTCCCTGGTGATGGCGCTGTTATCATCTGTTACAAAGATATTGATGCGACGGGCAAAAATTCACAAAATACCTAAATTAAATTCTGAACAAGTTTTCATAGGCCATGTATAAACATATGGCGAGGGACACACGCCATTTATAAAAGAAAATTTGCTCCTCTATTTTAAGCTAACTGGTCAATTGGCTCAGCTAAAAGGGATATTGCGACCATCAAGCACACACACACACATACAGACACACCTACGTCCACACACACATGCACACACGTTTCATATTTGTAAAGCCATGCCAACCTGGTTTATACGAAGGGGAAAAACGCACATGCCAACAATCGGTCGTGTAGGGGTTTAGTGCCCAAAGAGGGGGGGGGGTTAGGTGTGTGTGTGTGTGTGTGTGTGTGTGTGTGTGTGTGTGTGTGTGTGTGTGTGTGTGTTTGAACTTGTGGGGGATGCGTATGTAGTTGCGTGTATATGTGTGAGTGTGGGAGAGTAGGTGAGGGAATGTTGTGGGAATGTGTATTTAAGTGTGTGCAAGTATTTTTGTGTTTATGTGTGTGTGTGTATGTGTTTGTTTGTGTGTGTATATTTGTGTATGTGTGTGTTGGGAGATGGGGAGAGTCCATGGTATATCTTTTTTCATTTACACCTTCAAGCATACACCTGTTTCACCACATATACATTACACACTATGACTTTTGAGCATACTTTATACACACACACCTGTCCTACACACTATACACCTGTCATATACTTTATACTTCACACCTGTTACATATATGCGGCTCCTGTCATGGTAATAGATAGATTGGTAGCTAGATAAGTAGGTAGGCAGATAGATAAATGTACCATGCCTGCTTCACCTTCCCTACGCATGTCCCAACCTCCTTTCCCTGTCCTACACATGTCCCCTCTCCTCTGTACATTTGCTACACCTGCTTCAAGCTCTCCATACCTGCTCTCCACCTGTTTCACTCCTTTCCAAACTCCACACTTCCCCTTCACCCCGTCCACCTCTCCACACCTGGTCAAACGCATCCACACCTCTTCCATACCTGCTCCAGTTCCCCCACACATGCTTCACTGCTCTCCAAACCCCCCACACCTGCCCTACACCTGCTTTCTCGAACCAGCTCTCTCAGTACCAGCTAAAATTCTGCTTTCCAATATCACAACACTCCACCCTACTCCCCTTAATTGACCCAAATCATTCTTAATGTTCACGTGCTTGTATTTTAATGAGGCGAGGGAATCGGTGTTGTCATAGTCAACAAAGGTAAGATAAATCATTGGGTTTTGAAATAATACTCCAGTTATAATAATTCACTTAATTGCTGATGATTTACCCCTTTTACTGATGACTCCCGTATAAATTAATTTTTAGCTTTTTACATATATTATTGCTATTGATAAGGGTTCTGAGATAATACTTCATTTATAATAATTCATTTATTTATATAATTAAGATTTTTAAATGTCTAACTATTCTTTTTAGTAATGCAGTTTTAGTTTTCTTAAGATTCATTATTAATGCGTATAACTAATGGCTCTTTGTAGCTTACACTGCATTAACGTTCAGGTTCCTCTCTCTCTCTCTCACTCTCTCTCTCTCTCTCTCTCTCTCTCTCTCTCCCTCGAATAAAACTGTCTTGCATTCACACACGAGAACGTACACTCCCACAGAAACAAACACTCACGCACATATAGGTTACACACACACACACACACACACACACACACACACACACACACACACACACACACACACACACACACACACACACACACACACACACACACACACACACACACACACACACACACACACACACACACACACACACACACACACACACACACACACACACACACCATCGGCCAGGCCCCAGGTTTACAGCGCACGGAAGGAGAAGCAGAGGGTGGAAATATCTGACAAGAGAGCCCTGCGCGAGAGGGTTAAGGGCGCGGGTCTGGGTGTAAAGGTGTAGTAAAGGTGTAGGTAAGGCGGGTGTTATGGCCGCTACACCTGCCACTAACTCCACCAGCAGATGTATAAAATGTGTGATCAAGGATAATTACTACCCAGGAGAATAGGCCACTTATTGCAGTCTTATGGCCCTCCGAGTGACCGCCGCACACACCTCGCCCTGGGTTATGGATACTGTGTGCTGGTTCTTGGCCTGCCCTGCCCTGCCCTGCCATCACCCTACTTTGCACTGGCCTACCTTGCCCTCACCCTACCTTGCACTGCCCTCCCTTACCCTGCCCTGCCTTTCCCTGGCCAATACCCCTACATACTCCTCGCCCCGGGTTGTGGTACCTGTGTGCTGGCTCTCTCCTGCCCTGCCCCGCCCTCATCCTACCTTGCCCTGGCCTACCTTGCCTTGCTTTGCCCCACCGTGCCCTACCGTATTGTGACCTTCCATTACGCTGTCGCGTACAACTCGCCTTGGGTTTTGGTTACTATGTAGTGATTGTTTGTCTACCTTACCATCACACAGCCCTGCCCTGCCCTGCCCTGCCCTACCTTTTGCCTTACTCTTACCCTCCGCTGCCCTGCACTGCCTTTCCCTGCCATCGGCCGACTTCTCACACCTCACCTCTAGTTATGGTCACATTGGTAGTTGTCCTGTCCTGCCCTGCCGTTCGTTACCTGGCTACCGTGCCCCCATTTCTGCCGCCGATCCTGTCCCCCTGCCGTCAAACCCATTTACGCCCCTTGCCTCGGGGTATGGTAACTTGAGTAGTCGCCTGCCCTGCCCTGCCATCATCCTGCCCTGCCCTGCCGTGCTATCACCCTGCCCTGCCCTGCCTTGCTGTACCGTACCCTGCCACCATACCATTTTTTTCTGTCATCCAGCGCCCTTGTTACTCACTCTGCCGCCAATCCGCCTCACACACCTTAGCTTGTTTTATGGTTACTTTGGTGTTGCCTACTGCCTCACCCTGCCCTCCCATTAACCCCATCGCCTTTCCTTACCCTGCCATTACCCCCATCGCCTTCCCTTACCCCGCCATCACCCTACCTCCATATCCTGCCCTGCCGTAGTCATGTCACTACTCTTTCCCACCATCGTACTATGCCCTCACCCTACCACGCTACCCTACCACCCTACCCTGACATTCTTCTTGATCATGGTCTTCTTTGTAGTCATCATTCACCCTTCACTTCACTCTCTCCACTTTTTCACTTCAATGTTACTTCTTCATCTCGACTTCTCTTTTCTCTCCTTCTCCACTTCTCTGCCTCCACGTCTCCTCCACTTCACCAACACTTCACCTTCCCCCCACTTGTATCACCTGCCCATTCCTCCCCCCTCCCAGCGCCTTCTACGAGCTTCAACACCTGTACTGATATTCCTTAACGCCATCTCCACTTCTCCGCCTCGTAGCTCAGCCCCCTCAGGAGTGACGGCCACCACGCCTCACACACACACACACACACACACACACACACACACACACACACACACACACACACACACACACACACACACACACACACACACACACTGCAAGACGAATCAGCCTTGGTGTAGGGATGTGGGGTGGTCTGGAGTGACGGGGGCGAGAGATTGTACTGTAGGCGGTAGGATGGCAGTTTGAAAGGCGACGGAAGGAGGTGTGTGCATAGACTAGAGAGGTCATCTGTTGTTTGAAATGACGTGAGTTCGATTCGAGGCTGCAGCAGGGAATATTTTAATGTGTGGGTTTCGTTTAACGCGGATTTTACCGTATTCTGCAAGACCCACCGACATTGCATATAAACATCCCCACAAAAACCAATACAACAGTCCTCAATGAGACAGCCTTGTCGTATATTCAGTATGGACGGTGGGTGCTGGTGTCGAAGTGGTGACATATGAAGGTGTATGTTGCGTAGAAGGCTGCTGGACCTCAGGGAACGGGCTGTTATACCTATGCCCAGAGTCGGCTACATAAGGAAAATAACAGGACCTATAATGAGGCTATCTTTCTTGGTAATATAAATGACACTGATGATTTAAGCAACGAGAATTTGAAGGGGTAAAATATATAAAGTTTGGAGGAAAGTTGCAGGGGAGAGGAAGAAAGTTTGGATGGAGAAGGAAGAAGGGAGAGGAGGATAGTGGAGAGAGAGGAGGAGGAAGGAATGGAGTGGAAGGAGGATTGAAGGAAGGAGGAGGAGGAGGAGGGTATACAGGATTGTTTTTTCTTCGACACATGAAAATATTGCATGGGGTTGGCACAACGTTGGTGGTGTTTGCAAATGATTATACATTCGACTCCCTGGGATGTGTGTGCATAGGAAAAAAGCCCTGTTTGGAGAGAGAGAGAGAGAGAGAGAGAGAGAGAGAGAGAGATACAAGTAACACACAAAAAAAGACAGGTATCTCAAAAAGTCTTACAATACCTACCAGAGAGAGAGAGAGAGAGAGAGAGAGAGAGAGAGAACACACAGCCACTACAACATAATTTCCACATACACTTCTCACACTACACCCAAAGGCCTTTCCATGCATGAGGTGGTGGGTGGGGGCGCCTCACTTCCCCTTTTACAGAAGGTGATGCTCCTGGGGTCTACGGAACAGGTGACCTACAGGACCCATAGAACAAGGTATGGACGTGTATAGTACGGTTGCTTGTCCATGTCAGGCGTGTGTGAGCCCACCGATACAATACATACATATTCATGATCAGTCATTTTTTAGTTTGGTCGAATTTTGCCTCGGCCAGTAATCGTAAACATTGACTCTCCCACCACACACACACACACACACACACGCACACACACACACACACACACACACACACACACACACACACACACACACACACACACACACACACACGGAGGGACTGTCATGTGTGTCTAGTGGTTACATTCATATTTTTGGCGCCTGAGTAGCAAGATGAAGTGTTGTTGTGGCGGTGGGATGGCGAGGTGAGGCGAGATAGACAGGGGCCAGGGTTACTTAGCTATCTTTCTATCTATCTATCTGTGTCTGTCTGTGTACCTGTCTGTCTGTCTGTCTGTCTGTCTATATATGTCTGTCTGTCTCTGTCTCTTTCTGTACCTCTGCCTACGTACCTACCTATATATATCTATCTGTTTTATATGTCTATCTGTGTGTGTGTGTGTGTGTGTGTGTGTGTG
>NC_136973.1:1027500-1060000 GCF_032717465.1 Coenobita brevimanus | reverse complement strand
TTGTTTGATTTGGTTGGGTTTCTTCGTTTGATTTGGTTGGGTTTCTTCGTTTGATTTGGTCTGGTTTCTTCTTGTTTGATTTGGTTGGGTTTCTTTTCGTTTTGATTTCGGGTGATTGTTACTGACGATTAGCTCCCACATTCGATCATATATTTTTGTTTTATTGTTGTTTCCAGATTAATGATTGGTTAACAGATTGAAGATTGAAATGGAAAGCCTTAGTCTAATGAGGGTGACTTACACTACTGATATTTCCTACAGATAGAATGAGTCCAATAGATAGATAGGTAGATAGATGGGTAGGCAAGTTTGATGAGTGAAGCCAAAAGGAAGAGTCTAATGAGAGTGATTTATAAAACTAATTAGGTTGTCATGGTTGCCTAAGTGACATAAAGAAAGCATCATTTATCTGTCTGTGTCATTAGCTGTTGGTTTGTTCATGAAGAAGAAAAATGCAGAATTAAGAAAGAGAGGTGTGAAAGAAAGATGGCACGAGAGAGAGAGAGAGAGAGAGAGAGAGAGAGAGCTAGGGAAATCGTTGAGAGTAGATGGAAATAGGTAGGAAGTGGTAAGTAGGGAGGAAAGGGGTGAGGAAGGATGAAGGGGATAACAGCAAGGAAGGATTGAGGTTAGGGTTACCAGAAAGAGAGAACAGGAGTAGAAGGTGCCAAATGGATAGGACAGAGGTTAGGAAAGGGTTGGGGGTTACCAGGCAAAAGAAACAGAGGGTTGTGGGAGCTGCTATATGAAGGATAGAAGGGGAATAGGAGTTGGGGATACCAGACAAGGGGGGTATAGAGGGTCATGGGTGAGTTGTTTCAGGTCTCGTCCCTATGACAGATATGGCTGCACGGTGCCAAGTGGATAGGACGAAGGCTAGAAAAGGGGTGAAGGGGGAGCTGGAAAAGAGGGAGAGGATGTTGTGGGAGGGAGCAGACAAGGAGGGGTGAAAGTACTTGGGGACGGGGGGTGCTAAGTGGATGGGAAAGATGTTCGGAAGGGGTGAGGGGGAACCAAAGAAGGGGGAACACTTGTGGGAGGGTAATTGACAAGGGGAAGTTGGGGTTGAGAGTAGGGGAATGCTACTATATATCTCTTCCGTGTGAGCCTAATATAGTGCATGTGCGCCAAATGGGTAAGATAGGGGTTGGTAAAGGGTAAAGGGGTACCAGGAAAGGGGGAGAAAGTGTGGGGGAGGCAAGAGACAAGGGGAATGGGGAGTTGGGAGGGTGGGGTGCCAGATCTCGTCGTGTGAGCCTGATATAGCGCCGGGGTGCTGGTGAGGGACGCTACCCACTGACACAGGGAGTTATTATCATGGCCTCTCCACTTCCCCGCCGCTGACCACCTCGGGAATTAAAATGCCGAAAAAGAGACAGCGGGAGGAGGAACGGTTATCGCCTGGTGTACCACGCCTTGCCCCGTCCCGTTGATGAAAATTTAGAGGTAATATGAAGGCAGATGGACGGCGGATTGACTGGCTCATGGTCGGGACAGCTATAGTTCTCTTTTGATGGCTGATGGGCGGCTGATTAATTAAAACACATCAGTCCATTCAGACGTAAAGTGGGGCTGTTTTAGGGACCTGGCAAGACAAGGGGTGTGTTATTGAGTCGACTGCTTTATGTCTGTGTCCGGCCTCTATGTTACGGCTTAATAGGGACCTTCTCCACCCAACGACTTTATCAATTCGGGTGGCCATTGCTTACGCCTTCTTCTGCGTCACGGCTACTGATCTTAACTCCCTGGCTTCTATGACTCACTCCCAGCTTTATAAAAATCGTTGCTCTTTACCTGAAGGGAATACTGTACTCCATTCCCTACCCTGGCCCGGATTTCCACCCTTTTGCAGTTTATTTCTCGTAGTTCAGTGGCAGAAAAAGACACCAGTACGGCTCTACATTCTTTCCATAGCACTCCTTCGTGACAAGCATCAAATTCTCCCATAAGTCTGTCACTGCAACTCAGCATTCAAGATGAAGAGATGGCAATTTTAGGCCAAGTTAGAGTGAAATGAGTATATTGTTGACCGATCTGTGTTACTCTTTTTATACGCTGGTTCTCTGCCCAAGGACTATATTAATTGAAATACCGATCGCTCACTTGTACCGCTACCACACCTGTCCTGGGTTCGTGTATAACAAGGATCTTAACTTTCTAGGGCTTCTATGGCTCATTCACCTCAGTCCTCATTAATAGACCTACTGCGGTTAATTATATGCCACTAATTACCTAATGAGACCTCTTAAATTTCTCACATTAAAATCTGTATACCTTCCATCAGCCACCTATTATTCCCATTATTACCTATTTACCTGTCACTGACCCTAATTGACCTCTATTAACCTTCCACCAACCTCATTAACCCACGATCCCATTTACCTTCCATTAGCACCCATGAACTCCAGATAACCTCCCATTAACCTCGCATTATCCCCATTAAGTCCCAAATAACCTCCCATTAACCTCGAATTATTCCCATTAAACCCCAAATAACCTCCCATTAACCTCAGATTAACCCCATTAAGTCCCAGATAACCTCCCATTAACCTCAAATTATCCCCATTAACCTGTTTATCTCCCATTGCTCCAATTAACCCCATTTACCTGCCATTAACACCCATTATAAGGCAACAACAATTCATTATATGGCGTTAATTACGTAATGTGGAGCGGGTGCATTAGTTTGAGGCAATGAACGTATATCAGGGAGGGATAAAGCATGGATTACTCTGCTAGGTCGCTTAGTTGAACACATCACATACAACTAAACACCCATTATTAACATTATCAATTGATGGTGTTTTTGCGCCTATAATGCAGAGTTTGTGGGTGGGGGTCGGGGTGTCTGGGAGTGGGGCAGGGGTGGTTAGGGATGTAGGGAGGGGTAGGGATGGTGGTGGGGGTGTCTGGGAGTGGGACAGGGGTGGTTAGGGATGTAGGGAGGGGTAGGGATGGTGGTGGGGGTGTCTAGGAGAGGAATAGGGGTGGTTTGGGATGTAGGGAGGGGTAGGGGTGGCGTAGGGGTGTCTGAGAGAGGGATAGGAGTGTAGGGAGGAGTAGGGATGCTTGTGGATAGGAGTGTAGGGTAGAGGTGTGGGTAGGTGGGGATGGGGAGTGTAGGTGGGGTGTTAGGGTGGCTTGTAGTGGTGCTTTGGTGTCAGGTGGGTGTAGGGGTGGCTTGTAGTTGCGGTTAGGTGTGGGGTGGGTATGAGGAGGGTGTAGGGGAATGTAATGTGTGAAGGGGAGGCTTGTAGGGGGGAGGTTAGGGAAGCTCGTAGTGGGGGTTGGGGAGGTTGGAAGCGAACTGGGAGGGGATCATAACTCAACGATGGTTCAGCAGTAGTGTGAGATTTATAACAGTGGTGATGTGGCCTGGTATGGTAGGCTTAATTAAGTGAAAAAACATACTAGCACCCTGACGAAGCACACCGTAACACACACGTCGATTAAAACACCGTATCACAAAGCAGAGTAATGTGGCACTGTAAAGCATCATCATCATCATCACCATCACCTTTCCCACGCAAAGATAGGGTGAAACCATAGTACAGGATAGGTAATATAACACGATAACACAGAGTAATGTAACACTGGTTTATAGAAGGTCGTAATATAGCAACGTAACCCATCATCATCACCATCATCATCATCATCATCATCATCATCATCATCATCATCATCATCATCCGAAAAACATAGATGTGACAGAACCAAAGAATCATAACAACCAGATTTCAACAGAATGCATGTGTGTAGTTTATGTATGCATGTATGTATGTATGTATATATATGTCTGTGTACGTACGTGTATGTATTCCAGCGACCAGTTTGCACACGCCTGACCCCAAAAGGAAGTACCAAAAGCAGCCAAGTTATTCTGAAGTTATTTTCATGTGCAGTTAATTACGGATGGATTAAACAGGGCCGGCCAGTGTCCCTTGGAAATAGAGGACCGAGCTTACCTGCATTTATTGTTGGTCGTGGTGTTCTGAGCTGTAATTACCGAGGAACAATTGTACGTAAATAAGAGAGAGAGAGAGAGAGAGAGAGTAGTTAGTTAACATAGATTCATGTCTCGACTGTATAAGGGTTGAAACACACACACACACACACACACACACACACACACACACACACACACACACACACACACACACACACACACACACACACACCAAAAAACCTGCGTCCTCAATACAACAAATGCAAATAGCTGATCAATAAAACTGTTTTTAACACCGGGGGAAGCAGGAGACACGCCAGAGATGCGGGACCATTAGGCGACTTGAACCTGTCAGCTGGTCTCTTAGTAAGGTATGGGGGGTGAGGGAGGGGGTGAGAGAGGGGGAGGAGGGAGGGGGATGAAAGGGAGAGGGAGGAGGGACAGAGGTGTGGGGATGTGGAGTACGGGTGATGTGGAAGAAGGACTAGGTGAAGGGGATGTGAGGGGTGTGGATAGGGGTAAGGAGTTAGGGGAATGTGGAAGAAGGTATGAGGAGGACTGGGTGTGCAGAGGGAGGGATGTGAGGGGGGTGGAAATGAAGGAGGGGTGAATGAGGGGGAGGAAGCTGAAGGAGACAGAATTGTGGAGTACGTGGAGAGGGGCTACTGTGGTGCGAGTGGGAGTGGTGTAGGAATTTTGGTGGTGAGGATGTGTAAGTGAGATGGGGGTAATAGATGTGATGAAAGAATGAAGAAGTGGAGAGAGGGGGTGAGGGAGTGGAGGTGTGTGCTCTGCGGTGAGGATATGGGGTGAAGGATGATGTGGAGTTTGGTGAGGGTGGTAGAGAAAGAGAGAGAGAGAGAGAGAGAGAGAGGGTGAGGGGGGAGAGCCAAGCAAGAAGGGACAAAATGTAGTATTAGGAAATGAAGCTGAAGGGTCGAGCACTCTTGGATGGCTTCTCTTATCTCTCTGATGATCCGTAAGTTAGGAGGGCGAATACACCCGTCGATAATCAGCCTGGTTGCGAGATAAGGCCGGGACTCGTATTCTCGTCGGATTAGGAGGCTCTTAGCACCTGTTCCGTAGCGACTCAGATTGCATACTACACCCTGCTATTCTGTTACCTGTGTCTAATATCGACATGGGTTGCATAAACAACACAGCATGCAAGAGGATGTTAATTTGTCATACGCAGATATATCCTAGTAACGAAGAAGTGCTAGAGAACTTCCTTAACCATTTAGAATACCAACCAGCGTCCCCCAAGACCCTGTCATTCGTAGCACGTTTTCCTTAGCGATTTATTTTGCATATTACACCTTAACATTCTCTTGTATGTTATTTTTAGTAGCATTTTGCCTCAGTAACACCTTGAGGATACGAGGGTGTAACGTGCAGAGTAAGTCGCTGAGGAAGAGGTGCAACGACATTCCAAAGCCACTACCATCCCTAGCAATAACTCAGGTATATTCATAAAGGTTTTGGAGGAGGCGGTGGCAGGTTGGAGGTCTATTCATGAAGGTTTTGGAGGAGGCGGTGGCGGTTTGGAGTTATTATCAGCGCTGTTAAGATACCAGTCATGAGGAAGGTTATCAGCCAACACCTGTCTCAGTGGCAGGTAAAGGCACACCTGACTTCAACTGCCTGTCCTGCCTTCTCCTTGGCTTCCTTCCGTCTTAGCTGATTCTAGGACCTGTCGCAGTTCTAAGATCGGGTTCTTATTAGGTTAGGTCGCTTTCTGTGATTTTTCCTAGACTATGCTAGCCTAATCTCCCCCCCTTCACCTCACAAGGGATACTGAAGGGTTGGCGGAGTTAAGGGGTTGCCAGGGTTATTAATTTTTTTTTTTTTAAGATTTTGAGATAAGGTTAAATACATGGGACCAGAGAATAGTTGAGTGTGCTTAGAGATTTGTTGTTGTTGCTTTGATGTCATCGTTGTGTTTTGATGCTGCTATTGTTGTTGGGCTTGTTGTGGCTCCAGGCTCATCTGATAGTGAACCCAGTGGACTTAGGGCTATGTTCCCCTCTTCCAGCAGCCCACCATCCCCCTTTCTTGGGATGGGGGGAGAGCTGAGGGACGTTTTTATAGCCAGGCAGTTCCGGGTTTATCTGTGCCACCGCGTGAAGGCGCCCCTGTCTAATACCATTATGCGTTTTACTTGGATATCACAACAAAAATTGATCCTAATCTTTATTATTATTATTATTATTATTATTATTATTATTATTATTATTATCATCATTATTATTATTATTATATGTCCCGCAATCCATCACTTCTTGCTGCCTTGCGGTTTTATTTCTGTTATCACCAGCCAATCCCTTTCTCTTTCTTACAAGACGGTTTTACCCATGTTAACGCCAGACGATTATATTCTCGTTAGTTCTAGGCAAATTTATTCCTTTTTACGTCAAGCGATTTTTTTCTAAACTCCGGACGATTTTTTCCTACCTCCAGCCACCACAGACGAGATTATATTATTTTCTCACCACTGTCAGACGATTATTATACGATTCTTTTTCAGAGGATTTTTTTCTTGTTATAACTGGGCTATTTTACTTCGTGTTCACACATTCCTAATTCGCACAACCGCCTGTCAAACGATTCTTTTCTCACTTTTAGCAGACGATTTTGTGATATTTTGTATGTTCACACAGTACAAAAAAAAATCCCGCTCCCCTAACCCACCCCCTCATTTCATCTACAAATAACAGACGGTTTTATTCTGAATACAAACACCATATAATTTCTACGGCCATCGAACGATTTATTTTTTTCAACAGTGCAATACACATAAATCTTCCCCCATCTCTCCCCAACCCCCATCCTTCTCCTACTAACGGACGGTTTTATTCTTGTTAATATAATTATATACATCATTTTATTTTAGCAAACCTCAGACGTTTTCTATCAGCCTTGTAATACAATAATTTCCCCACCTCCCCTTCCCCACCTCCCTTTCCTCAATTTCCCCACCTCCCTTCCTCAATTTCCCCACCTCGCCTTCCTCACCTCCCGTTCCCCAATCCTTCTCCTGCTAAAGACGGACGATTTTATTCAGACGATTTTTTTAACAGTGCAATGCAAAGAAGTCTCCCCCTCCTCTCCCCGCCCCCCCCCCAATCTATCTCCCCGCAGGACCGTAAATGTTGCAACGGTGAGCAATTGATGTTCGGCTTCCAATATTTTGTTAGGGCGCGGCGACCCTCACGGCACAAAATACTCGGGCCTTTCCTCTATATTCATATTTGTTTCAGTGTTTTCCATCCCGGATATTGATAAAATACTGAGGCTGTAAAGTTTCGCCCCTTCCCTTTCCCCCCTGACCTCCCCCCGACCCCCCCCCCTGACCTCCCTCTGATGCTCCTGTGCCCCCACCACCCCATCACACACACACACACACACACACGCACACACACACACACACGCACACACACACACACACACACACACACACACACACACACACACACACACACACACACACACACACACACACACACACACACACACACACACACACACATACAGAACCACCACCAGGGTACCCCAGTGACAATAAGGCACTTCCATTCCCTCATCATTAGACCTTTGAAAATTAAGCAGCAAACAAAATAATTACCTGTCCACATGATTACCTAAATAGCTAATTAAATTACTGATTGAGTGACTGGTTACCTGGCTTTGTACCTGAAGTAAATTGCTTTTATACTAACTTTGGCCTAAAATTGCCATCTCTTTTCCACTAACTTGTCCTAAAATTGCCATCTATCCAACACTAACTTGTCCTAAAATTGCCATATCTATACTGAAATCTGAGCTGTAACAGTAGATTAAAACTAGAATTTTTTGCTAGTCATAAAGAAGTGCAATGGAACAGGATGTAGAGCCGTAATATTGTCGTTTTCAAACTTGATGCATATTCTCTTGGGATTGCATGCCCATTCAGCTCTCTCTCTCTCTCTCTCTCTCACTGACACACACACACACACACACACACACACACACACACACACACACACACACACACACACACACACACACACACACACACACACACACACACACACACACACACACACACACACACACACACACACACACACACTCGGACAAAATAGGCCTACTTTTTGCTGACAGGAACATGGCTGTCACTTTTCACTGCTGACAGTTGTTGGAGGAGAGCTTATCAGTACAGAGAATATACACCAACATTACCGCTCACTCGCCCCCTCGCCAAACACGGACGGATGGTGGTAGTTGTGGTGGGGATTGTGGTGGGAGAGGGTGGTGGGAATTATGGTGGTGTACAGGTGGAGTTGTGGTGGTGATGTGGTGTTTGTGGGCATGGATGTTGTGGTGGGGGAGGATGGTGGGGATTGTGGTGGTGTATAGTTGGAGTTGTGGTGGTGATGTAGTGGGGATTGCGGTTGGGGAGGATGGTGGAGGTTGTGGTGGTGGTGGTTACAGGAATAGTGATAGTCAGGCGATGGTGATAGACAATAGTGAGGGAAGATGGTGGCAGTTATGGTGGGAATGGGGGTAGAGGTTGGTCAGAGTTACGATGGGGGAGGATGGTGGCAGTTGTGATGGGGATGGTGGTGGGGGAGAATGGTGGCAGTTTTGGTGGGGATGAATATTGTTGGGGTTGGTGGGGGAGGTAACAGGGGATGGTGGCAGTTGTGGTGATAGTAAAAGTAGTGATGGCGGTGGTGGTAGTTGTGTGGTGGTAGAGGCGTTGTCACTTTCGGTTGTGGTGTTAAGTCGGCGTGGCTCTGGGTGCTGGAAGGTGATAATGGTGATGCAGGTGTCAGTGCATCTAGTCACCAAATGCGGATGTGTGGTGATTGTGATGTCAAGTAGTGGTGGTGGTGTGGTGTGGGGGCGGTGCGGATGACTGAACGCGATGGTGGTGGTCGTAAGTTGGTAATAAAAGACGAATGTGGTGTTGGTGGGGTTGTGGCTAATGAAGAAAATATGTAAACATTGATCAGAACAAGAGAAAAATTAGTAATCCTACACCGGAAGCTCTCACCCTCTCCTGCCACCTCCATTCATCAGAACAGGTAATACAACTCTATGGTATTTACATGCCATATTTCCTTGCCTGTTTCCAGTAACTATTGCACTATGCCGAAGTCACCCCTTACAGGATTTGGCGTTGGGCAATACACTGATCACACACTCATAGCCCAATCTTAGTTCAGCTCGACTTCAAGCCTAAATTAAACTAGACAAGCTGTGGAACGAGACATACCAAAGTGTTATTTAAAATGGGAACTGGAGGGATTAATGAGTAAGCGACTCCACTGAGAATGACGTTCATTAGTGTCCCAGTTTTGTCCATTGTTTTTCGTTAGTTCTTGATCCTGCCTCACCTCATCTTTAGGTGGGGAAAAAATTAATGATCCCGATGGTGTTTGTGTTGGTTGTTCAGTGTACCTGTAGCATAAATGGACAGTAATGCTTTATAACAGACCCGTACTTCGTAATCTCAATTCCCATTTTTGCATCGTGTGAGAAAATTGTGTTTTATGTAAGAGTTCATTGCATTTGTTGAGGGTTAGACGGTGGGTGAGGTCATGTTGTGGGTAAGGTCAGACTATGCTTATATCACCGGTAAGTGGACTATCCCCTTCCACCCTCGTGCCCCCCCCCCATCCCCTTTGATACCACCCGTTCCCCACCGTCCTCCCTTTCCGCCCCCTGATATTTCCCTGCTCTTTCCTCCCGCTCCAACCCCTCCACCCCCAAATGGCCCCCACCCCTCATCTTAGCCACTCCCCCTAACCCTTTTCCCTTCCCACCCCCGTCCCTCTGATGCCTCCCTGCCTTCTTCCTTGCCCCTCCTCCTGACCCTTCTCCCACCCCCCCACTACTCATCCCCCTTCTTCGCCCCTCCTCCTAACCCTTCCAATCCTTCGTCTATACCCCCCTGTGCCCCTCCCTCCCACCAGCTGGCCCCCTGGTGCTTCCCCACACTCCTTCCCACCACTTAACCCCTCATTCTGTTCCCCCATCCCCACTAACTTCCTCGCTCTGTGCCCCCCATACCCTTCCCAGATATGCGTCCCGTCAGACAGTGATCTTGTAGTAACCGCGTCGGCCATTTTGTTAGCATTGTAGCAATCGACCCCCACACACCTGACATGAACGGGGAAATCTCTTATATACACATACAAGCTGTAGTTTGCGAATCGTGAAGGGCAGCTGATCCGTAGAGCCGAGGAACACCATTTTCTGCATTGGGGAAGTGACCCGCCGCTACCCCGTGCTTCACGTATGGGTACAGATGTGGAAAGCTTTTAGAGTGTAAGATGAGAAGCAGCTTGTGGAATTTTTGGGCTGACTGAAAAAGGGTGTAAGATTGCCGGGGTGACTGCTGCTGCCTGGGGGAGAGAGGATCTGAGGGGGTAGGAACCGAGTGATGGCTGGAAGAAGCACGGAAGACAGAACTCCACGAGTTAGACTTGCCCTTAGGGAGAGCACGTTTGATGATAGACGTTTATAAATGAGGGGAGCTGAGCTGAGGTGAGGTAGGGTAAGGCAAGATAAAATAAGGTGAGGGAAGGTGAGGTGAGGTAAGGTGAGGTAAGATACGGTGAAGTAAGGTTAGGCAAGGTGAGGTGAGGTAAGGTAAGTAATGTAAGGCAAGGTGAGGTGTATCGGCGGTGCTGGAGTGCGGTCCGCCTGACGTACGAGCTGGGCCACGCATAGTCCACCTAGTTTACTCCCACCGCCACGCCCTAAAGTTTTGTGACATATTTTTGGCGACGCTAATGGCAGTGCGGGGTGGTGTGATAAGCCCACAGGACCTGGGGATTGACAAGAACACTGCGTCTGTGTGTGTGTGTGTGTGTGTGTGTGTGTGTGTGTGTGTGTGTGTGTGTGTGTGTGTGTGTGTAGGGTTCAGATGGCCTCCCTTGTTTTTCTGTCTGTCTCTGTTTCTCTTTGTATATGTTTCTCTCTCAGTATTTTTCAGCATCTGTCTCTATGTCTGTGTCTGTCAATCTGTTTATCTTTCCGGAAACAGGTGAGGCTAGGGTCTACCTCTCTACAGATTAAATTGTTCATCAGATAGTTACTATTCATTATCGGCAGTCTCGTGCACCTAAAGCGAGGTTCCCAGACTGAGAGTCATGGTGTATTTTTTAGGGGGACCGTGTGGTAATGTTAAAGACCTGGAGACAAGATTTTATAACTTTCCTAAAATATATTCTTGAGGATTCCTTTGTCTGTCAGTCATCTCGTGTGTACCTGAAGGCAATGCAAGATAAGTTCCTGGAATCCTGAAGTGACTCATTTGCCAAAGACCCATTTGAAGTGAGGATCATGATGAAGTTTGGGATCAGAATGGAACTCAGCCATATTAAGGGCGCATTGTTTGTACTAATGATTTTCTTCAGCCTTGTTTACTCATCTGTGCAAGACATAAGTTTCTCATGATGTCGAGTATTAAACAGAAAAAGCGTAATCAGCTCCGAGTGGAAGATGGCCTCCGTTGTGCGCTTCCCGTGTGACTCGACAAACACACACACACACACACACACACACACACACACACACACACACACAGAAAGAGGGGGGGGGACACGGGAGAAGAAGATACACAGAAAGGAAGGAGAGATTCTAATCAGACAAGGAAGCAGGCCCCTGACGACCTTATGATCATGTTGTCCTGTTTTATGTGGACTCGGAAAGCGTCACTGTACGTCACCCGGAGTCCGTCACCCCACCTGTCCCACATTTATAAAGAATCCCCACCAATTTTTACTATAAACAAGCCTCCATCATAGTTAAATATTATCATGAATCCCTTTAAGTTTTTGTTTTCGTATTCTATCAAGTTTGTGAAGATTTAGGTGAGTGACTGTACGAGTGAAGGTAAATTTATCTAAGCATTCACCCTAACACACCTTAATTTCAGGAAGTACTATAAATTCTCCCCCATGTCCCCCTCTCCACCTTAAGGTTTAGTGACCCGATTTGCATGTATCTTGGCCAGTGCTCTCAGGATCTCTAGGTGGATATATAGAAAATTAATGTAATTTATCTTTTTCTCTGTGTCACACCTTAAACATAACTTCTATATTTCTATCGCGGTGTGTAACTTACCTTCCTCGTTTAGGGTCTCTTGGTGGATATATAGAAACTAAATGTATTTTATCTTCCTCGTTGCGTCACTCCTTGAACATAGTTTCATTATTTCTACCAATCTGTGCTGTTTTTCGTCACTGTTTTGTCAGTCATTGAACTTAACTTCCTTCGTAGGTTTGGAGAAACGTAATAGAATTTGTCTACATCGTTGTGTCACTCATTAAACAGAACTTTATCACTTAATTTATGCAGTTTTTCTCCCTCATCTTCTTACTCCTTCCACATAACTTCCTTTTCTTATTTAACTCCACAGTATATATCTTTCTGCCTTATCTCTCCCTCAGCTTCTTTTTGTTCTCCCATAACTTCCCTCTTCATTTCCACCACTCTTTACAGTTCTTCTTCCTCATCTGTGTACGTTTCTTGGTTCTAATTCGTAATGTAAGGATCACAGGTGTAGATAAACAATTGCTGCATTCCATCTCCCGCATTCACTTACACTGTGATCATAACTTCCTTTGTCTTTGTGCCTGTCTCTGCAAATTTGGCTTCCTCATTCTGTAACACCATAAACACAGCATAATGTGTGTATAAAACTGTTTGTTTATCTTCTCTCATCAGGCTAACAACCAATTTTCAAGTCAAACTAGAATAAATTATAAAAAAAAATCCAATTTATTCACACTTCACACGAGAATGAATAATGAAATGGAAAAATGCTACCAAAGTGATATCTGATCGTAATTCACCACCATGCAGGATTCTTCGTCGTAAAAATTGGTTGGGATCCATTATAGATGCGATCCAGTCCCACTAAAACCCTTATACGTACTTTAGGTGGCTGCTTCTTTACGCCTGATCATGCCATTTATAGCCAGCATATCCCCGACCCCTTGCATGACTCAGTGGCCAGAGAGAGAGAGAGAGAGAGAGAGAGAGACTGACTAAACTGAGGACAGAGGAGGAAGGGAGTTATTGGAGGGGCAGAGAGCTTGTGGTAAGGGCAGGGGGGCAGGGGGCCGGTAATAAGGACAGGGGGCTGATGGTAAGGGCTGACGAGAAAGAGGGCTGGTGATAAGGGAAAAAGACAGGGGGAGCTGGTAAGGGCAGAGGGGGCTGGTGGTAGGGTCACACGACAAGGGGGTTGGTTAGGGCAGGAGGGGACTGGTGATGGTGGTAGTCATGAGGTGAGGTGAGGTGAGGTGGGGTGGGGTGAGGTGGGGTGAAGGTTTATAGCCTCACTACCACCACTGTATTCTTCCCAGCTTAAACTTTTTACGCGATAAATTAAGAACGACGGTCGGCGAACCATGCATCAGCGCGGCGATAAAATTATTTGTTTGGCCGGTGGTGTGTCGTCACGTTCGCTGGCTATCGGCCGCTGTATAATAAAAGGGAACTGTAAAAAACTACTTTGTATGTTGTATGAGCCATAAAGCGGAATACCAACTTGATAAATAGCGAACATTCCCGACAGTAAACTAAAATGACATTGGAAACTCGCATTAGAGGCCCATCCCCGCACGCACACGCAAATACACACAGATACGTAGAGATGCGCACACACACACACACACACACACACACACACACACACACACACACACACACACACACACACACACACACACACACACAATCAGACATGGACAGGGAGAACTCATAAACACAACCAACCAACTCCCCCACACAAACAGCCGATAGCTTCCACACAAACATGCACATACACACGTACAGACACCTCCCCCTATACCCCACCTTCCACATCACAAACACAAGTGGCTTCACACACACACACACACACACACACACACACACACACACACACACACACACCACCAATATTAGTGTCCAAGTTAGGTCAAAGCGTAGGCCAATAAATCCGCGTTGTACCGAGTGTAACAGAGCCCATAAATTCCAGCAGCGCCATTCCGTCATTAGTATATATTAAGGCTAGGATTGGCCCACCGATACCTAGGGCCTCGCCAACGACTCTGCCTCTCTCTCGTTACCTTCCAACTTCTGACGGAGTGCGTACGCTCGATGGACCTGTGGGGGTGAGTAGGGGGGAAGGCGTGAGGGAGAGGCTATGAGTGTGTTTTGAGAGGGTTGTGTGTTGGGAGTGCTTGGGTTTGTGTTTGGTTTTGTGTGTGTGTGTGTGTGTGTGTGTGTATTGACAGCTGTTTGTAAGGTATGTATGTATGTATATATATGTATATGCATGTGTGTGTACGTATATACCTGTGTGTACTTTCAGCATTGTGTGAGGTCCAGCTCAGATAGCCATACTAAGTAGCAGACACACAATATCCACTCATATATATCCAGAAGTATGCATATTTGCTTGAATAAATGCATAGTCAAACAGGGATGGAAAGAGATGGACAGGGAGATAACTGGAAGGGCATTGTTATACAGGGTAATGCAAAAGTTTTCGTGCAGAGGGAGACGGGAGATGTGGCAGTGTGAGGGTGGTTAAGTACACTGTGTTTGTTGGTGTGGTTGCTGTTGTTTTTGGTTTCGTGGTTGTTGTTGCTATTGTTTTTGTTATTTCTTTGCGTATGTTAGTGGTGTTAGTGTTTTCTTGGTGTTATCATTATTGTTTTATTTTTGTTTCTTGTTGTCATTGTTAGATTTTATTGTTACTGTTTTAATTACTGTTAACTTCACCCTGCAGTCCACGGGTTTATGTTCAGATGAGGCTGGGGTAGCGACCACTACTACCACTCTTTTTCTTATGTATTGTCAAGGGAATTATTAGTCAAGGGTGGCCTTATTTTGGAAATATTAAAGCACCCTCCCGTAGTGCTAAGAATGCTTGGGAAATATGCCTATCAAGTACAAGTGGATCATACGACTTGCAACCATCGAAATTCCATCAAGGTCCCCAACTGTTCTGGCGAGTGAAGAGGAGTGAGGGATCCGCAGTGTGTATAATGTGTTGTATTATTATTTTTACTGCACAGTGGCATTTATATCACCCCATGTTGCCCAAAAGGTGAGGAGCCAGGTAATAAAGCGCATTTACTGTCACTCCCGGTCGAGATCGAGAGGAGCGTATGAAACTCCCAACAAGGTAAAGAGGAAAAAGTTATAGCTGGAATAGAATTGATTGCTGTGGATTTTTATAACGAAGCAAAAATCTGAAAAGTGCGCCCATAGCATCAAAAAGGTTAACAGAAGGACTTTACTGCCATTTCCTTTAACAACCGCAAACCGAATCCACCGCCATTTTTCCCCACGTCTTCCGTCACTCAGCCATTCATTACAGATCGTCACCATCATTATCACCATCACCACCATCGTCATCACTACCACCACCACCAGTTTATTCACATCTTCAGTCAGTCACCTCTCACTGCCATAGCATCATCACCATCACCGTCAAACCACCACCATCATCACCACCACTACCACCACTTTTTCCACGTCTTTAGTCACCACCAAATATTCACCACCACCATCATTATTACCATCACCATCATCAGTATCACCACCACCACCAGTTTTTTCACGCCTTCAGTCACTCATTCTTTCACCACCAAATCGTCACCATCACCACCATCATCATTATCATCACCACCACCAGTTTTTTCACACCTTCAGTCACTCATCCTCTCACCACCAAATCGACACCTCCATTGGCACCACCCATCTTGCTCCATCAAATAACCACCTAAATCCGAGAACGTAATCTTATAGTGTATTCTTTCCCACACCAGACGATTTCCTTCAACTTGGGAACGATGGCTAGTTGTGGAGGGGTTAATGAAGGCTCTGTCTAACCCCTCCAGTTCGAGAAATCTATCCTAACCTAGCCTAACCTGTCCTAATGTAACCTAGCTTGAGAAATGAAGGGGTTAGAGACGGCCTCCAGTAATCCCTTCACTACAAGAGGTGATCCGAAAGTTAATAACATCGTGTGGAGATGGCAAAAATAAAATAAAAAGCGATCAGAGTGAATAGATTACGAGCAGAACCCCCTACTCCCCCTCCACACTCTTCCCCTGCCTCTATAACCACTCGCTTTGCAATGCTTCAGCTTCCATTAACCCCGCAGACAAAAATTAGGTCGATTATCTGTTTTTTCCCATCCCCAGTCATCTCTGCTTGCCTGCCAAATGCGCTATGTGATTTTTAGCATTAGATTAAGGGCCAGGCTTACCGTAAAAAGTAGGGGCATGCTTGTTCTATGCTCACATGATCCTGAAAATAATGCTATGCTCACTCTATGCTTTCATGACCCCGGGTACAGAGTTTGGTGTTTTTGCGATTTATTTTTTCTCGCCTCGAAATTTTGACACTTCCGAAGGCATATATTTTTTTCTGGAGTATTAGATTGAAAACCCATCACGAAATAATCCCCGAAATAAAGACAAATGGGTTTTGAATATATAAAGTAAATCCAACGCACGTCCCTTCCGAAATGAGATGCATACATTTCCAATCACAACCTTTGAGCTCCAGGATATGGGTGTCAGTAACTCTCATTAACACCAAGGTCACTCGAGCTGATAAATTGTTCAACGCAGCGACCGCCGTGTTATGACGCCTAATTTGACGCCATATCATTCCACCTGTTGCGTAATCCCAGGTAATTAATGACAGATTATGGTGAGATAATTATGATTTGGTCACACGCTCCCTCGACAATACAAATGATGGCTGTATTAATAAGGATGGCACTTTTCAATCACTGTAGTCAGGTGAGAGTGAGTCAGGAGATGAGTGTTCATGCTGTCTCTCTTACCCATACCTGTTGCACGAGCCAGGTAATTAATGACAAATTATGGGAAGGTAATTATGCTTTGGTCACACGCTCCCCTGCAGTGCAATATATTAATTTATTAGTAAGAATGGCGCGGCAGTAAATCAGTATATTAACCCTCTCATAATTGGTCCAGCTTGGGGGTCTTTATAAGAACAACACATTATTCAATCTGTTTTTACTCTCTCATGGTGGGAACTGTTCTATATTCTACTCCAGCGTCCTTATATTTTGGGGTCCACCTCCTGCCTCCCAAGCGCTCACCCACCCTTACACATACCTGTTTCCATTCATCCACCCTCCCACATAGCAGTCTTCACCCATCCACCCTCCCACATAGCAACCTTCACCCATCCACCCTCCCACATAGCAACCTTCACCCATCCACCCTCCACATAGCAACCTTCACCCATCCACCCTCCACATAGCAACCTTCACCCATCCACCCTCCCACATAGCAACCTTCACCCATCCACCCTCCCACATAGCAACCTTCACCCATCCACCCTCCCACATAGCAATCTTCACCCATCCACCCTCCCACATAGCAACCTTCACCCATCCACCCTCCCACATAGCAACCTTCACCTCCCACATAGCAACCTTCACCCATCCACCCTCCCACATGGCAACCTTCACCCACCCACCCAGCCATGCAGACTGCCACCATATGCCTGGTATCATCCAATCTATTAATCCCTTTATATTTTTTGGGCCATCTCCTGCCGCCTAGCACGCCATATGGCTTCTAATGGCATTTGCCTTTCGATTCTCCACAGCCTCTCTCCCATTATTGCCGTCCATCACGCTCTTCCTTCTCTTCTTGCACTTCTTCCTCCTCTTCTTTTGCCTCCTCCTCCTTCTCCTCCTCCTCCTCCTCCGTCTCTTCTTCCTGTGCCTCCCCTTCCTTCTCTTTCTCTTCTTCCACTCTTTCTGTCTCCCCTCCTCCTCTTCCTCCTTTTCTTGCCCCTCTTCCTTCAGTGTGTCACCTTCTTCTGCTTCCTTTACTCTCCTTCCTCTTCCTCTGCACCCTTTTATTCTTCCTTATTCTCCATCTTCCACTGTTCTTCCTCCGATGTCTAACCCTACCCCTTCTCTTACCCTTCTTTTTCTTTCTTCATCTCCTCCTCCTCCTCCTCCTCCTCCTTGAGCCTTCCTCTGGGCTATTGAAGAATGATTGTACTGTGTGTGTGTGTGTGTGTGTGTGTGTGTGTGTGTGTGTGTGTGTGTGTGTGTGTGTGTGTGTACGCCCTCTCCTCCTCAAGCCATGTGTCTTCTCTTTTCATCCATTCTCTCATGTTCTGTCAATCGTCTTCTTTTTTTTCCAGTCACCTCTCTCCTCCCATTATTCTCTCCTCTTCCTATTCCTCCACCTCCTTTCCCTACCCCTTTTCCCCTTTCATCCCCTTCCTAGACCTCCTCTTTCCGTTTCCCTACCTCCTCTTCCCCTTTTCCCTACCTCTTCTTTTCCCTTATCCTATTTCTTTTCTTCCTTCTCTCCTCCTTTCTTCCCTCCTTTCTTCCCGCCTCCCCTACTCCCCTACTTTGTTCTTAATTAAAGCAGATTCCCCTCTTCCATACACATCTCACCTTCCCTCTCTTTCTCCCCCCCATCTTTGTCTCTGCCTTGTCTCCCGCACTTCTACTCAACTCATCTTCTCCCGCCATTCACCCCTTCATCCCCAATCAATTCATTTACACCCCCACCCCCCTGCTATTGTCTCCCCCTCTCCCCCACCACTGCCACTCCTCCCGGTCCCCCAATCTCTCATCTTCCTTTCCCAGCTTCACCCCCTACCACCACCTTTCTCCCCATCGTTTCTTTCTTTCACATCCCCCACTCCCCCTCCTGCCCCCTCATCTTCTCCTTCCCCCTGTCTCACCTTCACCCCTCACTGCTTCCACCCATCTGTTTTCCCCCTTGCCCCACCACCACCTCTCCCACTTCCTCCTCATCTATTCCCCCTCCTTCCTCTCACCACCACTACCTCTCTCTTACGTCTCCTCTCTTCCCCACCACCTCCCCTCCCTGTCTCATCTTCTCTCCCTTCACCTCTTCCTTTCTCCCCCATCTCCTCTCCCTTCCCATCTCTCCCCCTCCATTTCGTCCTCCCCTTGTCTCTTCCCCTCATTCTCCCCCACCCCTCCCCTTCCCCCTCTTCCCTCACCCTTCCCCACCTTGCCCCCTCCCCCGCCCTACACTGATGGCGTTATTATCGCTTCTGTCAATCAAGTACTGAGCTGACCGCAGGACCTCGCCAGATGCTCACTCACCCACTTCTCCGCTTCATCTGTCTATCTATCTATCTATATCTATCTGTCTGTATTAGCCTGCTGTCACCCTTACCACCATCATCATCATCTTCATCATCATCATCATCATCATCATCATCATAATCACGAATAAAGGGGATGGGAGGGTTCCACAAAGGAGCGACAAGCACATTAACTTTGACATATACCAAGCTTCCTACGGACATCCCTTCCTTATTCATACTTGGGCAGCTTGGGGAAGGGCTAAATAAGGGTGTCACTCTTTCTCTGAGGAAAAGAAGTAACCCTGGACCATTTTACACACACACACACACACACACACACACACACACACACAATCTCTGCTCATCCGTGCGTGGTCGCGTCTTCTTATCTGTTTTCTTGTAGCTAATGCCAGACGATTTTATTCAGCCTTGAGTGGGCTATAGGAGCCTGAGAAGAGAGAGAGAGAGAGAGAGAGAGAGAGAGAGAGAGAGAGAGAAACAGCGACGGAGACAGAAACAGGATTTAGGAAGACACACACACACGGAATGAGGGGTGAGGAGGGGAAGAGGGTGAGGGGATGTTTGGGGATGTGAGAAGATGGGGTGAAAGGTTGGGGGTGAGTGAGGTGATGTTGGTGGGGGTTGGGGGTGACGGTGTGAGAGGCGAAAGAGAGATATAAAGAAAGATTTAGGAAGATACATGGAAGAAATGAGGGGTGAGGGGGTAAGGGTGGTGAGGGGTGAAAGGGGGATGAGTGAGAGGGGTGAGGGGGTGAAAGGGAGGAGAGGGGGTGAGAGGGAGGTGAGGGAGAAAGGTGAGGGGGTGAAAGGGAGGAGAGGGGGTGAATGGGAGGTGAGGGTGTGGGGGTGAGGGGTGCGAGCGTGACCAGACAGAGCCGGGCGGAGCAATAATATGTTGACAATGGGTCGGGCTGCGCGTGGCGACCATTACCAGATCTTCCGGGATTTGTCTCATGCGCCCCTCATCTCTCCTTCCCTAACTCCCTCCCTCCTTTTCCTCCGCTCTCTCTCTCCCTCCCCCCTTTTCCTCCGCTCTCTCTCCCTCCCTCCTTTTCCTCCGCTCTCTCTCCCTCCCTCCTTTTCCTCCGCTCTCTCTCCCTCCTTCCTTCCCATCTATTCTCAATGATCGTCATCCTTCCTCTTTTTTTCTCGCCTTTTTTTTCCTTCCATCCTTCCTTTTTTCCTTCCGTCGTGCTTTTTCATTTCTTTCGTTCTTCCTTCCATTCTCCTACTTCTTCTTAAACCCACACACAGCCTATCTATCTGTCTCTCTGTCTATATGCTGAGTTGTAACAATAGATTAACAGTGGACCAAGATGCTAGTCACAAAGCAGTGCTATGAAAAGTATGTAGAAGTAGCATTTTCTCTTTCTGACACAGAGCTACGTGAAATAAGTCTCAAAAGGACGAAAATCTGGGCCAAGTTCGAGTAAAAAGAGTATAGGTGAAGATTTTCGTCATTTTGCATCGTATTTCCTGTAACTTGGTGCCAGAATAAGACGATACTACAGCTAAGCATCCTTTCCATAGCACCTTTTTCGAAATAAACTCAAGATTTTTTTAATATAATTGGGGGGGAAATTAGTCCTGTGGCTATTTCAGGGTATTTATGTGGTGTTATGTCCATTATTTTCGGTCATTTCAGTCAGTATTTAGGCCCAGTTTAAACAGTCATAGTCAGTTTGTTTTTTCGTGTCACTTTCAGGTCTATCCGGGTGATTTCATGTTAGTTCTGATTCATCCAGGCTATTTCAGGACCATTCAGATCTAGTTTGGTCTCTTCAGGTCCAATTAGGTCTGTTCACAGTCTTTCCATCCAGTCAGGTGTAGTCAGATCAGTTCAGGTCATGTCACATCCATCCGGGTCACTTTGGAGGCATTCTAATCATGTCAGTTCGTTTCAGTCGTGGTCTGACCCAGGTAGATAAGTTCAAGATCATGTCAGTCAGTTCAGGTCCTTTCACTGACTTCAGGCCAATCAAATCCATTTAGTTTTGATGTAAGTGAGTGATAACATATGAATGTGTGTCTTTATTCCTGTAGGCAAAGGAGACTGTCTTGCGCAGGATCCTTATCACCTTTTTCCCACATATGGCACGTTCTCTCGTTTGTTATTTAGGCAAACTGTGTCGATACGTAGGAGAAACAATAAAAAAATAGACGAGAATATTAACGTGGAATAGACAAAATAAATGGCTAAGAAACAGGTGAAAGAAAGCCTCCCATGCCCACTGCACGAGGTGGGTATGTCCCTTGTAGTTATGAGTTCAAATAGTATATTTCATGGGAATACACTTTCTTGTGTATAGTACACCTATATGTATACTACAGTTAATATTCGTGTATTCTAGCAGTGATATACATACCCACGTGGTTTGGTTTGTCTTGATAAGAACCATCGCACCTGCCCTGTGACGTAATGTTGCCTGACTGGTTTCTCACTTGCCAATATGTACGATAAATGTCTTGAACTACTGCATCTGCAACAGAGGCTGCTCCACTAACCACTGATAACTGATAAAGGACATTGATCCCCGATGTATACCAAAATGTGGCAATAAATGGTTAATGCATTGTATTTATACAGAATATAATTTTAAGAACAGAGTGCTGCCGTGTTGGCATCAGTGCAGGTAAATCCCTAACACCTCCATCTGTTCCACCTCGCATCTCGCTCATGCGTTCATTATTTTACTAATTTCACGTGGTCTTTCACGAGCTGGGAAACATAAACACA
Source organism: Coenobita brevimanus (assembly GCF_032717465.1). Lineage (NCBI taxonomy): Eukaryota > Metazoa > Arthropoda > Malacostraca > Decapoda > Coenobitidae > Coenobita > Coenobita brevimanus. Next base: position 1,038,170 of record NC_136973.1, on the reverse strand, counting down.
CAGCAAATAATTACACATGCATTTTCATCTCATATATAACTCATAGTATTAGGAGAATGCCTTAGTTACGACATCTTATGCAACGTTAAAATTACTATCTGTCAACCGTGTGTGCATCGTGTGAGGGGGAGAGACGGAGCGAGAGGAAGCCATTTCATGTAGTGCTGTTTGAGAGTGTGCTTCTTTCGTTGTTCGACTCCCCGCTGTGTTCCTTCCTGCTTGTTCCTGGGTGTTCCTGTGCTCGTGAGTGTAAGTATATACGCTGAGAACATACGTTAGTTGTGTTAGGTGGTGTTTGTGTAAGTGCAGTAAGTGAGGTGCGTCGGTGAGAGTCTGCCGGTTGTTTGCGTGTCCCTGTGTGAGCGTCTGGTGCGTACGTGGCCTTTCACACCCTTATGTTCCTTCATGGGTGTTCCTGGGTTTCTGTTCTTTGCATGTACGTAAGGTTGGCTGTTACGTGGTTTATTTGAGGCTGTTGGTGTGTCTGCTGGGTAATTGTACGTGTGAGGAGAGTGACGAGCCGGAGGACTTGGGCAGGTGGGATGCCTGCGATGGTGTCATGGCGACCCTTGTCTGGGAGGGATGGAGGGAGAGACGTACCCCATACCATACTATTCCTCTGCATTATTTGCTTACAATTTATTTTCAGTATTATTTTCTGTATATTTATAAACCCATGCGTCGTTTCGTAACGAATGAGCAGCTTCCATAATTTGCTCTAGTTGTTTTAAGGTGGCGTACGTGACTGCCAGGATTTGAAACATGGCGTCGACGCATTGTTAATCGTTATCATCATCATCATTATTATTATCGTCACAATCGCCAGCAGCAGCAGCTCCACCACCACTACCACACCACACCACACGACCACGCCACGCCGCATTACACCAAACTATCACCACCACCGCCCTCGCCACCACATTAACACCACACCACCACCACCGCACCACACCACACCACACCACACCACACCTCACCACACCACACCACACCACACCACCACCACCACCTCACCGCACACCACACCACACCACACCACACCACACCACACCACACCACCGCACCGCACCACCACACCACACCACACCACCACACCGTAATTCATTTTTTTTTTTTTTAACAATCCACAGTAGTATCTACAGTTGTCACAGAATCTTTCAGCCAATACCGCTTTTACTCACATACCATCGAGAGAGAGAGAGAGAGAGAGAGAGAGAGAGAGAGAGAGAGAGAGAGAATAAATCACACTAGGCTATGTTAGAAATTTATATCACTGAATAAGTCAGTACCGGGTTAGGGATCGACCTTACCATGTTGAAAATTAAGTCTTTATCAATATTTTTTAATCCTGTACCCAACATATAACCAATAGACCCCATTTTTATGCTGCTAATTTGTCCATATCTAAAAACTTCACACCTTTTCAAAAGTTTTTACCACCCCGATGTAGCCAAAAACGTATGTAGAATTTTATGGTGTTTCAGCTTTCTGTGCATTGTTCAGCGTTGTGGTATATTAAAATTCTTCAACTAATACCATCATCTATACCCTCTAAATTCAAGTCACACCACCTCAGTCCTATACCACCCTGCAGTAGCCAATACCAGGCGTGGCTTTGATAACTATCTATCTATCTATAGCCCGACGCCCTAATCCCGCAAAGGGTGGCCGCAGACAAAACGCCTCCAAGTCACTCTGTCACCCACCATTTGACTCCCCTCCCCCCAACTCACCCCCCCCTCCCTCACATACCTCTCAACTCCATCCCTCCACCTCATCCTCGGTCTACCCCTCCCTCTCCCTCCCTCCACCTCACCTACATACACCCTCTTAGTCAGTCTTTCATTCTCCATCCTCTCCACATGTCCAAACCACCTCAGTGTATTTCTCCTAATCTTTTCAACCACATCCACATCTACCCCACAACGTTCCTTCACTTCTTCATTCGTCAACCTGTCCCTCCATGTCACTCCACATGCTTCTCTCAAGTAACTCATTTCCACTGCTCTCACTCTTGACTTGTTCCCCTCTTGCAAGGTCCGCGCCTCGCTTCCATACGTCAGGGTAGGGATCACAATACCATCATGCAGTGACTTCTTAACTTCCATACTCACCTCCCTATTTCTCATCACTGCTTTCAGTGTGCCAACAGCCTTCCTTCCCTGCTGTACCCTTTCACGTACTTCATCCCCCAAAGTTCCATCCTTACTCATCACACTACCCAAGTACTTGAATGCACTCACATTCTCCATATCCTCACCATCCAACCTCACTGCACACTCTGTGACTTCATTCCTCTCAAACACCATAACTTTACTTTTGTTTACATTAACTTTCAGCTTCCTCCTCCTACACACTGTCCCATGTTTTAAAAATCGCAAAAAACAGGTTATAACGTAAACAGGATATCCTTTTTCTGGTATTCATTCGTCCATACCATCTCGAAAAAAATCACACCGCCTTCCAATTCTTATACCAGCCTGCAGTAGCCAATACCAGGTGTAGAGCCTTCATCGTGTCTCTGTTAGCTATGCATCTGTCAACATCCAGCCCCCCTCCCCCCTCTCACCCCCCTCCCCCTCCCTTTCATCCCCCCTCCCCCTCCCCTTCGTCCTCTTTCCCCATCGACCCCCTCTTCACCACTCCAGTATGTACCTCCACACACACACACACACACACACACACACACACACACACACACTCTCTCTCTCTCTCTCTCTCTCTCTCTCTTGTATAAATTCGCGATCGAGGGCGGACTGAGAGAGAGAGAGAGAGTCTGTTTACATGATGTCCGGCGACGCGTGGTTGTAGAGGCTTGTGTCCAGTATGAGAGAGAGAGAGAGAGAGAGAGTATGAAAAACTTCGGGAACAGAAAAATCTTGGAACAGAAAAATCTTGCGAACTACCGTAGTCTAAATCCACATACAAATCTTACGCTCCAGTCTGAGTAATTTGCCTTTCTTATAAATATATCGACTCACTAATTCCCATATTTTACACCTTTTTGTCCAGTTTAAGACAAGGATAGTAAGGCAGAAGGGAGACGTACCGAAATAGGGAGAAATATGCAGCTCAGGAGTGAAGTTAAAAAGGTTATGTAGCGATGGGTAGAACGGAATAACAAGAGGTAGATAGGGGAGGGAAAATTGATGGGTGGAAAGTGGGGGGGAAGTAGAGGGAAAGAGGAGAAAAAAACAATCCTCATTCGCCATTGTTTCCGTCTCTTTTTGTCTTAATTTTCTCTCTCTCTCCTTCGTCTTCATCATCGTCATTGTCATAGTTATAGTTGTCTTATTTCTTTCCATATTTACTGTTATTTTTACCATCTTCGTTCTCATCTTCACCGACACCCTCATCTGATCGTCGTCATTATCTCGTTCGCCATCTTCCTTATCGTTTTTTGTTGCAGTCTTTCTCCCTCTGTTCATGTTTTGTTTTTTTTAAATACCACGTCATCATCATTGTAGACAAATCTCCATATTCATCTTCAGTGCCCTCATCCTCTTCCGATACGTCATCTTCACCATCATCATCATCATCATTATTATTATTATTATTATCACCATCATCAGCATCATCATCGTCATCACTATCATCATCATTACCTTCATCATTATCATCATCATTATTATCATCACCATCATTATCATCATCGTTATCATCATCATTATCATCACCATCATCATTATCAGTCCTCTTCATGGACATCTTCTTCATTGTAAAACTAGAGAGTAAGTCGGTAATCGGGAAAGAGTTGGGGGAGAGAGGGGAGGGGAGGGGAAGAGAGATGAAGAGATCGGGAGGTAGGTAGGGAAATCGGGAGGAAAGTTGCGTGGTCTGGAGAGAGGTACAGGAGTCGGATTGAAATCGGGAGGAAATCAGAAGTCGGAGGTAGATAGGTAGACAAGTCGGATGGAAGTCGGGAGGGAAGTCGGGTAGTCGGGAGGGAGTTGAAGGACTACGAGTATAGAGGAGGGGAGATCAGAAGAATCGGGAGGTCGGAAGTTAGACAAGTGGAAAATTCGGGAATGAAGTCGGGAGGAAAGTCGGAAGGTCGGGAAGGGGATGAGGGCAGGGAGGGGAGGCAGAGTGACCCTGTTGAGGGGAGTAATAGGGGTGAGAGGTCAAATGGGCCTTGGGGAGGGGAGAGGGGAGTGGAAGGGGAGGTTGAGAGGGAAGAAGAAGAGAGAGAAACGAGGAGTGTAAAGGAGGGGGAATGGGGGAGGGAAAAGGGGAGAGTGCGTGGAGGAAAAGAGAGAGAGAGAGAGAGAGGGGAGATTTGGAGGAATAGAGGTGAATAGGGGAGAGACTGTGTGTAAGAAAGTGGGATAGGGAAAGGGGAAGAGGATGGAAAACAGAAGAGAGAGGCGGAGAGAAAAAGTTAGTGTGGGTGGAGAGAGAGAGAGAGAGAGAGAGAGAGAGAGAGAGAGAGAGAGAGAGAGAATCATCATTATAAGTGGAGGGTGAGGGTGGCCGGAAGGACTTAGGGAGAGGGAACAGAAATGGCCATGGAGAGAGACATTAGAGATAGTCCTGAGAGAGAGAGAGAGAGAGAGAGAGAGAGAGAGAGAGAGAGAGAGAGAGAGAAACCAGTGAGTGAAAGTGAGAGAGAGGGGGGGAGGAGAGAGAGAGATATAGAATGCACACTGCCCAAAAGCCATATAAACGATGTATGCCTTTGTTTTTACCGTGCATACCGAAATAAAAGAGAGAGAGAGAGAGAGAGAGAGAGAGAGAGAGAGAGAGAATTACATAGAGCTACGAATCATGCAAACCTAATTCTTCTGTTGGTGGTCAGGCCGTAATGTTTAAATAATTGCCTTTTAGAAATTTAAGAAGAGAATAGAAAAGCAGGGTATACACTTGAGAGAGAGAGAGAGAGAGAGAGAGAGAGAGAGAGAGAGAGAGAGAGAGAAATACATAAAATAAAAGTGCAGTGGAGTAAAAAAAAAATCGAGAGAGGAGGGGGAAGCGAATGTCATAGAATAGGAACACCCGAAAAATAATATGAATGTCCAGTAAAAGAAAAAAGCAAGACAGAGAGAGAGAGAGAGAGAGAGAGAGAGAGAGAGAGCAACAAAACAAGAGGAAACTGTGCAATGTCGGGAAAAGGGAGAGTGAAAAACAAAAGAGGGGAAAACATGACAAAGGGCGGAGAGAGAGAGAGGGAGAGAGAGAGAGGGGGTGGGTGGGAGAGGAAGGGAAACGGGAGGGGTAGTGTGAGGGGGAGTGGAAGATAAAAATGATAATAATAACGTAGGGTTGATATCACAGTGACCTATTATTCTAGTTTATTGTTGCTAATTCAGACGATTTTCTTCAACTTAATAACTATCTAGTAATTACGGGGTTAATTTAGGCTGTATCTAACCCCACGTTCAAAATCTCCTTCCTAATTTAAATATAATTGTCTGTAAGTTGTTGGAATAAAATAAAGTATACGTGTTGAGAGCGGCTGATGGATTCTGGTTTGTATTTTAAGTGTAACCGATGTAAATATGCGAGGAGGTGATATTTTCCCGTTCATTTTCCTTGTGACTGTGATGATGATTAAGACTGTGCATGTATTTGTGTGTGTTTTTCCCGAATCGCTATTTAAGTGCACAATATGACCAGCCACTTAAGTAAACAATTTTATGATGGCGAGTGAGAGAAAGAGAGAATGCACTTTTTCACACTCTCAGCTCTCAAAAACTCGAGGATAGGGAAGTTACTCAAGCCTGACACAGATCTCTAACCCCTCTCAGCCTAGTTGATGGCCAGGTTTATGATTCGTGGAGAGATTTGACTAGTAACCAAGGAGACTCATTCTTCATAACCAGGTGTCATCGAATTTTATGCACCCACGGCATGGTAATCAAGTTGTGATTTTGCGTCAGTTCTCTCCGGTGAAAATAATGTAAAGGTCATTTTTGTTTCCTCCTCCTCCTCCTGCTCCTCCTCCTCCTCCTCCTCCTCCTCCTGCCCTTCTTCATCTTCTTCTTCTTCAAACCTGCCCAAGTCCACCATGGATTTTTAAACATACAGTGATGAGAAATGTAATCCACTGTAATGGCATGCTATTTATACTGCTCTTTACACACACACACACACACACACACACACACACACACACACACACACACACACACACCTTATATACTTATCTGTTTGTCAGTATCTATACTTACCTATATCTATTGTATATTTATCTACCTATATAAGCAGCTGTTTTAACTCTCTCTCTCTCTCTCTCTCTCTCTCTCCCCTCCCTGACCAGGCCACCATAACAATAACTGGTGCATAACTCGAACACAATCCCTCCCCTCCCCTCCCCTCCCCTTTTCCCCTCCTTCCCCTCCCCTCCCCCTCATCACCACTCGTTGCCCCTCTGCTATCCCCTCACTGCTTATCCCCCTCTTTCCACCTTTCCCCTTCACTTTTTCCCCTCCCTACCTTCCATCACTGCTCTCTCTCTCTCTCTCTCTCTCTCTCTCTCTCTCTCTCTCTCTCTCTCTCTCTCTCTCTCACACACACACACACACACACACACACACACACACACACACACACACACACACACACACACACACACACCAGACTCAAAATTCTTCCCCTCTGCCACAGCATAAAGGCGATTTTAGGATACCCACAAAAATATTATTAGAAGAATTTTTCAGGTTTACGTAGAATATAAGAAAATTACCTGAGATTTGTACGGTATAGTGCCTCTGTCTATTTGTCTGTCTGTCTATCTCTGTCTATCTGTCTATCCGTGTGTCTGTCAGTCTGTCTTTATCCATCTATTTTCCTTTCCCAGCTAGTTTTCTGTGGACGTGCCTACCAACCTACCTATTTTATCTGCCTCTGATTATCTCTTGAAGTTTATCCATCTACTCATCTATCTATCGATCTGTCAGTCTGTTTGTCTGTCTCTCTGCTTGTCTGTCTGCCCGTCTGTCTATCTACTTATCTATCTACCCATCCCATCACTCATAAAACCCACAACTGGCTTTGATTCTCTTCGCCATGGGTTTCACTGCCCCTGCGTTTTCTCTCATAACATTGCGTCCTGGGGGCTGGCCTTCCATTTTCTGTTGTTTACATTCGAGCGTAAACTGCAGAGGATATGCTACCCCGTCCATAACGCTCCTGCTGCATCTTTTACTACTTCGTCGCTCTTCCATTGCCCCAGCCTCTTTCTTTATCGCGTTCTTTGTAATCTCTATCTCTCCCAGTGTACCTCTCTCTCTCTCTCTCTCTCTCTCTCTCTCTCTCTCTCTCTCTCTCTCTCTCTCTCTCTCTCTCGTAACCATTATCTCTACTTTTCCACCTGAACTCACCCAAACTTGTCATCATCCTTTCCTTCGCCTTCTCTTCCCCTTGTTACGTTTCTTCTCTTCGTCTTCTTCCTCTTCTCGTAATTTCTCCCTCTCCTCATATACTTCCAGCCGTGTCGCCCTCGTCTCATATCCCCCCTTCTCTCCTTCATCTCTCTCCCTTTTTCCTCTCCTCCCTTTTATCACGCGCTTCATCTCTCCCTCCTTCTCCTCCCCTTCTCCTCGTATCTCTCGAACTTCTTGACGTGTCGACCACTTTCCTCCTCTTTATCGAGTTTCTATCGCTCCCACGTCTTCTTCATCTCGATTATCTTATGCCTCTCCTCCTCCTCCTGCTCCTCCTCCTCCTCCTCCTCCTTCCATCTTCCTCGTCTGTCTTCCTTCTCTCTCTTATTCTGCTTTATTGCCCCTGAGTCACCCCTGCCATCTAGCGTCCATTTTGGGAAGTATAATTCGTTTCTTCCTTCCCTTCTGTTTAGTTCATTCTTCTCGATTTTGAGGGTTTATTGCGCTGGCTTTCTGAAAAATATTTACCATCAGTTTCTCTTTGATAATGTCTCAGAATTTTTCCTATTTATCGCTGTAGTCATCATCATCATCACCATCATTATCCTCACCATCATCACCACCACCACCACCATCCTCATCCATATCATCATCATCATTATCTTCATCATCATCATCATCGTCACCTTCGTCGTCGCCTAATTTTCCACTTCTTCTACCTGTCTTTCTCCTCACGTGGCTAATATTTCTAAGCTGAGAGGGGCTTGTTATGCTTCTCTGCCAATAGATGATTCTTTTTGATGCGATGCGTTAGGGAGGAAATTGACAGACGCGCCCAAAGTGTGACGCAGACGCAGTAGAATAATAGATTGACCGTTTGCCAGGTAGAAAAATGATTGACATGCCCTTGGTTTCAAGTAGATTCACTGGAACAATACACATACTTTTGACTATAACTGTATCTTATTTATTGTTTCTTCTCCTTGATGCCCGTCTTTTTCTAACTTATTCTCATACTTCCACAATGTATTCAAAGCCATTAGTTGCGTCTTTAAGCTTTTCAGTACAGGGACAGGTGTATAATTCCAGCTGACTTCAGGTATTTGCGATAAGCTGAGTGCGTCATAGGACTTTGAGAATGGTACCTTGTCATATATTTATTTTCCCCTATATACCACGTTAATTTATTTTCTTTACTCTCTCTCTCTCTCTCTCTCTCTCTAGCCCTATATTATCCTTCGTTTTTCTTCCCTTCTCTCCTCCAACTTGCCCTCCCTCCTCCGTGTCTCTCTTTCTCTCTCTCCCTCCTCCATCTAAGCTCCCCTCTCTGTCCTCCATCTTCATTTTCCTCCCCTCCTCCTCCTCCATCTTCCTCATCTTGCCTCCCCTTCTCTCTCCTTCGTCTCCCTCTTCTCTCTCTCTCTCTCTCTCTCTCTCTCTCTCTCTCCCCGATTCGCCTCCATTTTCTCCCCACTTTGCCCTCCCCCACTCCCTCCCTCTCGCCCTACCAATCCCCTCCCCCTCCTCATTCCTCCTCCTCTTCCATGACCTCAGCCACCTCGCGTACCCTCTTCTCTTCCTCCTCCTCCTCGTCCTCCAAGTAGATCTTCCTCTCTTTCTCTCTCTTCCATGTTCTTCCTCCTCTTCTTATGTCTTCTGTTCTTCTTTGTCATTTTCTTTCGTCTCTTCCTCCTCCTCCTCCTCCTCCTTCCCCCTCTTCCTCCTCTTCTTCAGCATTTTATATTTCTCCATTTTCTTCTTTGTCCTTCCCTTATGTTTATCTTCCTTCTCTTCTCACTCTTCATCCTCCTCCTTTGCCGTATTCTGTCTTTTTCTCCTTTCTTTTTTCTCTCCATGTTTCTGGTTTCCTCCTCCTCCTCCTCCTCCTCCTCCCTCTTCTTCTTCTTCGTCTTCTTGCTCATTGGGTCTAGTGTAACCCAGTCCCTTCCTGCTACTTCCCCTCTCTCCTTCCAGCTTCCTCCGCTCCTCTCTCCTCCACATCTTTCCTCCTGTTCCTCTCCCGTCTTGCCTTTGTTTCCTCCTCCTCCTTCTCTTCTCCCTCCTTTCCTTCCTTTCCTCCTCCTCCTGCTCCTTCTCCTCCTTCTGCTGGGTCTAGTGTAGCCGTGTGCCGGCGTGGGGTCGATTAGTCACCGCGCTGCTCATATGTTTTCTGATTCCCCCCGCAACTCTGATGCTCATTTGTCTTTTCCCGCCATAATGGCTATTCTAAAGGCCACAAGAGCGCAACACCCGCCCCGCCTGAATACAATATCACCCCTCTGCGCCGCTGGGGTAAGGGCCGTTTTAGTTACGAGCCTGAGACGCGGGCGGAGCATTATGGCGCCTACACTTCGCAATTGATGACCAGCTTTATTGAATTTGAAATGACTGGAGTGAATGAAGAAGGACGCGGCAATATGTTCCACTTGATATTTCCTCTCTTTATGTCGACGGTATTTCCATATCTGGCGCAGAGGTCCTTGTGTCCTCCCCACCAGGAAGTGACACTCTTTTCACCGCCCTGTCTGTCTAACTCCTCCCCCGCCATCTGTGCTCTCTCCCTGTCTTGCCATCCCCTCCACAACGCCAGGACGCGATGGAGGGGGTCTGTCTGCCTGGCTTTCTTACGGGTCTGTCTGCCGTGGGATCCTGTCTGTCTTTCTTAGGGGTTTGTCTGTCTGTCTGTCTGTTTAGGCCCCTCACCCGCCTTCTGTGCTCTCCCTGTCTTTCCATCCCCCTCACAGCGCTCTCAAAAGGGAAAATTCTATCTTGGCTTTCCCCCTCCCAGTCCTCCTCTCGTTTCTGTCTTTCTCCCGTCTCTGTCCCTCTTTCCCTGTCTTTTTCTCTCTTCCTACACCACTCGCAGGGGGAAGAAGGGTCTAGATGAGTGTCTGTCTGTCTACCTCGGCTGTTCCCTCACCTGTCCCTGCCTCTGTCCTTTTTGTATCACAGGAAAAAAGAACTCTCTGTTTCTGTATCTCGACCCCATCCCCGCCATCTTTGCTCTCCCAGTACTCCACAATACTAGCAAAGGTAGGGGGATCTGTCTGACTATCTTGGGTCTGTCTGTCTGTCTGTTTTTGGAGCCTGTTTGTCTGTCTATCTTAGGGGTTTGCCTGTCTGTCTCTGTCTAGTCTTCTCCCGCGACATCTGTGCTGTTCCTGTCTTGTTCTCCCTTCCACAACACCCCCAGAAAGAAAGCTGTTTTTTCTCCCTCGTCCCTTCCTGTCTGTCTCTTCTACATAACGCGAAGAAGAGGGGTCTGTCTGTTTCTGTGGTCTGTCTGTCAGCTATTTTTAGGGGCCTGTCTTTCTCAGGGGTCTGCTCTGTCTGTCTGTGTCTCTT
>NC_136973.1:992500-1025000 GCF_032717465.1 Coenobita brevimanus | reverse complement strand
CGTAAAAGAGGGAGAGAAGGAATTTCGAAGGAGAGGGAGGGATAGAAGGGGGATTGGGATGGAAGAGGAAGACCAAGAAACAGAAAATGGAAGCGGTGAGGGCAGACTGAGGAAGAAATCGGCAGGAAAACGAAAAAAGAAAAATGTGGTTTAAAGTCGATGGTTAAGATGACGTGGAAGTTCACAGAGGATTTACGCCTTCAGTTGGTGATTTATTTTTTAGTTTAGTTTTTGCGGTTTTCAGGGGATTTTACTCAGCTTAGGGGATTTTCGGAATGGAGGGGTTAGATATTGCCTTCATTGCTCCCTTTGCTGCTGGAGATCGCCTTGAAGATGAATAAAATCGTCTGCCAGTAGCGGGAAGGGAATAGAATATACGTCATGGAATTGAAGGGATTTCTAGAAGCTGGGGATAAGATAATGGCTGTTTGATTGGAAGATGGGGCACACACACACACACACACACACACACACACACACACACACACACACACACACACACACACACACACCAGCATACAATCATGATCCCTTCACCCACGAAACACCCCCTGTAACCCCCTATCACTTCACGCCACTACTCCCCTCTCCATAACTCCTCCTCGCCCCAACCCCTTCTCCTTCACCCCACACACCCCCTTCTCCCTCTGCCACAATCCTACCCCCCGGCTCCCACATCCTCACCCCATTTCCTTGGATGCCGTCTAGCCTCCTTTCCACAAGACAAACCTCTCTCCCATCATCTTCCTCCCCTCATCCCCTCTCTTGTACTTCCCCTGCTCTGTCCATCCTTTCCTTGCCCTCACTCCCTCCCCTGTCCTTCCCCCTCCAACCCCTCCTTCCCCTCTTCCTTCATCCCCTCTCCTCCTCCCCAAACCCTCCTCCCACTTCCCCTCCTCCAAGCCCCCCTCCTGCAATTCATCCCTAGCCGACAGACACGCCGTAAAAAGCGTATGGGCTCTACGACTGTGTTAATGGTTGGCCAGACAAAGGACCCAGACCCTACCTACCATCTCCTTACCCCTTACGCTCTCCCCACTCATTCCCCTCACCCTTTCCCGTATGACCCTTCCCCCTTCACCCTTGCCCTCACCCTACTTTCCCCTTTTCTTTTTCACTTCCTACTTGACATCTCCTTACCTCTCTCCTACCTTCCTTTCGTCCTCTTTTCCGTCTTCTTCCTCTAAACCTTCCTCCTTAGCCTTTTCCCCTATCACTCTTCATTCCTCCTCCTTTTCATTTCCTACTTGACGTCTCACCTCCCCTCCCCCTACACCTTTCCTTTCCCTATTTGCCGTCTTTCCCTCACCCTCTTCTCTCTTTCCTTTCCCTCTTTCTTCCCCTTCTTTTTCACTTCCTACCTGGCACCTTTTTATCCCTCTTACTCATCTCCCCTCATTCCACTTTTCTACTCTTCACCATTCCCTCTCCTTCCCCTCACCTTTCCCCCCTCCTTCTCCTCACCTTTCCCCCTCCTTCCCTTACCCACCTTTGCCCCCTGCCTCACTCTCAACCTCTCATCACCTTACCTCTCTCTCCTCCCCTCTTTCCCTATCCTCTCTTTCCCTCTCCTCTTACACCGTCAACATTACATGTTACACTACTCACTTCCCCTCTTTCCCAACTCTTCAGAAAATAGTGGGGGAGGGGAAAGAGGGACTAGAAGTAGGTGAGGGGAAGAGGGGGGACTACTCGGTGGCTCAGTGGGTTTGGTAGTAGCCTCTTGGTGAATAACATTGCCTGTTGGTAGCAAGACTGACTAGAGAAGGTAAAATGAAAAACGAAATTACATCGTTGAAAGGAGGAGGCGAAGCTGCTGTCTTTTATACTCGTAAAGCTTCTCAGTTAATATATTTCCCTGTCTTTTTCTAACCAGCTTCTCTCTTTATTTTTTACAGATGGAGGGGCGGCGACGAGAAAGGTATGTGTAGAAAGTCTCTTTGCTTGTATTTTTTTTTTTGTCTATTAATCATCATCATAAGGTGAGTAACGAGATATTAATTCATATCATATAGCCGATTTTTACACGTTGGTTTTGATCCCGGGTCCCCACTAACGAGGCCCAGTTGCCTAGATTTCGTTAACAGGTGCATTAGTCAGGTAGGGACAGGAACGCAACTCCACACGTTAGTACGAATATTATAAAACCTTTACGTATTATTCTAAAAAGTTGGGCTCCGGATCCCAGTACTTGTTTTCGAAAATCGTCGTTCACTGTGTTATTATTTATCGTTATGAAGTGGAAGGCGATTTGTTTTTGGTCACCTCTTACAGGATTAAGGTGTCTGGCTATAGATAGATAGATGAAGTGGAAAAAAACCAGACAGGAGGTGGAGAGATGAGACAGAGAAATTTGCAGGGAAAACCTGGCAGAGAGTAGCTTAGTCAAGGAATTCGTGTAGAAGATTAGGGGAGGCCTTTGTTCAGCAGTGGACTTGTATTGGCTGATGATGATGATGATGATGATGACGTGGATCAGTATTTGTGTCCGAAGTCGTATATAAAATGAGTTCGCCAGCGTCCGTATGCGTCCACAATCTCTCATCCAATCGGGGACATACAGTAACTAGATATCCACCCATCCATTTGTTGTTAAATCCCGTGTCGTTGAATTCACCCAATCCTTCCACCCAATCTTTCCACCCAGTCTTTCTATCCAGTCTTTCCACCCAGTCTGTCCACCCAATCATTCCACTGAATCTTTCCACCCAGTCTTGCCCCTCATTTTTCCCACCCAGTCTGTCTATCCAGTCCTTCTACACTACCATCCCACCCAATCTGCCCATCCAGTTTCTCCCCTCATTAGTCCCAGCCAGTCTTTCCTCCCAATCTCTCCACCCAGTCTTTCCACCAAATCTTTCCCCTCGTTCTTCCCACCCAGTCTGTCCATCCAATCCTTCTACACAACCATCCCACCCAATCTGCCCATCCAGTTTCTCCCCTTATTAGTCCCAGCCAGTCTTTCCACCCAATCCAGAGGACGGTCGCCCACACGCACGCGCCGACACACCTGCATCACCAAAAACGGGACGAAATAAACGCGCCGCGGAATCAAATATTTAAAACTCGTAATGCAACTTTAATTTAGTCGCCGCTTGTCTGTGCAACTCCTGCAATTTGACCGTGTGTAATTGGCTATTCGGAACTGCAGGCGAGGAGAAGAATTACATGAGGATATTTTTTTTCAGATTTAGGTGAGTCCCTCCTGGTTTGTGTTCCCTGATGCCGGGGACGTGAGTGGTATGTGTGGGTGGGAGGGTAGGAGGAGTTTGTTTGGGTGGGTGTGGGTGGAGGTGCTTTTGTGGGTGGGAGGGTAGGAGGTGTTTGTGTGGGTGGGTGTGGGGGGAGGTGTTTGTATGGATGGGTGTAGGGTTGGGGTGTTTGTGTGGGTGTGGGTGGATGTGGAGGTGAGGTGTTTGTGTGGGTGGGTAAAGGGGAGTTATTTGTGTGGGTGGGTGTGGGGAGAGGTGTTCGTGTGGGTGGGTGTGGAGGAGGTGTTTGTATTGGTGGGTATGGGGAGAGGTGTTTGTGTGGGTGGGTGTGGGGGGGGTGTTTGTGTTGGTGTGTGTGGGTGTGTGTGTGTGATGGGAGTGGTGATAGGTGTTTCAGTGGGTGGGTGTGGGGAGGTGTTTGTGTGGGTGGGTGTGGGGGAAGGTATTTGTATGGGTGAGCGTGGAGGGAGGTGTTTGCGTGAGTGTGTGCGGGTGGAGGTGTTTGTGTGGGTGGGTTTGGAGTGAATGATTTTAAGCCATAGACGACAAGAGACTATATGAAATCCATTGTAAGATAATATTTCTATCATCATTAGAAGGTGAATGGAAACTATTTTTGATAAGGATAAGCTAGTTAGGAATCCCATCGTCGTCATCGTCAGTGGAGACTCTAGTGTAGACGCAGAAATGCTTGAATTTTCCCCATACACTTCTCACTACACTAAAAGCCTTTCATACCTATACCCAAGCATGAAACACTGGGAAGGGACGGGCCACTCCTCCATGAATCCGGCCCTTACGATACATACATTCTTTGCATTATCGGTACCCCTCTCACTGTGAATGGATCTGATACATGGATGATTAAGTCAGATCTCCGAATCCTGTTTTTTTTTTTTCCCTCGTAGGCCCAATATAAAGAACATGTAAAGCTGGTCCTCAGGGTGATAAAGCAACGGCCGGGGTAACGAGAGGACAAGTGGGCTTTATTTCTGAATTTGTGTAAGGGTTTGGGACTAGCCGGGATAATTTACGGGACCGTACGGGATTAGAGAGAGAGAGAGAGGGAGAGAGAGGATTCTTTACACCGAGAACGTGGTAATGACAGGTATGGTGATTGTGTGTGTGTGTGTGTGTGTGTGTGTGTGTGTGTGTGTGTGTGTGTGTGTGTGCCCACGCCCGTGTCAGGTGTGGTGACAGGTGTAGTGACGATTGTGTGATAGGTATGGTAGGAGTATTAGGTCATGGTATTGTTGAACGTTGCACAAACAAGTGTATGCATGACAGGTGTGTGTGTGTGTGTGTGTGTGTGTGTGTGTGTGTGTGTGTGTGTGTGCCCACGCCCGTGTCAGGTGTGGTGACAGGTGTAGTGACGATTGTGTGATAGGTGTGGTAGGAGTATAGGTCATGGTACTGTTGAACGTTGCACAAACAAGTGTATGCATGACAGGTGTGTGTGTGTGTGTGTGGTGACAGGTGTGGTGACGAGGTCCGACAGTCGTTCAGCGTGCGACAGGAGCGACGTGGTTGTGGTCGCTCCGCAATATGCATGACAGCATTGGTGACGACCACTGATAGATATTGAAAAGTCCAGCCGAACCAACCTTTTTTTTTATTATCTCTTTTTTCTTTCCATGCAACTATTTTCCTGCGTGTACGAACATTTTTGCGTTTTGCATATAAATATTGTTTTTTGTATGTGTTGGCTTTTATTGGTAGTTATGTTTTATGCATACAAAGATGTAGTGCTGTAAATTCGAACACCAATGAAAAGAATGCAAATCGCGTTATGGAAGTCCTGATATATATATACACAGCAGAGCACAGGCTGAGTTACTCATGGGCCTGGCTTTGTGATGGAGCCAGGGTACTCTTGTCGTTTTTGGTTGTTATTTTTCTCAACAGGTGTGATGGAAGGCAGGTGAGCTGGTCGGGTTGTTGTTGTGGTTGTTATATTCTTGCTGCTGCTGTTATTTTTCCACAGGAGATGAAGTGGGGGCAGGTGTAGTGTACTTCTGATGTTATTTGAACTCTGTAGGTGTAATTCGGACTGTAATAGAGACACTTGCTTTTTTTTTTTTTTTAACAGTCAGACATTCCTGAAGCAAGACCACACCCAGAACTTATGACCCTTTTCTTATCAATTTGTGCCAAAATTTAATCACTTCTTCGACCTGCGTTCAGTATGTCTGTTAATTTTCGCCTAAATTGGATCAGGCATTGATAAAGTATTTGGTTAACAAAGATACATAGTTAGATGAATATTATACATAAATACCGACTGTATCATAATAGCTACGCCTTTGTTCACAGTGTTCAAATTGTTCTTATTGAAGTGAACGGGCTAAACACCTGCTGGGCGAGATTAAAAATTTTCTGACACCTAAAGGGAAAGATTGAGCCTTTGTATAACAGCTTTATTTAGTGTCCCCTCAGCAGCTGTAGCCAGGGGGAGGGGTGGTGACAATGCAGCGTGTCCCCCCCTCTTTCTCCCCTCTTTCCTCTTACCCTTCTCCCCTCCTTTCCCTCTCTCCCCCTCTCCCCATCTCCCCCTCCTTATCCATACCCCTGGTCCCCTCTCACCCCTCTTCCTGCCTTTCCTTTTCTACTCCACCCTTTATATTTCCTCTCCTGTTTCCCCCTCTTTCCCCCCTTTCCTTCCCATTTACCCACTTCTTTTCCTCTCCCCTTACCTTTCCTTCTCCCTGTTCCCATCACCTCTCCCTCTCCCCCCTCTCTCCCTTCTCACTTCTCTCCTCCCCTTTCCTCCCATTCTACCCTCCTTTCCATTCTTCCTTCCTTTCTCTCTCACCACATCATCATCTATCCCTCATACCTTTCATTCACCCTGTCCTTCTTTCCTGTCTCACCCAGCCTTTCTCCCCTTCTCTCTCTCTCTCCCTCTCCCTTTTCTACTCCTTTCGTCCTCTTCCCCTATCCCACATACCCTCTCTCTTCCCCCCACACAATCATTTTCCCCTCTTCTCCTACCGTCCGTCCCTCTCTCGTCTCCCTCTCTCCCGTTTATCTCCCTTCCCTCTCCCTCCCTTCCTCTCCCCCTCCCCCCATGTCGTGTGCCCTTGTTACATCCATCGGTCACGCTAACTCTGTCCTCTCTCTCTGTCGTCACGCTTGTCTCCTCTTCTCCTTTTTTCCCCTCTCTCTCTCTCTCTCTCTCTCTCTCTCTCTCTCTCTCTCTCTCTCTCTCTCTCTCTCTCACACACACACACACACACACACACACACACACACACACACACACACACACACACACACACACACACACACACACACATCAGATATTTTTTCTTTGGTGTATGTCTACCTGTTTCACACCTTTGTTCCACGTATCCTTTATATGATTTTTTTTTCAACTGCAATGCTTAGTTTTTGGTATTATTTTTTGTATATGGTTTTATCTCGTCTGTGGCATTTTATTTTCCCGGAATCAAAATTTTTCACATGCCAAATGATCCTTGTAATAGTATATATATATATATATTTTTTTCAACTATTCTATATATTTTTGCATCTGACATTGATATTATTTTGCCGTGTGTGTGTGTGTGTGTGTGTGTGTGTGTGTGTGTGTGTGTGTAAGTGTAGGTATGTGTGTTCTCAGGGCTGTTTCTGTCATCCTCTGTCGCGGTAGATGTGTGTGTGTGTGTGTGTGTGTGTGTACGCAAAGGTTCGAATCCCTTAGGTGACTTGAGTTTTTTTTCCCTCGCGTAAAATGGTGCCAAGCCTCGGGTCCCTACGCCTCAAAGGAAGGCATTAGGGGGCTGACTGTTTTTGTTATTATTATTATTATTATTATTATTATTATTATTATTATTACCCAGTCTGCCAGGGAAATATTTGATGCTTTCATATCAACACGTGAAAATCAAGCCACTAGTCTCTCTTGCATTTCATAAGGTATATATTAAGCCTCGTGAAAAGTGTTTGGCCTGCATTTCATAACTTAACATTGAAGTATTTTTTGTTTTTCTGTATTTCATAACGCAAAAATTGTCAGTTTTTCGCGTTCTTCATTTCATGGCATAAAAATGAAACCCAATCTAATTTTTTTTTATTTTATTTAGCAGCGAAAAATATGATGCCTATTTTTTCATCCTGCATTTCATAACGTAAAAATGAAACCAGTGAAAATCCACCTGTTGGCTGTATTTCATAACTTCAGATTAAAGCCAGAGTTTATTATTTATCATCTGAATTTCATGACGTCACATCGAAACCATCTGAAATCTGTCTGTCGGCTGGGTTTCATAACGTCACATATAGAGCCACTCTTGCCCTCTAAGCTTTGTTCTATGATTGCCCACACGGACATTCATTTATAGATTTGGCAGAGCAAGATAACAGTTTTTCCATATTGCCCTCCATATATATTTTTGAAAGCACACCCGCAAATAAAAAAAAAAATGCATATATACGGTCTCATGCGAGTATAACCAAAAATAAATGCGTATATGACTAACAGATTTTATTGGAAAGAGGGGACGCCGGGAGGGGAGAGAGAGGGGAAAGGGGGAAGAGGAGGGGTGAGAGGGGAAAACAGAGGGATGGAGGAAAGGGAGGGGAAAGAGAGGTTAGAAGTGGACGCCGGTAGGGGAGAGAGGGGAGGGGAAAGGGGGAAGAGAAGGGGTGAGAGGGGAAAATGGAGGGTGGAAGGGGAGGGGAAAGAGAGGTAAGAAGAAAGGGGAGTGAAGGGATGGGATGTGAGAGAGGGAGGGGGAGAGAGAGAGAGAGAATAAAGGTGAGTGAAAAGGGGGGGATGCAGGTGACGAAGGCAAAAGGTGAGAAGGAAAGGAAGGAATGGGGATGAGGATGAGGGGAAAGAGGAATATAATGGAGAGGGGGAGGGGGAGTGAGGGGACAGTAGGAGGGATGGGGAGGGAAAAAGGGGGGAGGAGAAGAGGCGAGAAGAAGAGCTGGAGCGAGGAAAAGAGGCTGATGGAAGTAGAATGTGGGAGGGAAAAGGGAATGAAGAGGAGGAGGCAATAGGGGAAAGTGAGGTGAGAAGAAGAGGAGATAGGAGGAAGGGAGTGTAGGAGAGAATGGAGTAGATGAGGGGAGGGAAGTAGGGGAGAGAAAAGGGTTGTGATGGAGGATGGAGGGTGAGGAAGAGAGGAGATGATGAGGGGAGGGAGTGAGGAGGAAGAAGAATGAGTGGAGGAAAATGGATATGAAAGGTGTTCAGAGAAGACGAGGATAGGAGAGGAAAGGGGAATGATAAAAAGGAGGAAAAGATGATGGTGAGAGGAAAGAAATGAGGATATAGGGAAAGGAAAAATGGGAATAGGGAGGGGATAAGAGAGTATAGGGAGGGGGAAGAAGGAAGGGATAGGGAGAAGAAAAGGGAGGATAGGAAAAGGGAGAGACAGAGAGGGTGGAGCGAGGGGATGGGGTTACGTCTCTCTAGTTTAACATGCATAGAAATATTATTGTTGGGGCTGCGCTGGAATTCCTCTCTGATATTTGACGTTCTCTCTCAAAAAAAAAACGAAAAACGAAAAAAGCCAAACCGAAGCTCGCAGTTTAGGTCTTACGAAGAATTGGCTTTATACATATCTATATCTGCCTATCTGTCTATCTATCTATCTGTGTGTGTGTGTGTGTGTGTGTGTGCTAATCATCTATGGTTCTGTTTACGTATTCACTTCTATGGCTCTTTCTATATACATTTCACTCTCCATGTGCTGTTATTTTCTATTTTACTTACCAAATAATCAATCAGTTTTTAATCTAAGTTTCCCGAAAATGCAAAAATGGATTCTGAGGATTTTGTTGACTTGAATGATGAGGGAATTTGACTGGGCACATTCTTTCACTCATTATTCTGATGATAGGTTTAATTTTAACTTTTTTCTTGTTACCATATCCCACATTTATTGAAGTGGCAGGTGAGTTTTAGTGATGATGATGATGATGATGATGATGCAAAAATAAGCTTGAGAAGTATTAGGCATGGTGTGATAAGGGGTTAGGTGGTAGATGAGAAGATGCGAGAAAGGCAGGGAAATGGAGGAAGAATTAAAGGCGGTGAGAGAGAGAGAGGGGGGGGAGGGGGGAGGGGTTAGGCCATGGACACAAGCAAGCAGGGAGCAAAGCACTCGCGGGTGCACACACACACACACACACACACACACACACACACACACACACACACACACACACACACACACACACACACACACACAGTATGACTGAGTGAGGAAGAAAGACAGCGAGAGGAAACAGCCGTGAGCACACACACACACACACACACACACACACACACACACACACACACACACACACACACACACACACACACACACACACACACACACACACACACACACACACACACACACACACACACACACACACACACACACACACACACACACACACACACACACACACACACACACACACACACACACACACACACACACACACCAAAAGGGTTGACCATGTCCTTTGCTGTAGGCCAGAAAGAGGAGCAGCGCAATATCGGCCCTCTCCCAGAAAGCCTTAATAGCGAAATCAGTTTCCACTTCAGATGCACTGTTTCAGCCGGATGAGAGCGGCGTCCGGACCTCGATGAAATGGTCTGAAACGGTCCGAAATGGGTCTCAGGTTGACCAGTGGGGCAAAGAGGCGAGGATGGACCGTCGCCGAATGTGGGAAGAATGGCCATTACCCGAAGAGGCTTGGGGCCCCTCCGGACGCTCCCCTTCCATCCACCGAATTCCGCCCAAAGATTACGCTCATGTTGGGATTTTCCTTTGCTGGTTCTTTCTTGAGGAGGGACATAAATTCTGGGGGGATGTTTTGATGGAAATTAAAAGATAATGGGGGAATCGTTAGTGAATTAAGGAAAAAGATGTGGACAAGTCTCCTTTCATCCACCGAATTCCCCCCCCAAATTACGTACATCTTGGGATTTTTCTTTGCTAGTTCGTTCTTGAGGAGGGACAGAATTCTTGGGGGTATTTTGATAGACTTTATAATAAGGGAGGAGTCCATGATGAGAAGAAAACTACATTAATAAATAAAAGGATGATTACGTTTCTACCACGGAACTCGGCGCAGATTTCGTTGGAGTATTTTTTTCGGCTTTTCTTGGGCGGTTTTTTCCTGAGTAGGGACAGAAATGGTGGGAGATATTTTAGAAGTATATAATAGTATTGATTTACAGAGGAAAATGTGAAGAGATCCGTCCCTGAAATTTATATGGCACGAAGATCACGCTTATTTTTTTTGATAGGTGGATTTTTTCTGAATAGTAAAAATAGAAATTAAAATACCAGGAGGATATAAGAATTATAAATGATCGGGTCTTGACTCTGACTCTCATGTTGAATTTCTCAGGAAAGGGCAACCTTCTCCACGCGTCCAGTAGTGTGATGGAGGTTGTTAATGAGTAGGGACATATAGCTAAGGGGTCAGCTCCTATCAAGGGAATTTGGCGTGGAGATTGCGTTTGTGGATAAAAATATATAACAGATAAGTCGTTGATGAAGAAAAAGATTGAAGGTATTTTTTGTGCATTTTTTCGCGTTCATCTGGGAATGGATAGGAGGGACAGGTTGTTGATGAGTAGGGATGAAAACGCCTGTGCCTATTTCCCCGCGAACGTCGGAATACAGACATCTTGTAATCGTTGACTGTGGTGATGTCCATTGATGTCCATGGATTGATTTGAGGAAGGACATACATGCTGCTCCCTGGAAGTGTGTGTTACTGGAACCGCTGGAACTCCGGATAGTGAGAGAGAGAGAGAGAGAGAGAAAGAGAGGTGGGGTTGTGTGTGTGTGTGTGTGTGTGTGTGTGTGTGTGTGTGTGTGTGTGTGTGTGTGTGAACCAAACGAGGTCACACTCAAGGGATAGCAGAGAGGTCGTCAGCACCAGCCCACCTTTAGCCTCCACCTGTGATTATACCTGTACAATTATTTACCTATTTATATATTTCTTTTAGTATTTACCTTTGTTTGCCTCTACGTTATATTTAATTATTCGTTATAGTCTCTACCTTATTTATTTATTTACATTTTTATTTAATAGCCAGATTTATGTGTTAAGTGTCTATATAAACTTTCGTGTCTGTGTTATTACTAGTGTTTAATGAATTAGAAAAAAAAAAGATGATATTATTTTAGTTAAGAGTGAGTTATGTTGTAGGACCCTGAGATTGATAATGTTTCTCTCTCTCTCTCTCTCTCTCTCTCTCTCTCTCTCACCAGACGATTTTGTTAAGCCAAGGGTGAGTCATAGGAGCCTCAGTTTTAATATTATCTCCATTCATCCTCTCATGAGCACTGTCGCATTTTCTCGATCGTAAAGAGCTCGCTATTTCTTATTCAAAAAACAAAACAAAAAAATCCCAACATGTAATAAAGGAAAAGAATATAGAGGCATAATTCTCAAACCATTCTCTCTTTCAGCGGTACTTTTAAAAACTTCAATGCCGTTAAAATCCCCAAAATTATCGGGGAGGGAACATTTATATCTGAACTCCTTTTTCATTTACACACACCAGATTTTTCATATCAAAATACCTCTCTCTTTCAAACATTTCAAACTGTTAATGTTTTCAAAATGTTATCATAATGGAGGCACTGATATCAAAACACCACCCGCATTCAAATATCTTTTCAAAATGGAATGTTATGAAATGAGGAGTATGGATGTCATAATGCCTTCGTTTTCCAGGTATATCTAAAATTGTGTGTTTATCAAGATTAAAAGTTACAGAAATGGGTGTATGGGTAACAAAACATCGCCGTCTATCGTCGTTCCTTTTCAAAACGTAAATATTTTGAGTGAAGTATAGCCTAGAACACACACACACACACACACACACACACACACACACACACACACACACACACACACAGGTTTGTTTGGCCAGTCGTACTCTTTTAAGGACCCGCGAGATCTCCTTCAAATGCAATAAAAGAGGATCAGAACATTTGCTGCTTCAAGGAATGAGATTGGATGCAGTGCCGCCCCCTCCCGGATATTTCCCACTGGTCAGCTTTAGTGGCGATCAGAGGCCGACGTGAAAAATGTCTCCCCTCTTCTTCATTCTGTTTCGTGTCCCGGCCGCTAGGTGGGGTTCAGGGTCCCTCAGGTTCGCCCACTGCCCACCTTTATTGGCGAAATGGCGGCCGTAAAATGTTGTAATGGGCCATCTTGCCAGCAGGCCGAGGTAGACCGCAGACAGTCTTGCAAGGTCTGGGACTCTTAGGTCTGTCAGCCAGGAGAGAGACGCTAGCTTGCCACGACTGCTACACCGAGTGCTCTAACCCGGGGCCCCATCTCGTCCCCTTGGGTGTCCACAATTCTCGCATTAGGACATCTATAATCAACCCTCCGGCATTTATTCGTCAGTAAAATTCGACCCTTGGGAGAGGCGGAGGGTCAGAGGCGATGGGGGGGAGGAGGGAGGACTGCCAGAGGGGTGTGAGTCCAGGGGAAAAATAAGGTACCTTGGAGACCCTCGACTGGACTCTCTCTCGTCGCCATCTTGCTCCTCCCCTTCCCTCCCCACCACCTCTCCCTCCTTCCCCCATCTTCCCCCACCTCCCGACCCTCTCCCCCTCCCTTGCTACGACCATCAGGAGAGAGGAGGAGGAGAGGGATGAGATGGAGGAGAGGTAAGGGAGGGAAATGGAGATCTAAGCACAGGGTGAGTGTGCATTAGGCGATAAGGTGTTCTTTTTTGGTGGCTGAAGAAAAGGAACTAAAAATTATCAAAATAACTGAAGACGGATGTGAAAGATTATTGTGTGTTCATCATGCATGTATTTGTTTTCATTCATCTTTTCTGTTTGCCTATCTTTTTCCTTCGTTTACTCTCTCAGTGAACCTGTCTACATCTTTTTATCTTTCTGTTTATACCTTTCTGTCTATATGTCCATCCATTCCCCTACATCTATACAGTTGGAAAGGATTCTGTATTTTTATCCCTTGGAACTTATTCAGAGAGTCACATTAATTGCAGGTTGATGGGGAGGTGTGTCAGGTGTGAGTGAGGGCAGGTGTAGAACGGGGGTGTAGTGGTAGGTAGGGTGGGGTGGGGGGTTAGGGTAGGTTTCGAGGTGTGGATGTATAAATGAGGGTTTGTGGGGGTGAAATGGCTATAGGGATGTAGAGGATGAGGGTATGGGCAGGGGAGTGGGTGGAGTAGAAAGTAACATACCCAGAAATAAAAACGCGATCCCTGAAATGACCAATATTGAGTTTATAGTGAGTGAAATTAAACCAGGAGAAAATGAAAAAAAAAAAAAAACTACAGACTGCAACGCGGCCTTACAATGCATTTTATTTTTTCCTTATGTAAAAAAAAAAAAAAATAGGCAGGACCGAAAACACAGGTAATCCCCGCACCTGAAGGAAATTAAAAAAGAAAGATCACCTTATAATTATCAGGTGTTACACGCTCTCTAAATACGGGGGAGAAAACATGACCTGCCTACCTGAACGTAATTACAAGAGAACGCTTGAAGACTGACGAGACGAGTGATGTAAGAAGTCGCTAAAGAAATGAAGACTAACGAAATGAACCTATAATAAGTCACCAACGAATAGGTGTTACGCGCCCACTAAATACGGGGGAGAAAACATGACCTTCCTACCTGAACGTAATTAAAAAAGAACGCTTGAAGACTGACGAGACGAGGCCGGTAATCAAAGCAGCAGCGTCCGGTTCTCATTTCCGCTAAACCGTATTGTTATGCTTATTCATCACGAGCATTAGAATTCAGCGCTTGCGGAAGAATGCCCTAATTCAAGTCAATTGCCACTGAAGCGAGGGGATGGTAAGTCTCTGGAATTTCACACCCACCCAACGCCCTCCCCCTCACACCCATTCCCCCCCACTTCACTCCACCTCCTGACCATCCCTTCTCACCTATTTCCCCCCACCCCACCTATTTCCCCCCACCCCACCTCATGACCATCCACCCACCCGCGCCCACTGATCTTCCTCACCCCTAACCCTTCAGCCTCCCTACCCCACCCACCTAACACCCTCATCACCCTCTTACCTCCTCTACCAATCCCCACTCAGCTCCCCACCCATACCCCACTCAATTCCCCCTTATTCCACATCACACACACCCCAAAATCCTCCCCTCGTCCCTCCAACCACCACCCACCCACTCACCACGTCTACCCATCCCCCACTTCAACACCCTATCTCCCCCACTCCTCCCACCACTCCCCCACACTCCCACACACTCTCCCACTCCCCCCGCTTCCCCCACACTCCCCATCACCCCAGTCTGCGCCAACCTTGGAACAAAACGCACGATGAATATACATTTTTAGATAGTGCGGCCCTCTTAATGGTATTCATCAACAATGCATTTTCGGTGAATTCTCAACGAAGTGACTGGATAATGCTTGAAAAATGGAATAATGCACACCGGGATCTAAGCACCTTTTATCATAGGTACGACCACGTATTCCCTGCCCCTCGTATGTCGTGATCGGTGTGGGGTAGTGTTCGTTACGTCATTGCCTTTGCGATTTGTTTTGAGTATTGTATCTTAGCATTCTCGTATTTACTGCACACACACACACACACACACACACACACACACACACACACACACACACACACACACACACACACACACACACACACACACACACATTTGTTGAAGATTACCAGAGTATCCACAGTTACCCACATTCGCAGTTACTCTTGTATTACCACTATTACTCACAAAATACCAGGTTACTCCTTGATAATCGGATAATACCAGCATCCTTACACGTTACTCACAATGACGCGTTAAGTACCGTATCAGTTTGCTAATAAATACCACTCACCTACATTCATCATCATCATCATCATCATCGTGGTCGTCGTCGTTCTCGTCATCTTCATCATCATCATCATCACCGTCGTCGTTGCTCTCTTCATCATCATCATCATCATCGTCAGTATTCCCCCACCTACACGCTCTTTCTTCATCACATATTTTCCCTCATCCCCTTGTTTTTCCCCTAAGGCGGCTGTTTTTCCCCTAGCCCTCAGCTCCCCTTTTCCCCCGTCCAATTTTTTCCCCCTCACTGGCTTGTTATTTATATGCGTCATCGGTCGGACCATCTGTCTTTCGTGCTGTCCATAACCTGTCTATCCCTCCGTCCCTCCTTGCACCCCGGTCACGTGCAGAGAGACAGGAGGGAGAGACAGGAGGAAGGGAGAAAGAAAAGGGGCGGGAGGGAAAAGCAGGAATGGTAGAATAGAAGGTACGGAAAAAGGCCGAACGGGAGGGAGAAGAAACGAGAGATAGACAGATAGACAGAAGAAGGTGAGCGAGGGAGGGAGAAGGAAGGAGAATCAGACAGACAGACAGACAGGAGGGAGAGAAAAGAGGCAGAGGTGGAGGAAAAGAAGGGAAGGTATAGAAAGATCTGTCTCTTTGTCCATACCCTGTCTCACCCTCTACTTAACACTCTAGTCACGTGTAGAGACAGGAGGGAGAGAGGGAGAGAGAAAAGGAGGGAGGGACGGGAGAGAGATTGAGGGAAGGGGAGGAAGAGAGAGAAAAAAAAGGAGGAGGATAGTTGAGAAGATGGAGAGAATGGAGGGAGGAAAAATATGAGATAAGGGATGGAGGGACAGGAGAGGAGAAGAAGGAAGAAATATATAGAAGGGGGAGAAAGATGTGTCTCATTCTGTATATAACCTAATTGTTCCTCCATCCCTCTTACCCCGGCCACGTGCAGATTGACAGGAAGGAGAAGAGGAAAGAGAGAGAGGGAGAGAGAGAGAGAGAGAGAGGAAGGAAAGACAAGAAAATGAAATGAGAAAGGGATACAGCACACACACACACACACACACACACACACACACACACACACACACACACACACACACACACACACACACACACACACACACACACACACACACACACACACACACACAATCCGGTAGGAAAAAATGAGAAAGATCACCATGTAACACAGAAAAACGGGGTCATGGAAATTTCAGGTCAAAGGATGATTAAACACAACATATTCCACGCTGTTTTAATTCGTAAGGGAAAAGGTGTATGTTAGATATTTTGTATGGGTCACCTGAGAAAATATTTAGCCTTGGTTTTTGAAGATCTGATTCATTTTATACCTTCGAGTTTTGATAGTTCGCAACACAAACACGACAGGATCATGAATATAATTTAGGAAGAGATCAAGGCTGGAATTCAAGTATGTGGCACCCTTCTAGTAGTCTAAGAGGATAACTTCAGTATACTAGGATGGTTCTAGTACGCAGCTCCGATTTAAAAGCTGCCCAGTCCTAGTTGACAGGAATATGCAAGAAGGAAAGCCATGCAGAGTGGAAAAACTTGCAGAAGTATGTAGCAGCAGAAGAGAAGGAGTGGTGTGAAAAAAATGTGTGTGTGTGTGTGTGTGTGAGTGAGAGAGAGAGAGAGAGAGAGAGAGAGAGAGAGAGCAGAATATGACTGAGTGATGAAATGAGAGAAGGAATGTAGGAGGGAAAGGAGCACGAAAAAGGTGAGGTAAGAAAAAAATGGAAAGAGTGAGTGAGTGGGAGAAAAGGAGAGAGAGAGAGAAGGGGGGAGTGAGAGAGTGAGTGAGAGCGAATTCCCCAGCGGTGGGCCGGGACGGAACGATCAGCGAGGGGGATTTGATCGCATTTTTATGGATTTGACACATGAACCTCGGATGATTGAATTCCAAATCAGTGTCGCGAATCCCCATAGGGAGCCGGCACGTCTGGGTCCTACGGCCTTCTTATGGAAATACCTTCGAGTCTCAATGGCAGTCATTTTCCAGAGGGCAAAACATCCAGGAGAAATGAAAATCGATTACATACCCTCCTCTGGCCCACTCCCTCCATCCCCCAGGGGCCTTTTGTTAGCCGGGGACGGAGAAAAAGGAGAAAATTAACACGCAAATCTGTGTATTTCTGCGTCATAAGTCCGACTGGGCCTCCATTAGCCTCCCTCGGGCTCAAGCTAGTGTTTTGCATCCACGTGTTGCAGCGGCTCTCAGCTCAGGATTGACTTTGCAACATTAGTATAATCTGGGAGGCTGCTATAGTAATGTCCGAAGGGCCCCCCCACACCCCTCAGCCCCCCACACACCCTTCCCTGTCCCCGCCCGTGCCCCTCCCTCATCTGTTTACCGAAAGAAAAGAATGGGGTGAAAAAGGTCCTCTGGGAGATAAGCTTGAGTAAGGCGATTATTTAATTTAAAATACTCAATCGCGGCACCAGTACTCCTCCTCCTCTTCTGCCCCCCCCTCTCTAGCCCCCCCCTTCACCTCTCTGACCTCTCCAACCCCCCCTCACCCCCCCTCTAACATTCTCCCCCCCTCCCTCAGCTTTTCTTTCTCCCTCCTTCTCCTCTAACCTCCCCAACCTCACTCTCTTTCCTCTCCCCCTCCTCTCTTCTAACCTTCCCTCTCCCCACTCGACTTCATTTCCCCCTCCCACCTCCCCCAACCTTCTCTCCTTCTCTTCCCTCCTCCAGTCTCCCA
Source organism: Coenobita brevimanus (assembly GCF_032717465.1). NCBI lineage: Eukaryota > Metazoa > Arthropoda > Malacostraca > Decapoda > Coenobitidae > Coenobita > Coenobita brevimanus. Next base: position 1,007,273 of record NC_136973.1, on the reverse strand, counting down.
AACCCCAATCCCCAATCTTCCCTCCCTCTTCTCCATAACCTTCCCTCCCCCTCTCCCTTCCCCTTAACCTCTTCAACCCCCATCTTCATTGCTCCTCCCTTTCTTCCCCTCCTCTAACCTTCCCTCCCCTTTCCATTCCTCAAACTTCGTCTTCCCTTCCTCTAACCTTCCCTCTCCCTCCTCTAACCTTCCCTCCCCCTCCTCTAACCTCCCCAACCTTTCCTCCCCCTCCCCACGTGTCCCCAGTCAGTTAATAATACATAGCAGCCGTACTGAGCCATTCTGCTTATTCCACTTTAAACATTCGCCATCCTAGCTTTAATGCCTGTCAATCAAAGTTACCTTCCTCTCTCTCTCTCTCTCTCTCTCTCTCTCATTTCTCTTCATCCCTTTTTCATTTTTCTGGTTTCTCGATCCTCTATTCTTTTCCTCTCTCACTTCTTTCATCAATCCATCAATCATTCACTTTCCCTCTCCCGCTTCCTTCCTCCATTAATCCATTTTTCCTCCTCTTTCATTCCTCTCACCCTCTTTCCCTTTCTTGTGATTGTTTCTTGCATACTCCTCACTTTTTCATGTTAAATTGATTTTATTCTTCTTTCCTTAAGCTTTTTTAAATTCATCTCGTTCTTCAATATCCCCTCTTCATTACAATATTTTCCTGTTCCCTTTCTGCTTTCCTGTTTCCCCTTTGTCTGTTCTTTGTTATTTTTTCCTGGTAGTTTCCTTGTCTTTTATATTTCCTCTATTTTCTCTACTTTTTCCTTTCCTACTTTCTTTGTTTCCATCCTTTTCCCCCCACGTTATTTTTCCTACTCTTTTCATACTTTCCTTCTTACGTCCTCTCTATCTTCAGCTTCTATTTTGCTTCCGAATTTATTTTCTTATTACATTCTTTCTTCTGGTTTCCTCTCCTTTGTTACTTTTTTTTTCCCCCTCCTACCTCTACTTCCCTTTCTCCTCTCTCTTCTTCCTCTCTTTCTCTCTCTCTCTTTCCCTTTTTCCACTCTTCTGCCTCCCTATCTCTCAGATCTCCTTCCCTGTCTCTTCCTTCTTCCTCTTCACCTCTCCTCCTCTCTCAAACTCTGTTCCCCCTCCCATTCACCTTCCTCATCCCGTCTTCACCTTCTGCCTTTCCACCTATCCCTGCATCTGTTTCTCCATCTTTCCACTTTCCCATCCCTGTCTCTCTCTTCCCTTATCTCTCCCCCTCTTCCTTTCCCTACCTGTCCACCTCTCTTTCTCTTCTCCCCTCACCTTCCTCACTTTTCTCCACCTTCTCTTCATCTCTCCCTGCCTGTTTCGCCATCTCTCCACCCTCCCTTCCATGTTTCCACCTTTCCCTCCTCTCTCCCTCCTGTCCTTTCCCTACCTCTTCTCCTCTCCCTTTCCCCTGCTTCTCCCCCTTTCCTCCTTCCCCTATCTCTCTCTCTCTCCCCTCCTTCCCCTACCTCTCCTTCCCCTTCCCCTTCCTCCCCAGGTCCCCAGAGAGGGCTCTTGTCACCGTCTGCCCCACCGGCTAATAATCCTGATGACTCCATTATTATTTCCACCTTAATACCTCCAGGCTCACAGCTGCACCCGTAGATGGAGGGAGAGAAGAGGGAGAAGGGAGGGGGAGAGGTGAGAGGAGAGGCGCTAGGTGAGAGGGAAAAGAGGGAGGTTGAGAGGGGACAGGGGTGATGGGGGGTAAAGGTGATAGGGGAGGAGAAGGGATAGAAATGAGTGGACAGGAGAGGAGTGAGGTGGAGAGAGAGCGCTAGGGTGAGGCTGATGCTAAGATGTTACTGGAAGAAGACTAAACTAGGGTGAACTTGGGGATAGAATGAGACTGAGAGTGAGGATGAGGCTGGGAGAATGCTAGGGTGAGGCTAGGAATCAGTATGAGGCTATTAGAATACTAGGGTGAAGCTGGGATAGAGGATAAGGCAATGAGAACGTTAGGGTGAGCTTGGAGAATGCTAGGGTGAGTGGGAATCAGGGTGAAGCGAGGAGGGGGAACGCATCACACACCTCACTACCCCACCGTCACCCTTGTCATACTGCATTAGTGATAAATTTGCCATCTGCCAGGAAATGAACAAATGCAATTACTTTTGAAATTAAACTTGCGCGGGTATTACGTCTGAAGTCGTTTATTAAGTTGAACGTTTTTAGTATAATGGAGATATGCGGCAAATGAAGTGGCGGTGGGTCTGGAATGTGGGGGGGCTTGGTTGAAAAATATACAGTTTGTTCACTTCAACTTGGCCCATATTTTCATCCCTTTGCCGCTTATTTCCCGAAGTTCAGTGGCTGAAATAGATAATACTGTGACTCTACATGACTCTACATCCTCTCTACAGCACCTCTTCGTGACTAGCTTTATATATTAGTGTTACTATATTGTTACTCAGAATTCGAGGGATGACAATTTTTGGCCAAGATAAAGGAATGGACTAAAGTAATTATATGCTGTAAGAAAATATAGTAGCATACAGCAGATCAGCACATCTTTCAGAGTAAAAAGAGGATGAGATAGATGAACAGATAGATAGATAGATAGATAAATAGAAAGATAAACATAGAGAAGGGCTTAATTATATTTAGATAAATAAATATAAGAGTATATGTGTGCGTATATGTATGTTTTTATATATATCCGGAGACCTCAACATTCCAAATCCATCTCTACGATTATTTTGCACATATACAGACATAGACATAAATACGTACATACATACATAGAGACAGACAGGCAGACAGACATGCGTATATACAGTCACAGACAGACAGACAGATGAGGTTGTAAATGCCAGTCTCTCACAGTCCGTCTCACCCTGTCTGTCCGCCACGTCTCATTAAGAATCATTCATACCCTCCTCAAACCTCCGCCTCTCTCACCCTCTTGCTTACTCTCTCTAATATTTTATCTCTCTTTTTTTCTTTTGCTGTCTGTCTTACTCTCTCTAATCATCTCTTTTCTTTCTTCATTTGTCCCCTCTATCTTACTTTCTTTAATACTTTCTTCGCATATCTTTTCGTTCCTCTTTTCCCCTCTCCATCTTACTCTCCCTCTTTTTCTATTTAATGTCGCATTCTCTGTCCTACTGGCTTCAATACTTTCTCTCTTCACCTCTTTTCTTTTTTTGGTCGCTCTCTTTAACTCTCTAGTATTTTTCTATTTATCCCTCTTCATTCTCTTTTTGTGTATCCTTCGTATTCTTTCTTTTCGTATACTCTCTTCTCTCTCTCTCTCTTTTCCTCTCTCTATCAGTATCATCTTAATTATATATTCGGGTATACACTAACCCTCTCATGACCGGGACAAATCTGGTATTATCATCCAGCTTCATTCAGACGATTTTATTCAGCTGAGAGAGTAGGGGAGCCAGGGTGTGATAATTCTCTCTCTCTCTCTCTCTCTCTCTCTCTCTCTCTCTCTCTCTCTCTCTCTCTCCCTGCCCCTTCCCCCCTTCTCTTCCTCCTTGAGCCTGTGTAACGAAGCGAGTGTCCGGGCGAGGGTGGGTGTAGGGTAATTAATACAGGCCCCCCTCATCCCCCCTGACCCCCCCTCACCCTCCCCATCCTCCCTATCCATCTCCCTCCCTCGCCTCCTTTCTATCCTTCTTTCACCCATCATTTCCAACTCTCAGCACCCTCTTCATTTCCTCTATTTCCTATCTGAACCTCCTCTCCTCTTCTTCCCCCTCCGTTCATGCCTCCTTCCCCCCCCCTGGCCTCCACCCCCTCTCTGTCCTCCTTCCACCCATCATCACTACTCTCACCCCACTTCTCTTCTCCCCCCGCCTATGTCTCTTCTGCCTGTCTCTCTCCAGCCACTCCTCTTTTTCCCCTCCCGTTATCCCCCATTGCTCCAATTCCATCCCTCGCTCCACTTCCCCCTTCCCTCCACTCCTATTTTTCCCCTCCCCTTGTCCCCCTTTACTCCACTTCCCCCTCCCCTTATCCTCACCACTTTCCCTCCCTCTTCTCTCCCCCATGTCTCATATACAGACGTTCTCTCTCACCCTTCCCCCCATCTAGTCATCCTCAGTGCACTTCCCTGGTCCTTAATTTCCCCCATATCCTGTCTGTCTCCCCCTCATCATCTTCCTTATACCATATCGTCAGTATTCTCTCTTATCTTCCTCCTTTCCTCTTTAAATATTCCTCTCCCTCTTCATCTTTCCCATTAAATTTCTTCTATATCCTGTCTCTCTCTTCCCATCATCAATTAATTAAAGACCTTCAGGGATTGGGTTTAAAATTTCTCTCTCTCTCTCTCTCTCTCTCTGTTTTTTTGTTTTTTTCGCGTCTTTACACAAACCAAGAAACGAGACGCCACACCATAGAAGCGGCCCAAGAAATGTGTTCGCCAGCCAAAGAGTTATCCTCAAAAACAAAGAATTTTTTTTAGAGAGAGCACCGCGTATGTATATCTGTTCCCGAAAATAAAGACAAAACAGAGAAAATTAAAGAAAAAATAGAGATAATGAGGAATCCTGAAATCTGGGTAAATAAAAAAAAAAATCGCGCACAGGTAAACGGGGAAAGGAAAAAATGAAAGAAAAAAAATCCATATGACGAAAGAAATTGAAAGAAAAAAGTATATTGTAGATTTGTAAAGCTCAGAAGTCCTGCAAAAATATTTATACAAAAATCGTTCCATCTCGTCCCCCCTCCCTTCCATCTCGTCCCCCCTCTCTTCCATCTCGTCCCCTCTCACTTCCACCTCGTCCCCCCTCCCTTCCATCTCGACCTCCGCCCTCCCCCTTCTTCCTTTTCCTCCTCTCCTGTCCTCTTTTTTACCCTGTTCCTCTTCTCCTTCTTTTCCTCCTCCTCCTAACCTTCTCTTCTCCCTCCTGTGTTTTTCCTCCATCCCTTTTCTCCTTCTTTCCCTCCCGCCCTTATCCTTGCCAATGACCTCTCCAATATTTTTCTCGCTCTTCCCTCCTCTTCCCAACTCTCCTGCCCTCCTCCCCTTCTCATCTTTTCTTTCTCTTATCTTACATTTTCTTCCTCCTTCCCCTTTTTCCTTCTTTTCTTTCCCTCTCCTCCCTTCCCACTTCGTCATTTTCATCCCCTCTCCTTTTCCCATCCTTCCTCTTCTTTCTTCCTTTCCACCCACTCAAGTCTTGCACCTCGCCTCTCCTCTTTCCCTCCCGTCTTCCCCTTTCTCCTTTTCCTCTCTCCTTTTAACTTCTTTTCCCTCCTCTTCTTGTTCCCTTTTTCCCTTTCTTTACATCCTTTCCACTCATTTGCATCCTTCATCTCTCCTCTGTTCTCTCTTCTTTCTCCTTCACCTATCATCTTTCCCCTCCCATCTTGCCCTTTCTCCTCTTCCTCTTTCCTCTCTTCTTCTTTTCCCTCCTCTTCGTCTTCCTCTCTTCCTTTCCTTCCACTCCCACACAAGCAACCCTCATCTTTTCCCAGGAGGCAAAAGGACGGACGCCCATTGAGACCCGCTTGTGTGTATATGTGTGTGTACGTCCTCCGTGTGTGTGTATATATGTGTGTGTATGTCGTCGTCGGCGTCGTCGGAAGGAACTTATGCCTCTCCTGCAGACGACCGCCGCTTCCGACTTGAGCATCATCCATCAGCGACCAATCACGAGCCGGAAGCAAGGACGGCGGGAGGTTCAAAGGGCCCACTTGACCATGCGAGAATAACGGGAGGGCAGTCTGTTGTTAATGGATTGATACACACACACACACACACACACACACACACACACACACACACACACACACACACACACACACACACACACACACACACACACACACACACACACACACACTCCCTGTCCTCCTCTTGCTACCCATATAAACATCATTTTGTTATGGTAAGCGGGGTATGGGAGAGTGGGAAGCTGGTGAGATGTGAAGTTCTGCATTTATCTTTAGGCTTTTTGAACCTGTTTTTGCAATATGTTAATGATTTATTCCACACTGCTACACTCCCTTCTCTGGCTTCTGATCCATACACATGTACTGGTAAGCGGGGTGAAGGAGAGAAGCAAGTTATAGGAAGTTTTGCTCTTATCCCCGGAAATTTATGCACTTCTAGCCATCTGTTGTAAATGGAGTGATGCACACACACACGCCCTTCCCTCCTCTTGCCTCTGACCGATACACAGTCATATTGTTATGGTAAGTGAGGTGATAGAGGGACCTGGCTGAAGGAAGCTTAGTATTCGTGTTTATTCTGGAGATTTCGTGTTTATTTTTGCAATCTCTTGTGTATGGATTTAAGCACGAACAGTAATTCCTTCCCGATCCTCCTTCTCCTCCTGCTACTCTTCCTCTTCCTCCTCCTACTCTTCTTCTTTCTCCTCCTCCTCCTCCTCCTGACCCATACATAGAGTCATGTTATGTTAAACGGGGTGACTGAAGGAGGAAGCTATAGAAAAGAGATTAATTTTGTTCGTACCTTGAGCAGTTTCACTCATTTTATTTAACTCTTATGGCGTCTCTATCAATCTACTTACCTATCCATCTGTCTGTCTGTCTGTCTTTCTATCTGTTTGTCTGAGGGCATCTCGTAAACTGAGTAAAATCGTCTGGCTGAGGTTAATAAAACGCAAATTAACGGTGTTGCCGTGGGGGCGCTAAAACCGACTTGATAAATAAAGATCAAAAAGAATACATCGTCGACGGCCAGTTTTGCGTTCGTCTTCAAAATTCACCATATCGAACGCAGAGGGAATTAACAAGCCGTAGAATTCCATGTGCATTTCTTGTTTATTCTATTTTCACTCTCGCCTGATTCTTTTATACAGTGTCCTTGTTCTTGAATCGTCATATTATTATCAAATCTCATCCGATCGTTTTTATCTTAAGTTTTTCCTGTACTTTCTGATCCCGCTAGTTTTATCAACGTACAGACATGATGATGATGATGATAATGATAATGATGAAAATAAGGAGGAAGAGGAGGAGGAGGACAATAATAATAATAATAATAATAATAATGATAATAAGGTAGAAAACAATGCATCGTTTGTCAGTGTCCTCCATATCGTTCTCCTCAGCTTTTTATGGAAGGAGGAGATGGTGTAGGAGTTAATGATGATGATGATATAATAAGAGAAATTATAGTCCTCCATTTCCCTCTGGCCTCCAAGTCGTCCTCCTCCATTTCTGGTGGCAGGAGGAGGTGGTGGGGTCTCTGCGCCGCTTATTGGTATCTTGCCCTGGACAAAAATGGGAAATTAAGTAGTTGGCTCATGTCGGCCGACGGTGAGGCCTGGACAATTTATCCTTCAAGGCGAGGGTGAGGGCGAATGTGAGGAGTTGGGAGGAAAGAGGAAGAGGAGACAGGAGGAAGAGGAGGTGCAGAGGAACTGAAGAGGAGGAGGAGAGAAGAGAGTGTGAAGTAACCGGGCAATTATCTTTCAAGTCTAGGGTTGGTGGTGAATGTGAGGAGTCGGGGAGAAGGAAGAGGAGGAGGAGAAGAAGGAAGAGTAGGAGCAGGGGAAGAGAAGAAGAGGAAGAGATGCGAAGTACTGGACAATTTATCCCAGTGTCGAAGGTTAGGGAGAATGTGGGGAGTCGGGAATGAGGAATGAGAGGAGGAGGAAGAGAGAGGAGAAATGAAGAGGAGAAGGAGTTGCAAAGAAAGCAGAGAGGGGGAGAAGGAGGGAGGAACAGAAGGAAAAGATGGGGGAGTTGCAAAGGAACTGGAGGAGAACAGGAGGAGATGCAGAGGAACTGGGAAGGAGGAGGAGGAGGAGGAGGAAGAGAGAGGAAGAGAGTAGGAGGTTAGGGAAAATGGAAACTGGAAGAAGTTTCAAGAAAAAGCTAATATATTTGCTATTGATTTCCGCGTTCCTATTAACATGTGTATTGTCAGCTGAGGGTTTGTTTATATGTTGTCAGCCACTACTGTTAGCCACTGTCAGCCATTTAAAGTTATATCAGCCATTTCTTATCTCTTCAGCCAACTTATCTCACCAGCAGTCTCATCTCACCACCAAAGCTTCATCTCATCTCGCCATCTCGCCGTCTCTCAAGAACAGAAGCGACATTTTGAGACTTTTAAAGGCCCAAGTATCAGGCGGAATAACACAAAGCCAGCTGGGAAAAAATGATCCTATGAGAGAGAGAGAGAGAGAGAGAGAGAGAGGGAGGGAGGGAGAGAGAAACAGAAAATTTCAACAGTAAAGCTCCCTATGCCAACAAACAAGAGGGAAAGCTCACATTTTTCAGCGGTTCCTTCTCACAGGCCGTAATATGATTCTGTTTTCAACCTTCCCTTCCTCGGAATTGATATTAAATTTCTTACGTATGCAAATTGCCGCGGACCCAAGGCGAGAAAACATGGAAGACGATATTTTATGGAGTCAAACATGCTGTACTGTAGGTCGGATGGGAGGGAGGTTACGAAATTTTTGCTTAGTTCCCCCCCACCCTCTTTCGTCTCTCTCTCCCTCTCTCTCTCTGACGGCGGATGTTGATGTGTTTACCGTTGGGTGGCGTTTTTATTGTTATTTTTCCGAGTTTGTTTACCTTAGCGATGTTTACTTCCGGTCCGTTGTTTACATGTCATTTCCAGCCTCTGCTACTCCTAGTGTTCATTATTATTATGGTTATTATTATTATTATTATTATTATTTTATTATTCGACATTACTGACTTCTTCGAGTTCCTTCTCCTCCTCCTCCTCCCTCTGTGGTCATAATTTTCCTCCATTTTCGCATCCTCTCTTCCCTTCATATCTTCTGAGTCGGCATTCGCCATTTTGCCTCCTCCTTCCCCATAACCTTTGTCTTTTCCTCCTCCTCCTCCTCCTCCTCCTCCTTCGTTCTCAGACTCCCTCTCCCCTCCATTTTGTATTTGTACCGAAGGAAAGCTCTCGCCTCTCTTTCCTTCCTTCCTTCCTTCCCTCTTTCTGGATCTATATTTATTGAATTTGATCCCTATCTCACCGGTCTTGTTTAGGAGAGGGGGGCAGGGGGCAAGATATTTATTTTTGCCCCCGTTTCCCCCCTCCCTCCTCTTCTTCGTGTTGACTTTCCTTGTGGGCGCCGTGCGAGGAAAACAAGAGTGCCGAGTTGTTTATGGGGCTCGAGTTATTTTCCTAGCCCCGAGCCCTCTCATTCTCCCGGGCGGCCATTATCATATTTCCAGGCAAGCCCCCCCCTCCCTCACCCCTCCGCCGGTTGTAATAGCGCACATTACTAAGACAAATGCCCCCCTGCCTCCCAAGACCTTCATATTTCAGTCAGGGGGAGAGAACAAAGGAGCTCACATATTTTAAACCCGCTCTTGATAAAGGATCGGAGAAGCCTGCCTTTTCCACTAAATTAGACGTTTTCTTGCCCCCCCACCCCTCTCGCATCTCCCGTTTTCTCCCCTCCAGGTTCTCTGTGTTTCCTACTCCCTCTGTTCCTTTTCCTCCTCCTCCTACCTCCTCATCTCCTTTCCCTCCTACTCCTTAACTCCTCCCCCTCCTCTCTCCTTCTCTGCAGTAGACAGCCACTTCCCTCTCTCTACTCTTCGTTTTCCTTCCCCTCTTCCTTTTCTTCAGCAGACTACTCTCCCATCTTCTCCCCTTTCTTTGAGCTAACCACCCTCTCCACATCTTCCCTCTTCCCTGTTTGTCCTCCTCCTCTTTCTCCTCTTCCCCCTCCCCCTCCAGCCACACCCTGTCTTCCTCGTCACCGTTCCTTCAGTTTTCCTCTTTGTCCTCCTCATCGTACTCCTCTTCCTTCAGGTCCCCCCCATCTCTTCCCTTCCTCACCCAATTTTTCCAATCTCCACGCTTCCTACTCTTCCTCTTCATCTCCATCTTCCTCTATTCCCTGTCCTCTTCTCCTTCCTCCTTTCCTCTCTTCCACCATCTTCTCCGCTTCTCTTCCTCCTTCTCCTCCTCCGTGGCAGGTTTATGGAGGAAGGAGTAGTGACGTCATGATATTAATTTCTCCAAGTGCTGTGATTGGCGGAGACCTGAGCCTGATGGAATCCGCCTGGCCAATGAAAACACGGGAATTTAACACGTCTTCCACGGCCATATCAGCGCGGGAATTTAACACGGGAAATTAACGTGGGAATTTAACAGGGAATTTAACACGGGAAATTAACATGGGAATTTAACAGGGAAATTGACGTGGGAAAACAACACGGGAAAGTAACGTGGGAATTTAACACGAGAAATTAACGTGGAAAATTAACACGGGAAATTAACGTGGGAATTTAACACGGGAAATTAACATAGGAATTTAACAGGGAATTAGCGAGGGAATTTAACACGGGAAATTAACGTGGGAATTTAACAGGAAGAAACTTAACCTATCGAAGAATGTATTACGGAAGTTGTAGTATTTAAGGAATCACCACTCTGATCCGAGAGAGAGAGAGAGAGAGAGAGAGAGACAGACAGACAGAGACAGAGACGGGGGGGGGGGAAGCATCTAGCAGGGAGAGGTGGTTGAGTCTGAGAGGAAACTTGGCAGAGGCAGCAGCAAGATAAATGACACTGTTATTAAGATAAGTTATGGCCTTCCACATGGCTGGAGAGAGAGAGAGAGAGAGAGAGAGAGAGAGAGAGAGAGAGAGAGAGAGAGAGCAAATAACACCAGAGAACTAAGGCCAGAAAGAGAGAACGACTGTGAGAGTACGATACGATAAGAGGTCCACCAAGTCACCTCTCTCACCTAGAACACTACCACGGATAAATCGCTTAAGAAAAGATGCAACGAAGCTTCCTATACCACCTAGAGTACTGCCCAGGGAGGGAACTTGGCACAGGGGGGCGCTAAGACAAATGACACAGTTATTAAGGAGAAGTTATGGCTTTTCAGATGGGGAGAAATTAAACGCGGCCAAGTTTCTCGCGTCCTTCTTTGGCTGTCTTATGTTTTGATTCGTTTGAGGCATGTTTGGGATTTACAAGGAGGCTGGGGGTGTGTGGTGGTGTGTGGTGTGGCGTGGTTTGGTGTGGTGTGCTGTGGTGTGGTGTTGGTGTGTGGTGTGGTGTGCTCTGCTGTGTGTGAGTGAGGCCCTACAATTCATAAAAACTGCTGATGTGATCCGTGGTTTGTGTGTGTGTGTGTGTGTGTGTGTGTGTGTGTGTGTGTGTGTGTGTGTTCTCCTCACCACTCGATCTGCTTGTGGGACCTTAAAATTCTCATTAACATTATTCGTTTTTTACTAATATATGAAAAAATATATATATTAGAATGCAAGACTATTAGCTCTGTCTTTCACATGCTTTATTGTTCATTTCATTCTTGTTATCTTCACACACACACACACACACACACACACACACACACACACACACACACACACACACACACACACACACACACACACACACACACACACACACACACAGCTCCCCCAGGAAGAGAGGAGGAGGAGGAAGAGGTGCAAAGACGAGGAGGAGAAGGGGGAGTATGGGGTGCGAAGGACGGAAGTACGAGAGAGAGAGAGAGAGAGAGAGAGAGAGAGAGAGAGAGAGAGACGTGAAGTTGAGGAGAGTAAGGGAAAGAGATGAACAGGAAAAAGTCAGTCTAGGAACGAAAGAGAGGGGAAGAGGAGAGAAAAAGGAAAGATGTATGAAAGAGAGGGGAAAGAAGAAAGATAAGGAGTAAGAGAGAGGAGGAAAAAGTAAGAAAGAGGAGGAAAGAGAGAGAGGAAGAGTGGGAGAAGAAAAGAGAGCAAGAGACCGTCATCAATGCATCAATGTTGGTGTAAGGCGGGGTGGAGAAGGGGGAGTGGGGGGTGCGGCGCCCCTGATGCCCCCCACTCGTCTTATTGGGCACCAGCCGATAATGACAGCCATATTTTCGTATCAGGAGATGCCCGTGGATTTTTATTTGGTACATAAGAGCGAGGCGGAGGCGGAGGAAAGAGAGGGAATGGAGGGACGGAGGGAGGGAGGGGGAGAGAAAATGGTGGGATGGGGGAAGGAGGGAGCTGGATGGATTGTGGAGGAAAGAGCATGGAGTTAGGGAGGAAGATGGGGTGTGTGGATGGTGGAGAGAAAATGGTGGAATGAAAAGAGAGAAGGGGAGGAAAGGAGAGGAGAGAGAATCGAGGGAAGGAGAGAAAATGGTGGGATGGATGGAGGAAGGGAGAAGGGAGGCAAAAGAACGTGGAGAGGAAATGGTAGGAATAAGGAAGGATGGAGGTTAAGAGCAATAAAAGTGAGAGAGAGAGAGAGAGAGAGAGAGCGGAGATGGAAATAACGCAATAAAGAATAAGCTATGTTAGTTAAGGGGTTGCTATTGTATGTTTTGATCTCAGCTTAACCCTTAGAGAGTGTCGTAGTAGCCTTATAGTCTTAGGAAGCTCTCTAACACCTTTTCCTAAGCGATTTATCATGTGTACCCTACTGTTCTCTGTTACATGAATCCTTCCAATATCGCCATACTCTGCATAAATAACGTATAAGGGATAATTGCCATCCATGTCCAAAAATAAATCGCTCAGAATGAGGTGTTAGGGAGCTTCCTTAACCGACGAGAATAGGAGCGTGTAATCTGGATGAATGTCAGAATCCAAAGGAACTTATTCATCCTTTCAATGTGATGGAGTGAGGAGGAAAGGAGGGGAAAGATGTGGAGAGAGGAGGAGGGAAAGGAGAAGAGAGAGGGTTGTATGGAGGAGAAGAGGAAGGGAAGAAGAGAGAGGTTGAAGAGACAGGAAGGGTGTAAAAGAAGAGAGAAAATGGGAGAGAAGAGAAGAGGAGGGAAGGGAGAGGGGAAGAGGAACTTTGAGGAAAGGAGAGAGACAGGAGAGGAGAGGAGAGCGACAGGGGAAGAGAGGAGAGAGAGACAGGGGGATAGAGGAGAGGAGGAGAGAGAGACAGGAGAGGAGAGGTGTAGAAGAGAAGACTCGCTGTAAACAACCATGTACGACCTCTTCCGCTTGGCTTCCCCAGGTAAATCTTTGCCGTCCAGGTACTAGCCCCTCCCCTTCCAGTCCCCTACTTCCAGCCCTCCCCTTCCAGCCCCTCCCTTCCAGCCCTTCCATTCCAGCCTTTCCATTCCAGCCCTCCTCCTGGTTTCTGTTCCTCGTCATGTTTCTCTTCCTCTCCTCCTGCTTTCTTTACTCTTGTTCCTAGTCTGTGTTCCGTCTCCCCTTCTAATCATCCTCTCCTTTCTCTCTCCCTCTCTCTCTTTCTCTCTCCTTCCTCCCCTTCCCTTATGCCCTTTTATTCCCTTCTTCCCCTCTTTCCTCTCGTTTATCATCTTCTCTCCTTCCTCTCTTTATTCATGTGCCTCTATTTCTTGTTTCTCCCTTCTCTTCTCGTCATCCTTCCCTCTTCCCAGCTTCTGTTTATTTGCTTGTTCTTCGTGTTTGTTCCTTGTCTCTGGCTATCTTTTCTGTTTCCTTTCTCACCCCTTTTATTTACTTGTCCTCTGTTTCCCCTCTCGCAAGCAGTCTCCCCTCTTCTTCCTTGTCTTTTTTCATGTTTTTCCTCTGTACATTTTCTCTTGTTTATTCCTTTTCCCCAGTTATCTTTTTTCTTTCTCACACCTTTATTTACTTACGTATCTCCCGCTTCGTAGCTTTTTCCTTCCTGCCTCCTCCTCTTCTTCTCTCTTCCCCCCTTTTTTCCTCGTTTGTACTTCTCTCCATATCCTCTTCCTTTCCTCTCCAATCTTCTATCTCTCTCTCTTATCTCCATTTCCTTTGCTTTTTTCCTCCCCTACTGCAGTGTCTCCTCTTCATTTTCTCCTATCTGTTTGTCCTCCTCCTTTCTTCCTCCTTTTCCCTCTTCCACCTTCTCTTTTCCTTTCATCTCCGTCTTTCTTCCTCCATCTCTATGCACCCTTTGTCTTCTTCATTTTCTCTTCCTTTCCCTCCCACCTCCTCCCCTCCCCCTCCCTTCTCATTTATAGTCCTCTCCTTCAATTCTTCTCCCATCGCCTTCGTCTCTTTCCTTCTCCCTTTCCCTCATTCTCTCCCTTTCTACTCTCTCCCCTCTCCTCCTCATCATCTTGTCTCCTCTTCCTCCCTCCTCTCTCTTTTCCTCTCCCTCTCATCTGTAATCATCAATAACTCTACCCTTCTCATTCCCTCTTGCCGCTTCCTCTATCATTCTCTGCCTTCCCCTTCACCTATCGTTCATTATCCATTGCCACTTCCTCCTATTATCATTTATTGGATGTGTTTTATTTACCTATCATTCTCTCCGTCTTCCAATTTGCCCCAAAGAAACATGGCCATCTATAACTCTGCATCCAGACCCCTATAACTCTCCTTCCAGAGTCTGTTCCTTTCCAGTCTCTCTCGGTATCAGTAATTCAGCCATATATAAATTTCATCCAGTATTTATTATTTCTTAGAGTATTTATAACTCTCCCTGAAGACCTATAATTTTTCCAGCCTCTATAACTCTCCTTTCAGCATCTGTAGTAATTCTTTTGGTATCTGCTAATCCTCTTCCAGCATCTATAACTCTCCTTTAGTATCCATAATTCCTTCCAGTGTTTATAACTCTCCTTCCAGACATGTAATTTTTCCAGTCTCTACATTTTTTTCCTTCTTGATATCTGGAATTCTCGTAGCAGTATCCATAACTCTCTAGCTGTAACTATCCACCCCATCCACTCTCCACTATCCATCCTCATCCACCTTCTTCGCGTGAAACACTATCCACTGCCTCTTCCTTTCCCCCTGTTCTGCTCACCCATAATCCAATGTATCCCTATCCACTCCATCCACTTTGTATACCCCATCCACATTCTCATCCCCATCCCCATCCCCATCCACCCCATCCACATCCTCCATGCATCAGAACCCATCAGTGCTCGACTCATCTTCAAGCCACGAA
>NC_136973.1:897500-987500 GCF_032717465.1 Coenobita brevimanus | reverse complement strand
CATTGTTAGGCACTAGAGAGAGAGAGAGAGAGAGAGGGAGAGTCATTATTGGGAAGGAGAGGGTCACCATACATTTCTTCTTTATGTTTTTAGGAGGTCATATGGGTAACAAATAACGGCAATAGCTGAGCCCATAATCATCTTTAATTCTGGTTTCCAATGGCTTTCTCACTTAAGCTCGTTATTACCCTGACTCGTATTTCCGTCTGATAAGGAGGCTCTTTAGTGCCGTTGAAAGAAGCTCGTTATTACTGATGAATGTAGAATTTTAACACTGTCTTTTCCTGCTATTGAGCTACGTGTAATAAGCTGCAAAAGGTCGACAGTCTGAGCCAAATTAAGGTGAATGAATTATAGCTACTCTCCTGCCTCACCTCAAACCCCTGTAAGTGAGCTAAATTAAAGAGAGCTGGTGAACTTCTGAGAGCTATTTCACAAAGCCTGGCGGTGTAGTATCAATATTAGAGCGACAGGTGGGGCCGCAGAAGCTCTTTGGTTGAGGCTACTGTGGTCTGGTGTGTGTGTGTGTGTGTGTGTGTGTGTGTGTGTGTGTGTGTGTGTGTGTGTGTGTGTGTGTGTGTGTGTGTGTGTGTGTGTGTGGTGGGGCAGGAAGGGGAGTGTGTGGGTGGTGGTGGTGTATCTGTGGGGATGGGGTAATATGTGTGTGTGTGTGTGTGTGTGTGTGTGTGTGTGTGTGTGTTATGTCGTGGTTAGGCAAGCTGTACTTCCTCCAAACCACGGGATCCTTAATGCAACACTTGATTTGGAATTAATGTTTCTTGAAAGACTTTTGCTCCCAGGCAGAAGTCGAGTTCCTTTTTAATGTCTTGTTCTTCGTTACTTTTATTTTGGTGGTCAGTAATATGAAGATTTTTTTCCCCCTTCATTTCGACGATATTATAATTTTTCGTGCAATGCCTCGTTGTTTATATCTTTCCATCTTTTTTATCTATCTCTGTCTGTGGAAAGAGAGAGAGAGAGAGAGAGTCTGTTAGAAAAATAATAGGTAGACAGATTAGTAAGTAGACATATAATAATCAAAATAACACCAGAAATACATACTCGTAGATCAAAGAAACACTCAGGCATACAGTATATCAACCCAAATATCGAGGCATCAGACATCGTAATGTAGAATGTTTGAGCAGATATCCCCGTTAGGTTAATGAATATGCAAGAGGCTGTATTAAATGAACCCGCTTTATCTAATATGTATGCATCCTGTTCTCTGGGAATTCTTTCATCTGGGTAGGCGCCTGCGGGGGTGTGTGGGAGGGGTAGTGTGTTGTAGGCTTAGGGGTCACTGTGGAGGGGTGAGATGTAACCCCACTAACCACTTCATTGTGATGAGTGGTGGCGCTGTGGAGAGGTAGATAGATTCTTAGATAGACGGATAGGGGAAAGAGGCAGGCAGAGAGAGAGCTTGAAAGACGGAAGAGAGGCAGATAGACACCTAGACAGAGACAACAGAGAGATAGACAGACACTAAGACAGACAGATGAAGATCGAGGCAGATAGGCAGACACTTAGGCAGACAGACGTAAGAGGCGCAGACAGATAGATTAATTTCATAGAGTCGTTGATTCAGGTAAGCAGAAAGAAAGACAGGCAGACAAATACAGAAGGAGAGAGGCAGACAGACGCTTAGGCAGAAGGACATAAGAGGCGCAGGCAGGCAGGTTACTTTCATAGAGTGGTTGATTATGTTGATTACGTGGATAATGCAAATACGTGACGTGGTAATGAATACGACAAAGAGGGGAGCGACCAATTATCATACTAATGCATGGAGGAGCCACCACCTGGGCGACCTGACGACCTTCCACGCTGCCTCCGACGACGACCGCCTACACTGCCTCCCCCACAGTCTAAGGAGGCGCTGATAGATGATAAGATGATTAAGTTGATATATATATAAGGCCTTGGTAACAACACGGTACGTCGATGAGGAGGGATACATTAAGACGCACAGAATGAGGTTTTGACGCAGCAATTTTCTGATCTGTGCATCGTTTCTACGTGAGCAAAAGGGTCCTAGTTTTTTTGCATGCCTTTAAAACTAAATTCCTCCATCTCTCAACTCGGCAAAATCGTCCACATGATATTATAAAAGTGAATCTCAAAATAGGGGCCATGACTATACATAAGGGGGTCAGGGATGGCGTTTGTCATTTGTAAAAGTTTCAAGAAAATGTGGGGAATATGAAAAGAGAGTAAATTTTATAATTGGTACCTGTTCCGGCCCGACACAATATATTTCTTTTTTCTGTTTTTGTGATTTTGCGTGTTCATACTGCCAGCACTTGGTATTGTGATGTTAGTTTTCAACAGCAGGGTAGTGTGATGTGGTGTGGAATTGTGTGGTGTGTCGTGGTGTGGTATGATGAAGTGTTGATGTGGTGGTGTGGTGTGATGTGATGTAGTGGTGTGGTACGGTGTGTGATGGTTGGTAATGCAGTTGTGTGGTGGAGTGTGGTGTGTACTTACTGCATGTGATATTGTGGTGTGGATGTGGTGTGGTGTGCTGGTATACTGGTGTGACAGCTACGAACCAGTTTTAACGAAGGTGCGAGATATGAAAGTTAATAAACAGCGCAATATTTCGGCCGCAGTTTATGGGTGAGAGCGGGGACTGTAAACAAACCCTGAATCCCATAGCTCCCCCGAATTACGCCACAGCCCGCCATGATGGGTGAGAGAGAGAGAGAGAGAGAGAGGAGATGAAAACATAGAGGGGAGGATAGGATGAAACAGAAGAAGAAGAAGAAGAGAGAGGGAGAGAGAGAGAGAGATTGGTGCGTCTGCCTGTTTTTCTCCTCCTTGTCACTTCTGGCTATATAATGTAGGTTATATATCTGTCTGGCCATTTGTTTGTCTGTCTGTCTGTCTGTTTTTTCTGTTCATTCATTCATTCAGTCAGTCAGTCAGTCAGTCACTCACTCACTCACTCACTCACTCACTCACTCACTCACTCACTCACTCACCTTGCCATCTGTCTCTTCCTTCTCCCTCCTTTCATTCATTCATCTGTCTTCCTCTACCTCTCTATCTTTTTATCTATTTATGTCTATCTATCGACCCGTCAAGGCTGATTAAATGGTCTATAGGGAGCAAGAGAAGAAGTGGTTATCGTAGTAAAGTTATCAATAAAATCTCCGTTTTTCTTAAGCTGAATAAAATCGTCTGGAGATAGCAGTATTAAAATGAGAGACAAGCAATCTTAGTAAAGCGGTTAACGAGACACACACACACACACACACACACACACACACACACACACACACACACACACACACACACACACACACACACACACACACACACACACACACACACACACACACCTAAACAAAATCCCCTGAAGTTAGCAAGTTTAACACAAAGACGCCATCAAAGTGAGACGTAAGAAAAGAGAATAAAAAAGAGAGAGAGAGAAATATAAAAAAAAACGCTCCTCCCTTTGGGCCGAGATGCTAATGAAGAGCGAGGAGTGTCACTTATAAGCTTCACTAATGGATTATAAGCTGATCAAGATGTCGGGGGGCGCCTTGGGGATGTCTGGGAAATGGTGCACTTTGTATCATCACTCCCTTTAGCTGTATTAGTAGTAGTTATTATTACCAGGATTGAAACGGCCCCATTCTTTCTCCGCTAGTTTCAGATAGTCTCAGTAGTTTCATTAGTAGGGAAATTTGCTAGACAAGGAGTAGTAGTCTTTGGTGGTGCGATGTGTGGTCTGGAGGGGCGATGGTTGAATGATGATGTTGACTAAGATCGACGTAAAGAGATAGAGCCCAATGACGTATTTTACTTTCCGTCAAATTTTGCGCTACAGTAACGATTCGCTTCAGTCTGGGGGATTTTTCTAATAGCCCATTTTCAAAACTGTCTCCCCTGAGCTGAATAAAACTGCATGTAGGTAGCAAAAATAAACGCAAAATGAGTTATCAGTGTCTTGAATTTAAGGGAGGTGGTGTGTGATACGAGGGGGTCGTTACTGAGTAGGGATAAAATGCCTTGAAGTCCTATGGAAATCTAGGCAAAGAATATTCAGGACACTAGACTGTAAGAGAGGTCAAAGGAGAAAAACCGAAGCAGCAGAAAAGTTGGAATATCGTAGAGGCCAGAGTAGATTATGGTGTTAGGTCAGAGATATGATAAGTAGTAAGGACAGGTCGGCATTAAGGTTAGGTTATGGTATTAGTATGGTCAGGTCAGAGTAGCAATAGGAAGGTCAGATCAGGTCAACAGTAAGGTCATGGACGGTATAAATAGTAAGGTTAGGCCAAGATAGCTGTAAGATGAGAAGAAAGTAGTAGTAGTAACATCGGTTAGGCTAGCAGTAAGGATAGGACAAGTGAGGTCAGAAGTAAAGTCTAAAGTGAGGTCACAGTAAGGTCAAGCAAGGTCAAGAGTAAGGTCAACACACTCACCCTTTCTGGTAACCTGACAGGCCCAGACGCCAAGCCGACGGTGGCAGCAGTGGCTTTAAAATCATTTATCTTAGTGATGCATTTCAATTTCATTTCAGTGGCGCGCCCCCCTCGCCCAGAATGCTCAGACAATATATTAAATCTTCCTCTTCCTTTCTAATCCTCAAACAAGAAGCCTTCATTTACATTTTCCAATTATGTTATTTCATCACCCCAACCCTTCCAGGAGCAAAGGCGTATCCCCAGCCCCTCTCAACCCACCTTCGCCTCTGTGCACATCGGCCATTGATGATGAAGTGGGGATTAATTTGCAACCTTCTATGATATGAGAGAACTGAATAAATTAAAATTCTCATTTCATTCTCGGGCCTGAGGGAGGGGGAGAGGTTATTCTGAGCCTTGGAGCCTTCAGGAGTTAGCCCCAGTTTTGCATACGTGTCCCCGACAGGAGGTCGTGAATATAAAAACTTACATTTACACAACCAGGGGGCACAAATTCCACCAGCCTATTCATTCATATGTATTGAAGAAGGGGGCGCTTCTTCAGGGCTAGGGAAGAGGTTGATGGGTCAGAGAGAGAGAGAGAGAGAGAGAGAGAGGAATTGTAGAGGGTAGCTATCTTTTCCTTCACCTGGGAGAATGGAAGAGTGAGAGACTGACAGACAAGAGAGACAGTAGGAGAGTTAGAGGTGAGAGGATAAATCATTCTGAAGAGAGATGAGGTGTAAATAGAGAAACCCTTCGATAATAATAATAATAATAATAATAATAATAATAATAATAATAACAACACAAATACAAGCGACAAAAACACTAGTAATACCAGTACTAATACTAATACTACAAATATTACCTGAGTCTGCCTTTATCTCCTCTTCTTGCTAATATTCCTGAGAGGTGTTGCACTACGAATATTAAATGAGTTCTTTTCAGTTTTCGGAAATTGAATGTTGCTATGGATAAGGTGTTGCAGACTGTTCTTGCAAGCTTTTTATTATTATTATTATTGCCGTTGCAGAGGTAGTGATGATGGTGGTTATGGAGATGGTGATTATGATGATGGTGATGATGATGGTGCTGATGTTTTTTTATATAAACATTTGCAATTATATCGTTTGGAGATAGCAAGAATGTTTTTAAAAGACTAAGGACACCTAAAATCCATGTCTACCACTTCAACCACCACCACAATCACAACCACATCCACAAATTACCACCAGTATTCCTAAAACAACCAGCAGTCCAAAAGTTACCCCAACCACAACCACAACCTCTACCACAACAACAATCACTACCCAACCAAAATCACCCTTACGCCACACCACCACAATTAACAGCACCCTACCACCCCCACAGCCACTACCACACACCACAGTCACAACCACACACTGCAGTCACCCTCACAACCACAACCCTACCACGATTACCCTTACAACCAGACCATCACAACACCCTTTCCCATCACACCCAAACCTACAACCATCACCACCACAACCACCACCACCACCCTACCATCACCACAACCACCATCACCCTACCATCACCACCACAACCACACCACCACCGTACCACATCCAGCACCACCTCTGCAGACGACCCTAGCCCATTCCAAAACTGAGATGGGGCAACAAAACGCGCTAGAAATAACAGGTTGGCGCTCGTGTGTAATTAGTGTAATGCTCCGCCACGGAAAATAAATAAAACATTGATACTTACTTCATTCTGGCGCTGAATAATCAAAATAATCACATTAATGTAGAATAGATTGCCAGAAGTGCAGCTCGGTAGGGTGTGTGTGTGTGTGTGTGTGTGTGTGTGTGTGTGTGTGTGTGTGTGTGTGTGTGTGTGAGGCTTTAAGAGGGAAGATTATGCTGATAGTAAGCAGTTTTCACTTTTAAATGCTTATTACTCTTGCATAATTCTCTCTCTCTCTCTCTCTCTCTCTCTCTCTCTCTCTCTCTCTCTCTCTCTCTCTCTCTCTTCATAATTAGAGCAAGTCTTTCTTTTAACATTAAGACCGAGCCACGAAAAGAAATTCCAAGTCTGCGAGGCCTGTTTATGTAACTCTCTCTCTCTCTCTCTCTCTCGTAACTTATAGCGTATACGTGCAGTTCATTAATGCGGAGATGCGGTTATGGCTTCACAACAGGCATATTTCCAGCTCAACTCGGATTTATGGTTTTCTCGTTCTGAATAAACGAGGGATAAATCAGGGTTGTATTCCCGCCCTTCTGCTGTCCCTGATGCACACTATTCATTCCCTGTGTGTGTGTGTGTGTGTGTGTGTGTGTGTGTGTGTGTGTGTGTGTGAGAGAGAGAGAGAGAGAGCTTGATATGAGGGGACCTGAGTGTGTAAGATTCTAATGTGTGTGTGTGTGTGTGTGTGTGTGTGTGTGTGTGTGTGTGTGTGTGTGTGTGTGTGTGTGTGATTTCCCCACTGTCCTCTCTCTCTTTCCTGTCGTCATTCTCTTCCTGTTCTTTTTTACTTTTCTCGTCTTCATTTTTTCCTTACTTCTTTCTCTCCTTTCTTTCCCCTTTTTCTGTCTGGCTCTTTGCGTGTCTGTCTGTCTGTCCATCTTTGTGTGTGTGTGTGTGTGTGTGTGTGTGTGTGTGTGTCTCGAATATTCTCACCAACACCCTTTCCTCCCTCTCTCCCTTGCTTCCTCATTAAGCATTTCCCTCTCCCTAAACTCCCTTCCTTTCTCCCTCCTCAGCCATTTCTCTCCCTCCTCCCCTCTCTCCCTCTCTCTCCCTTTTCACTAATCCTCTCTCCCTTTCACACCGAGCCCCATTTATTTCCATTCCATTAGCCATTTATTTCCGTTCCTCCCCCCTTTTTCAAAAACTGCATAATCATTCATATTTCTTTGAGTGGTTTCGATTTTTCTCAACACCATTTCCTCAGTGATTTAGTTTTGACACCTCCCCCCCTTTTTATAGACTCCATAGTTATTCATATTTTACTAAGTGGCTTTGGTAATTTCGGAACACCATTTTATAAGCGATTTATTCCTGGTTAACCTTTTTTTTTTTTTCATTGACCTTAACGTTATTCTTATTTTCCACTCTTTGAAGATTTTATTAAGTGGCTCTAGTGGTTTCGTAACAACCTTCTCTCTCTCTCTCTCTCTCTCTCTCTCTCTCTCTCTCTCTCTCTCTCTCTCTCTCACACACACACACACACACACACACACACACACACACACACACACACACACACACACACTTTCCTACCTTCCCCTCTCCTTCTCCTTCAGATCTCACATAATCCCCACCCCATCTTACTCCTCTAAGCTTCTCCATCCCCCTCACTAAATCTTCCTCCTCTCCCAACACTTACACACTCACTCCATATTCCCCCATCTTAACAACACTTCCCATACCCCTTATCTGTCTTCCTCTAATCTTCCTTCTGTTTCTCTCACAAGCCTCCTCCTCCTCCTCCTCCTCCTCCTCCTCCTCCTCCTCCTCCCAGGCTGTTTACTCACCAGGCGTATTAAGTTATAGGGTTTATTAAGCGAAAAATTGCCAGCCTCGCCATCAGACCGAGGAAAGATGGCCCCCTCATCGCCCCCTTTTCACCCTTGTTTTTTTCCTCCTCCCTTATTCTTTTCTCCCTTTTATCCCCATTTAATCTTCTCCATCTCTTCATCTCCCTATTCTCGTTCATTTCCACGCTTTGTTTTGTTTATTTGATTCTTTGTATGTACGGAATTCTTTGTTTTTTGTTTGATATGCGTTTCCACAAAAGGGTGCCCATTTTTTTCTCTGATCATGTATGCTCATTTCATTTTTCTCTCTCTTCATCTCCCTCCTAGCGGTGTTTATTTTTGGTCTTTGCATTTATTCCTGCATTTCTCTTTTATTTCACGTGTCTACAGATAATGGTTAGAGAGAGTTTTTTTTTTCTTAACTGTCTCCCTACGCTTCATTTCCTTCTTATCTTTGTTTTATTTTTTCGGTCCCTCTTTTACCGTCTGTTTCCAAGCTGTTTTTAATATTCGCATTTTTGTTTTTTTGTTTTTATTTGACGCTTCTAAAAATGGGGATGTAATGCTTTTTTTTGCCTCCATAAAAATCTGTCTTTTTCACCCTTTTTCTTATTATTTTTTTAAATCATTTTCTTCATCTCCACAGCAGCGTCCCTTTGCCTAACTTTTTCTTCGCCTTCTGCTCCTTTACTCGCTGTTTGCCCTTCATTATCATCATCATTATTATTATTATTATTATTATTTTGTCTTCTGTCTAATGTTTCCCTCTTTCTTACCCTCTTCTTTTTCCTCCATTTTTCTTTTTATTCTTTACGGGTTTTTTTTTTTCCGATCATTCAATTTTTCTCCCTCTTCTCAGCTTTCCCTTTTCTCTCTCTTTAATATTTTCTTTTCTCTTAATTCTTTTTCCTCTTTTCTCCCTCTTTCCTCATTCTCATTTCTCTTTTCCTCATTAGGGTGTGGGTGCAGTCATTAGGGTGAAGCAGACAGTGTAGAGTCCTTTAGGGTGATTAAGTTCGGTAATTACCCATCTCATTGCCGGAACAACTCTAGAGCCAGCTGAGAATGAGTCATAGGAGCGTAAGTGTTAAGGGATGATATTAGGGTGGTTAGGGTGAGTGGGGATGGTTAGGGTGAGTGGGGTGGTTAGAGTGACTGGGGGGTGGTTAGGGTGAGTAGGGTGGTTAGGATGAGGGGGGTGGTTAGGGTGAGAGGTTAGGCCAAACTTGATTTTGATATACTAGGTTAGGTTAGGTCAAGTTGGTTTTGGTTAGTTCAGAAGACCGTAACTAGAAACAGTCATTAGGGTGAGGGAGGCAATTAACGAGGCCCATTAGGGTGAGTGGGCGTCGTCAGGGTGAAGGCACATCCAAGGAGAGAGAGCCGGAGAAAAATTAATGAGTTAGTTGATCTGAGACAATCTCCTACGTTTCTCACACGCCTGGGTTAAGCCTCACATACATATTTCATTGATGCTGGCTTGGCTTGGGAGGCTTAGTCACTGTTTGGTTGGGTATGGTTGGGTTAGGTCAGTTTAGGTTGGGTTGGATTTGGTTGGGTTTGGTTAGGCTAGGATCGACTGGGTTAGATTGGGTATGTTTGGGTTGGTTTTGGGTAATTATGATTGGGTTAGGTTAGTTTAAGTTGGGTTGGATTTGGTTGGGTTGGATTTGGTTAGATTGGGTATGTTTGGGTTGGGTTAGGGTATTTAAGATTAGGTTTAGGTTTGATTAGATTGGGTTAGGTTAGAAGACGTTAGCTTAGGCAGGGGTAGGCATATTAAACTTAGATTAACGTAGACAAAGTTAGCTGAGAATAAGCTTGATTAAAGTAAGTTATGTTACCAGTAGGTAGAGTTAGGTTAAAGAGCCTGCCTAACTGCACTCTCACTCCTAACTTCGTAACTAAGATAAGCGTACGAAAACTTTGGCCCTTGTTTTGTAGAGTAATAAATGACCCCGAGGATTATAGCTGAGATTATGGCGTAGCAATTAATTACGGGAAGTAGTGTAATTGCTGCCTCATTTTAAAAGCTGTCTGTCTAGCTGGGTTGCGTAAGGGTTGTAGAGGGGATGGGGTTGATGTGAGGGTTTGGTGTGTCATAGGGGTGTATTAATATCGAAGTGGTGACATGTGAAGGAGTGTGGCACTTAGGAGGACTGCTGGGCCTTAGGAAACAGGCTGTCATGTCGATACCCAAAGCCGGACACATTAATATATATCATCAGTATCGTCATCATCGCTATTTTCTTCCTTACTATCATCCGTCCCCATTATTGTAATCATTGTTTTCCTTCTATCATGCTTTGCCTACATTATCCTTATCATTCTCGTTATCATCTTCACCACCACTGTCAGCAGCATCTCCATCGTTGTCATCGTCATTATCATCAGTATTATTATTATCATCATGATTATCATCGGTAATTTCGTTATCATGATTATTCGTCACGCAGGAATTAAAGAAAAAAGTGCAAAGTCCATACGATCCTGGCATCTTCCTTCACTCTTGCCATCTTTCTTCAGTGTATCTTCATTTTCATCCACTTCCTCGCCTCCCCACCTTCTTCCTCCACCTTACTCACTTCTTCATCCTCCTTCCACCCCCCTCACGTCTCCAACAATGCAAGTTTTGAGGCAGAAATCAGGAAAATATATTACGGCTATACGTTGCTAGTATCTTAATTCTCTACTACTCCTGTGCTTTCGAGTTTCCACTACATCTCTCGTCTCTCCATCCCCTCTCCTTCTTCCTTCCATTTCTCCAGCCTCTCCTCCACGTCCTTTTATCTCGAACAACTCTGGTTTTGAAGCAGGAGTGAAAGAAAATGTGTGACGACTAGTACAGTCTGTTGTTGATATCTTCCTTCCACCTCTCTTCAACATTCTGTCTCCCTCATCTTTTGCCTCCATCTCATTCCTTCATATTCCTTCACATCTCCACCCTTCTTCCTCTTTCCACCACTTCTCCACCTCTCCACCACCCGCATTTATCTCCAACAGCCCAGGTTTTGAGGCAGGAATTCAAGAAAATCTGTGACAGCCATTGGTTGCTGGTATCTTCCTTTACCCTTCCTAACCTCACCTTCCCTCACCGTTCTGTCGTCTTCAAACCTCTCCTTCTACCTCCCCAATAGCTCCCTCCTTCCTCCACCTCTCCGCCACGGGCTTTTATCTCCAACAGCCCAGGTTTTGAGGCAGGAATTCAAGAAAATCTGTGACGGCCATACGTTGCTGGTATCGGCGGCGTACATCTGGCTGGCCGGGGCGCATACATCACTTTTTACTGCCTGGCGTCCTCTCGACTCTCACCGTCGGCTGTTTAAATCAATGTTTTATCGGCGGCATTTATCGGTGAAATATTGGTATTATTTCCCCCGGGATATTTTCACTATTGTGGCGGTGGAGGGGGAAGGCTTGGAGGCACTGTGAGGAGGTTTGAGAGGGGGAACGGAGAGGGGCTTGGAGAGAAGGAGAGAGGTGGGGGTAAACGGATAAGGAAGAAATGGTGTGTAGGTAGAGGGAAAAGGAAGAGGTGTGTGTGTGTGTGTGTGTGTGTGTGTGTGTGTGTGTGTAGAGGGCGGGAAAGGGAAGTAAAGGGGAGAGGATGGTGTGTGGAGGGGAGAGCGAAGTGGAGAGAGTAAGTAAGGGTCAGGATGGGGTTGTTAGGGAAAAGGAAAAACGGAGGGGTTGGGGAAAGGAGGAGGAAAGGGTGGATGGTGAGGTAGGAGTGAAGAAGAGAGAAGAGGAGAGGGAGAGTGGAGGGGTGAGGGAATTAGGGAGGGTGGAGGGGTGAGGGGGTGGAAGAGGAGAGGGAAGGGAAAGAGATGAGGGGAAAGGGGGTTGATCACACTCACCCCTCACTCTCACACTTATCATCTTCGTATCCTTTATTTTCCGAACATCTTACGAGGAAAATTACACCTTAGGAGAAAATCTTAACTACGAGACATTTCATCACACATCGTACGAAATTCTTAATGAGTCTTATTTCACCTTTTGCTTACGAATTTTTTCTTACATATCCCATGATATTTTAATTTTATTCTTGCTGCTTACTAGACGATTTTTTTTTTGGGGGGGGGGGGAACAGATCTTTATTAGTGTTGGGATTATTGACTCAACCGGATATGTATGTGTGATGCTGCAGAATGTGGTGAATGGTTTTTGGCGTATCCGGTACAGCCAGGATTCCGGGGGCTTGAATGATGAGTGAATGGAAGTGTGGCCTATTTGGACTGGGCAAGTTTGTGCTGTCTGGACATTGCTGCTCCTCACCCTGCCCTTGGGTGGGAAAGGAGGTCCGGATGATGATGGTGATGATGATGATGATGATGATTGTTTTCTTTAGTTACCATATCAGGTTCGAAAAATGTCTCCAGGACTTGTTAAAATAGGATGGTAGCGATGTAATATAGAAAGATAGAGATGGGTAGTTATAGATAGGTGGTTAGATAGATAGATAGACAGATAGATAGATAGATACGGACAAAATATACATCCTGAGGCGAAGGACTGACACCGAAATCTGATTTTTTCCTCTATTTGCGTGAGAGAGAGAGAGAGAGAGAGAGAGAGAGAGAGAGAGAGAGAGAGAGGGAGGGAGGGAAACATACTTTAGACAAGCGAGATATTTTCCTTCATGATAAATACTTCGGATAATTTTAAGTAAACATGGATCCTTAATATATTGAGTTAAAAAAGACTAGATATCATAGTCAAATGCCAAGACAAGCTGATAGATAGATAGATAGATAGATGGATGATAGATAGATAGATAGAGTTTTGGTTTGTTAGTGTTTAGAAATCCTGTACGGGCAAGAGGTGTTTCCCAGCTGAATAAAATCATCACTGTCACCTCCACCACTCCCTTCCCCATGCATCACCACCAGCCATAATCCTGCATCACTACCACTCACCACTCGGCTTCCATCTCCTCCATCAAAGTCACCCATTATCCTCCATCACCACCACCACCACTACCACCCACATCACCACCCCTCTTTAACACCGCCCCTTTCCATCACCACCCCTCTCTGTCCCCACTCCTACCTAACACTATCCCTCTCTATCACCACTCCTTTCACACCTCCCTAACACCAACTACCTCTAACACCACCCCTGTCACCACTACCCTACTGAATCCCCTTACGTCCCTCCCCACCACCACTACCCCCACCGTCTCCACTACTCCCACCCTTCTCCATCACCACCCATCTCCACCACCACCTCTCACCACCTCATAACTCACCACACCCCTACTCTTCATCACCCCCGCGGATATAACTCTTTCTTCCGGATTTACGTGTAGTTATAAAGTTCAGTGGAGTGGTAGGTGGGATGCTGGACTAGATATTCCGTAGTTCCAGGTTCGATCCAGAGAGAGAGAGAGAGAGAGAGAGGGAGAGAGAGAGAGAATCACCTCCTCTGTACACATAAGGCATGGTTCACCTAGTACACACGCACGTAACAGCTGTGTACATTATAAAACTGAGGGCATGGTTATGTACATTTGCCATAATTACGTACATACAGATATTACAGTCACATGTACGTTAATATTACATAAATGAAGCTGTATTGTAAACCACTGTAATCTGACCCAACCAAGAAGTTCGTATGTGAATATATTAAATACAAATACACAAATAACATGAAGTTTTGTATATGTTGCTATGACCATGGTCGAGTCTGTGGGTCTCTCTCTCTCTCTCTCTCTCTCTCTCTCTGTGATTTATTAGCCTTCATCAATAACCACATTAACCTGATGACGCCCAAACATCAGCACTGGCTCGGAAAATGGCAATGGCGGTAGATTAAATTTTCCATTAATTACATTTGACAAGGTAATATCGCACCCCCAGGATAAATATTTATTATGACGTCAGGCCCAGGTGAGCTGATAATTAACCTGGAGCTCATAATTAACCAGGATTAACCCCCTCATCCTCGGAACAACTCTATTTTTTTTTCACCTGTGTCGCCTTTCGGTTTTATTCAGGTGAGAGGGAGTAGCAAGATGGCGATGGTGGGCCGTCCTTAGGCTGTGGACGCTCCGTGTGCGCATATCCTACAGCCATTCTGCTCTCACGTGTGTGTGTGTGTGTGTGTGTGTGTGTGTGTGTGTGTGTGTGTGTGCATTGGTGTATGTGCACGCGTGTGTGTAACTTCCCCACAGAATACAAGAACTTCCCCCACATGCCCTACTCCACAAGCTCCCCTTCTTCCCCAACCCAAAACACAGCTTAACACGTCCCTTCTTTCCCTTGTTCATTTTCTTGTGTTAAAATCTGGAAAGTCGGGCTCCCAAGACGACAATTTTATGCGCATCTTCCCTGGACATGCGAGAAGTTGGAACGAGTTTTTATTCCAACTTTGGCCTCTAATTGTCACTTAGAAATTTGCTAACTGGCTCAAAATTACCTAGACAAGAGTTCCGGGTGCTAATCTGGAGTCTTCAGATGGGCAATTCGCTCCTCGTTAACACATGAATAATTCGCGAAATATAAGGGAGGAGGGGAAGACCTGGGGAAGGCGTTTTGTGTGTGTGTGTGTGTGTGTGTGTGTGTGTGTGAGAGAGAGAGAGAGAGAGAGAGAGAGTCTTATTTTCTTAGCCCCTTCTTTACGATATGTTCTTTTATATTTCAATTTAGAAGAGGCTGAATTAGGTTCGTCTTCTCTCGTATGTCCCACCTAACGTCAGACGCACGTATGTATGTGTGTACGAGTATGTAGGGTAGGTAGGTAGGTAGGTAGGTAGGTAGGTAGGTAGGCTCGGATGTATATAAGATCAGTGTAAAGTTAAATAATTTCGGTAAGGATGATAGAAAACAAGCGTAATTCACCCACATATATATATAATGAAAGAGGATAAATTTATTACCTCTCTGATTCAGTTAGGGAAGCAGTGTGTAAATTAATGTTAGATGAAGTTATGAAATACAAAGTTATTCTAGGTTACGTCCATTTCAACAGCAGTGAATAAAGATGAACGAGGAGGGAAAATTAGTGACAAAGGATGAAAGTTAGCACGCTCTCTGGCACACGCAGGGAGGGAGATAGGGAGGGAAAGGACGCCCCAGAATGCAAAACCAGGGAGAAGGAGTGGGGGAGGGGAGGAGGAGGTATAAAGGGAGATAAAATAAAACACGATAACGCAGCGGGGAAAGAGAAGGATCCGAATAGGCGATCCAAATGCACAAACGGTATAAAAGGACAAACGCGAGAACCCAGCCTTCAAAGACCCTATGCAAGGCAGGAGAAAGAATATAAAACAAATGAATGGCGCCGGCAGAGAGAGGGGAACAACAACAACAATAATAACGAACGAGGGGGTCTGGGTAAGGGGAAATAACAAGGCAGCTTCTCCCCCAACCCAGCCCAGAACAGAATATCATAAGTAAGTAAAACAAGAGCCATGGTAAATACGGAGGAAGGGCGCCATAATGGTAAGCAAAGAGGGTGAGAAAGGGACGCAGGGAGAAAAAAGATCACTGTGGTTGAGGGAAGAGATAGGAGAGGCGAGGGAAAGGCTTATATTCAAATGAGTAGCGGCGAGGGGGAGGGGAGAGAGTGAGAGAGAGAGAGAGAGGGAGACGAAGAGAGAGAGGGAGAGAGAGACAGAGAGAGAAAGAGTGGAAGAGACAGATATTATACACAGAGAGACAAACATGGACAAAGAACGAGAAAGATTTTTGAATGTAAGAGATATATGACACGTACATAAGGAGACAAAGACATAGACAAAGAGAAGGTGAGAGAGAGAAAGGAAGGAAGAGAGAGAGAGAGAGAGAGACAGAGGAGGAAAAGAGAGAGAGTCGGCCGCCCCTTCCAGCCCTCAATATTATACAAGACGGGGAGGGAAAAAGCCCCGAATGTGATAAAGTTGTGTATGGCGCAAAAGGACTGAGGTAAAAACGCAGGGTCAAAGGGAAGGGGAGACAGGGGAGGCAGGCAGGCAGGCAGGGGGACGTGTGTGTGTGTGTGTGGCAGGGAGGGGATCTTAGGATGGTAATGAGTGGCAGGGGAGGAGTGAAGTAGGGTGTGCAGGGATAAAGGGGAAAACTGACTGGCAAGGCTTTAAGTCCGAGTGTCTGGTAGATGGTTACACCTCAGGGGAATATTTCAGGGAGGAAACTGAGTGTGCAGGGGAGAAAGGCGGCCTCACTAGGGGAAATGTGAATATTTTGAGGCGACGAGAATACTTACGAGAGCATACGTTTAGGTAGCCGGGGTAATGAAAAGGTGAGGGGCAGGTGTGATGAGGGGAGAGGTGAGCAGTGACGAGAGGGAAGAGGGGAGAAATGAGGTGTGAGGAGAGGGAGGAGGGGAGGAATGAGATATGAAGAGAGGGAAAAATGGGATGTGAGGAAAGGGAAGAGAGACGGAGAGAGGGATTAGGGAAGGAAAGAGGTGTGAGGAGAGAAAAGAGAAGAAGAGTGAGGTTTGGGAAAAGGGAAGGGGGGAGGAATGAGCTGTAAGAAGGGTGAGAGGAGAAGATTGATGAAGTGTGAGGAAGCGAGGAGATGATACTGAGGAAGGAGGAGGAGAAGAGTGAACCTGAAATGTGAGAAGTGTGAAAAGAGTATGAAGAGAGAAAAATATGGGAAGTTGAATATGAATAGTGGGATGCCATATTGTAATTCACTAAAGCTGCACTGCGAAATTAAACCCCGTGGGCCGAATATCTCCCGTGTTCTTTTCCAGACGATTTTTTGTCAACTGAGATTTAAGTCGTAGGAGCCTGATGGAGAAAGACGGTTGCCTTTAACCCTCTCACGGTCGGGACAACTCTGGTACCCTAGTCGAGCTACTTCCAGACGATTTTTTCATAGGAACCTGAGTGAGTTAATTCCTTTACTCTTTTTTTTTTTTTTTTTTTTTTTTTTTTTTTTTGTAAGCCAAGCCATGAGAATCGTTCCTGTCGTGAGAATCGTTCCGGCCATGAGAATCGTTCCGGCCATGAGAATCGTTCCGGCCGTGAGAATCGTTCCGGCCATGAAAATCGCTGTGTTATCCCTCCATCTTGAATGCTGTGCTATGGCGAGAGATAAGCGCTGGATTA
Organism: Coenobita brevimanus; assembly: GCF_032717465.1. Taxonomy (NCBI): domain Eukaryota; kingdom Metazoa; phylum Arthropoda; class Malacostraca; order Decapoda; family Coenobitidae; genus Coenobita; species Coenobita brevimanus. The sequence continues at coordinate 970,512 of NC_136973.1, read as the reverse complement.
TTGTGCCAGTCACGAAGAAGTGCTGTGGGAAGGGTGTAGAGCTGTAGCATCGTCTTTCTCAGCCACGGAGCTACTGGAAATAAGATTCAAAGGAACGAAAATCTCCGCCTAATAAGGGAGAATAATCTGTGGGGGGATTTTAAGCTGCCTTCACTGACCCCTCGCTGCAAGAGGTCCCAGAAGATAATTGAAATCGTCTGAGAGTAGCGAGAATAAACACAAAACTACGTAAGATGAATGAAATCGTCTGGAAATGGCAAAAAATAAGTCAGAATTTGTTTCCTGAAATATTAAACACCTTTTGAAGCCTTAGCAATTGCATCGTTGCAGAGATGCGTAGGTGAGGGTAAGAACAAGGGTGTAACAAAGTGCAAGAGTGGCTGGTTTTGTGTGTGCATGTTGTGTGTGTGGGGGGGAGGCCACACACACACACACACACACACACACACACACACACACACACACACACACACACACACACACACACACACACACACACACACACACACACACACACACACACACACACACACACACACACACCAACAAACAAATATCCCTGCACCTCCACTCGTCTCGGAGAGCAGAGAGGGGGAGAGTCCACACACACACACACACACACACACACACACACACACACACACACACACACACACACACACACACACACACACACACACACACAGACCCTTCCCTGGCGAAACCTTTATATTCAAATAAACACATAAAGTGGCCAATAAGCCTAGGAGCGCTATTTCATTTCACAGGAGGAATGAATAAATCTTGAAACACCAGAAAATCGAAAGGCCGGAGCAGACCTAAATCCACAGGCGGGCGAGGATCAAACACACACAGCGACATAATCCCTCAGGCAGATTGGAATGCAGAAAATGAAAATAGGGACCGGCTCTCGACTTCAAAATTATTTTGACACTGGAGCGGGTGGTGCAGGAATGCCGTGGAGTGCCAATATTGCGCTAGATATTGTTTCATCACGACGGCAGGGACCAGAGCCAGCCCACTGCTTGCTCCCTCACACGACGCACTGCCCTCTGGCTCTTGCTACCAGCCCAGACTTCCTAGTACGTTTCTTTTGGCGATTTACTGAGCATGTTACGTGATTTGTTGTACCTGTTACATCTTGACATTTCCTTTTATGTTTTTATATACGGAAGAGACTTGCCTGTTTCCACTGCTTGCCTCTTCACAGTGCGCACTGCCCTTCGTAACGCGTTTCCTTTGACTATTTATTTAGCCTGTCAAACAATCTCTAATGCTTGTTACATCTTGATAATCCCTTTATTGGTATTTTTGTATTTCTGGTGACTCTGAAGGGGTTTACAGCTTGCTCTTGCTCACCATGTCGTAATACTGTTTTCTTGGCGATTTAATTTCTCCTTGATATGATCTTGTATGTTGATGTTTATTTCTGTTCACATGGTTTGCCTCAGAAGATAATGTCGTATAAAATGTTAAATAAATCGCCTAGAAAAACGTGTTACGGAGTTTCCTATTCTGCCTAGTACACAGCCCATCCGCCCTCGTCACACACACACACACACACACACACACACACACACACACACACACACACACACACACACACACACACACACACACACACACACACACACACACACACACACACACACACACACACATACACACAAGTAAAAAAAGTCGCTGAGGATGATGTGCAACGTACATTCACAATCTCTCACCCTTCACACGGTCGCCATCCGTGATAATTTTGCCTCAGTAACTTAACAAAGGAATAAAAGGAGTGTAAAATAGAAAAGAAAGCGCTAAAGAAGTGTTTCGAAGCCTCTGACAAAATAAATCGCTAAGGAAAAGGTATTAGGAATCGTGTACCATCTAGAACAGGACCCTAAACTCTTGTCCCTCACACACAGGCTTCATCAGTGATAATTTTTCCTCACTAACGTATGAAAGGATAATGAAAAGTGTAAAACAGAAAATAAGTCGCTAAGGAAAAGGTGTTAGGAAGCCTGTGCCACCTAGAGCAGGACCCTACACTCCCGTTGCTCACACAGGCGCCATCCGGGATAATTTTCTTAGATGTATACATTACGTTGGAAGCGCCGGACACTCGCTCTTGCTGCGAAAGATTTGGAATTGCAGATCCGTGTCGAGAGTAATTGTACCTGGACGTATTTAAGATTTATAAATCAATTTCGCCTCCCCGGACGAGGAATCCCTTCTCTCTCAAAGCCCTGCCCGTGCTCGCCTGTGCCTTTGTACCAGCCCGGCCGGAGGTATATCAAGATAGAATTGAAATATATTGTGCCGGATATTTGGTGCGCCCCCATGAATATGCAAGCCGTTTGTTGCACTTTCTAAGGATTAGTCAAAACCGGCTGACCAGAAAGCGGTGTAGCAGGTAGCCGGGGCCCTCACACACACGCACACATACGTACACACACATTCACACACACACACACACACACGCTGCAGGGAAATGTCGCAACGGGGGAAATGGTACAGGGCTCAAGTTGGTGGCAGGGGAAGGGAGAGAAGAGGAGGGAGAGAGGAGAGATGGAGAAGAGAAGGTTGTGGAGGTGAGAAGAAGAGTCAGTGGAAGGAGAGGAGTGAGAAGGTAGAAGGGGTAAAGGAAAAGGCAGAGGAGAAGAGAGAGAGAAAAGGAAAGGGAAGTGAAAGCAAGGGAAAATAAGGAAGGGTAGAAAGGATAAAGAAGAGAAAGAGAGGGGAGGAGACTGAGAAACATGGACTAAAAGAGGAAGAGAGAAGGCAGAAGAGGGAGAGCAGCAATAAAGAGAGGAGAGGAGAGGGGAACAGGTCAAGAGTAGGAGGAAGGGAGGGAGGGAAGGAGGGAGGGGGAAGGGGCAGGGGTGGTGGGGGCTGGAGAGGAGTGGGGGACAGGAGGGAGGGGAGAATGGTAGAGAATAGGAGATAGGGAGAAAAGGGGAAGTGGAGGTGGAGGCATACAGAAAAGGGAGTGTGGGAGTGTTGGTGAAGAAGGACAGGAGGGAGAGGGAGGAGTCGAAGAGAGGGGGGAGAGAGTGAGGGTAATGGTCGAGAGGGACAGGAGGAGGCGGGTGGGAGGGTTAGAGAGGGGTATTGGTGGTGGTGAAAGAGGAATACTGGAAACAGAAAGGGAGGAGAGGGTAGAGGCTGGCAGTTGGAGAGATGGAGAACAGGAACACAAGAGGGAGACCTAACAGGGAGGCTAAAAGAGGAAGGCAGGGAGGGTAAGAAGGGGGGAAAAGGAGGGCGATGATGGGGAGGAGCAAAGGTAACACGAATGAGAGAGGGTGGTAGTGTTGGTAGTTGGGGTGGGGGAGACGAATACAAGATGAAGGTACTGAGAGGGGGACCAAAGGGGGCAGATAAGGGGGGGACAGGAGGACGAGGGAAGCAAGGAGGGGGGAAGGGAGACTAGTGGGGGGTAGGAGTGGAGGTGGAGGAGCGGCGAGCAGTAGGAAAATGAAGGAGTGGATGGCTAGAATTGAATAGTGAGTGAAGGGAAGGAATGAGAGGCTTTACTGCATCCTGCCTTACCCAGCTCGACTCACACTGCTGTCCCTCTCACTCAGATGCTCATTTCGCCCTTTCTCTATTCTCACAGTTGTTTTTAGCATAGTCAGGGTCTTTCTTTAATCTGTCTACAGTATTTTCTCTCGTTTTTTTTATTAGTAGGCTTTCTTAAACTTCGTATCATCATCTTATCTATTAGTTTTCTCCATCACACTTTCTTTTTTTTAGGATATCGTTGGACTTTCTTGATATTTTCTCCTCTCTCATTTTTTTTTAACATACCAGCAAGCTTTCTTTATTTTCTGTCTCTTAATTGGCTGTCTTTAATTTCTTTCTTTGTTTACGTCAACGGAACAAATCAACATTTTCTTTAATTTCCCGTTTGGATTCAGTCTTTCTTTAATCTCTCTTTTTCTCATATGTTTTTAGGGTATAAGCGCTTTTATCACTCTTTTTTCCAGTTTTTTGGCTTATCACTCAACCTTCTTTAATCGACGTAATATCTCTTACCATTTCGCCATCTCTTCTGTTTATAATATACGCACAAAATTTCTCTAGACTTTCTCATCTAACATTGTAATCGCTGTCTCTTTCCTCACGGTAGAATTTCTTTATTTAGTGTATTTTCTTCTATTATTTTACTGTCTTTAATCAGTTTCCTCGTGAATCTTTAATTACTCAAACTCCCTATCTTACTCATATTTTGTAACAGGAACAAACTTTCCTTGATCTATTTTCTTTTCCCACTTTTAAAACAAACTCAGTCTCTCTCTCTCTCTTCTCAAATTTTCCGACACACACGCTTTCTTTAAGGTGTGAAAACTTTGCAATAATCTTTTTTAACTTGATTAATATGAGTACAGCTTTCTCGCGATATTTTCTCCAGTCTTCCTTTGCATTAACGCGCTGGGGATCCTGAGGTCTTCTTCCACATAAACAAAATGGTCTGGCGTTCGTCGAAATAGAGTACTAATTTTGTTTCGGCCAGGAGAGTATTTTACGAACTGAATATCTTGTAATTCTGTTCCCGCGTTTTTATTTGCGTGGTAAATCTTTTATTGGATGCATTTTTCTCCTCACGTTTTATATCTGCGGGAAAGCGATTATAAAAGATGCATGAAATAAAAAGTAATTTTTTTTTTCTAGGTAAAATGTGTGTGTGTGTGTGTGTGTGTGTGTGTGTGTGTGTGTGTGTGTGTGTTAATGTTGTGCATGTGTATTTTGTGCATTTAGTTGTGTGTGTGTGTAGTGTGACATTTTAGTAAGTGTTATTTGTGTGTGTGGAGGGGTTCTGTGTGTGTGTGTGTGTGTGTGTGTGTGTGTGTGTGTGTGTGTGTGTGTGTGTGTGTGTGTGTGTGTGTATCGTGACCGAGTTAAGGCCTCCATTGTGGCAGACATACACAGACTCTTTAACAACTTGGGAGAGGAGTGAGGTGCACCTAACCCCACCCCCTCACACCCTGCTGCCTGACAGGTGACCATGCAGGGTAGGGCAGGGTAGAGTAGGGGAGGGTTGTTGGGTAGGGTAGGGTAGGATAGGGTAGGATTGAATTTGGTAGGGTAGCATCGGGTGTTAGACAAGTTGAGGTGGACCTTAATTCGGTCCCGTCACTAACAGGGCTTGGCAGGGCAGGGCTGGGTAGGGTAGGGTAGGCCAGGGTAGCATGGGGTAGGGTAGGGTAGTGCAGCAAGAACTGTATCGTGATAGGGAGAGGAGTAAGGTGGACAACTGAACAAGGCAGGGCAGGGTAGGTGGGCAGGGAATGGGCAGGGTAGGTTATCGTAGGTAGAAAAGAACAGTCAGAGCGGGGCAATGTAGGATAGAATGTCTCAGATGGGCTGGGCTAGACAGAGTAAGCCTATGTCACGGCAGCGAAAGGTATACCAGGGCAGGATAGAGCAGGGCAGGGCAGGGTAGAGCAGGGCAGGGCAGGGTAGAGCAGAGCAGATCACGGCAGGGTGAGGTAGGACAAGAGTATGTCGTGGTATTTCAAGACAGGCAAAGCAAGGGGGAATATGTCACATTTGGGGTAGGGCAGAGCATGTCACAGTAAGGCAGAATAGCACACACACACACAGACACACAGACACATCATTTCTCACACCGCATTGGAGTAGAGATAATCCAGAAAGAGAGAAAAAAAATACGTCAAAGAGATGGTAAAGAAAATAATAATGAATAAATATTAATTGGAAATACTTTGAAGAATGGATTAGTTTTTCTTATCTTAACCTTTACCTGTGATATGCAAACTTAATGTGGATAATTTAGGAGCTTCATTTAGTCCATGGAAAATCATTGAAGAAAAAAAGGCTAAAAATCTGTCGTGATAATTCTGGGCAATAAAGAAGGATTTTGGATTTTAATTGTCATCGTCAAAGGATTTATTTATAGTGATGAAACCGTGACTTTATCCAATTTTATGGTTTCTTTGCTTTCTCTTTCATGACTCTGCGTGGAAATAGGGTTACCAGAGTGATAATTTTGGTGGTAATGAAAAATAGTGCAGGATATGATGATTTTTGGTAAGGCAGGGTAAGGAAATTGGCATGGTTAGGAGTAGGGTAGTTGGCAGACAGGGTGTAGGTAGGGTGTAAGTTGGCAGAGAATGATAGCAGGTGGTAGGGTGGGGGGAGGAGTGGCTAAAGAGGGTGTGGGAATGGTAGGAAGGCTGGGAAGAGGAGACAGGATGAGATGTGAGTTAAGGAGCCTAGGTTGGGATTGGCGGAGAATGATAGGAGGTAGGGTGAGGGGCTGGCAGCATGAGTGTACGGAGGAGACAGACGGGTGTGTGTGCAGGCAACGTAGGGTGGTACAGGCAAGCAGGGTAGGATGTGGGTAGGCAAAGCAGGGTGAGGAGCAGTAGCAAGGTAGGGTGAGATGTGGGTAGGCAAGACAGAGTACGAGTTCGTAAGGAAGGGTGAGATATGGGTAGTCAAGGCAGAGTAAGGAGAAATGGCATGGCAGGGTAAGAAGAGATAGCGAGGCAGAGTGAGACGTTGGCAGGGCAAAAAACGGGGTCCCTGTCAGCCAACACAAGACCCAACAGAGGCAGATTATCAGAGGCGGGTCCCGAAGACAGTTTTCCGGCAGCATACCCGCCATAACTCGTGTGTCGGCGGCTCGGTTACTGCTCACCCACTAGACGTTGACTGCTAAAGTTTGCCTGACGAACGACGCTTTCTTCTTGCCCTCCTTCTGCCCCGAACAACCCTCCTCCCTCTCTCTCACCCCCCTTTTCTTTACTCCACCTCATCCTCATCTTCCTCCTCCACCTTCCCTTCGTCTTCCTCCTCCTTCTCCTCTTCCTCCTCCTCCTTCTTCTCTTATTTTTTCGTTCTCCTCATCCTTCTTTTCATTATTCTTCTCCCAATATCTCGTTGCTTCTGTTTTGCTTTCTTTTGCCTCACCTACCACCCAGTTTCTTCTTCCTCTTCCTCCTCCTCCTCTTCCTTTCTCTTCCTTGCTTTGTTTTTCCATCTTCTTCCCCTTCTCCTTATATTTCGTTGCTTCTCCTGCGTTACTTCTGCTCCCTACCCGCTCCTCCATTTTGTTCTCCTTCCTCCTCCTCCCTCTCTTCTTTTCTTTCCTTTCATTCGGCCCCTCTTGTTCCCCCTTCATTCCCATATTTCCTGACATATTGCCATCTTCATTACAGTCTATAAGTTTACTCTCATACACCTGTTTCCTTCCATTCTCTTCGTGTTTTCCCCCAGAGGTCTTCTTCACCTGTCTCTGCGTTGGCATACCTCCTTATGCCTCTTTCCCTCTCCTCTCTCCCTCTTCTTTCCTCCAGAATTCTCCTCCACCTCAGTCCCTCCGTTGTATGACCTCTGTATAACTCTCTCCTCCTTCCTCCTCCCCCTACCCCTCACCCCCCACATCCCTCCCTTCCCTCTCCATATACTTTTGCTCCAGACGTCTCTTTCTCTCCTTTCTCTTCACTGCGATATCTCCCTCCCCCCTCCTCCTCCTCTTTCCCTTCCCCCCTCCTCCTCCCCACCCCCACACCTTCAGTTCGCCCATAAATGTTGCTGATAACTATTTCTGCCCATTTTCCTGCTTCTTATTGAGCCCCTTTTTACAGATATACCAATACCTCGATTTCCCCCCGCACCGCCCGACACGCATTCTGATCACCCGAGCTGTACTTTATGCCTGCTGGTTGGTGATTTAGTCTGGCGGGAGATAGTGGCCTGATGCACGGAATGGCAATAATGTGTCCTTGGGTTTACATGACGCTGGCTTAACCCCTTCACTCCGATGACGCGTTTTATATTATTCTCGTTATCTTATGTAACTCCTTTTGTGCGAGATTTTTCCTAAGCTGAAGAAAATCGTCCAGATGTAAGAATAAAAACTGCAATTTCGTCATCGGATTTAAGGAAGTAAATAAAATTGTCTGGAGATCGGGAGGAGATGATGGAGGCGTCATTCTGTTTACTCACCTGGTTTACTTACCTGATTTACCTGGTTTACTCAACTGGTTTACCCACCTGATTTACTCACCTGGTTTACCCACCCGATTTACCTGGTTTACTCACCTGGCTTTCTCACCTGGTAGGGCCACATGACGCGGTATAGGTCAATTCTCCCAGTTTGCTAAAAAAAAACAAAAAAAAAACACGTCAGTCAAGGGGGCCATATTGAATTCCTTATACCTGTACATGGGTAACTGGCTGAGGGTGTCGGCCACGAATTTTGATAGAGAAAAATTACTATAGTTTATTCACTCTTACTTGGCCTAAAAATTTATCCTTTTGCTGCTTATTTCCCGTAGCTCACTGCCAGAACAAGACAATTTTACGACTGTGTATCCCTTCTGTAGCTCTTCTTCGTGACTAGTGTTAATCTCATGTTGCACCTCAGCATTTAAGATGGAGGGATGGTAGTTTTAGTCTTAGGTAAAGTGAGCAAAGTATAGCCAATAAACAGTGTCTGTAGAATGAGTAAGATTGGGAAATGTTGAGAGATATGAAAAAAAAAAAATTCATATAAACAAAAATACTATAATGTCTCAGAGGTTAATGATTTTGAAGATACATTAACCTAATAGACTGGAAATAGCAAGAAATAAATGAAATAAAAACTAAAAATAAAAATCTTTGTTAATACTGTACATGATATGCTAATAGGGAACATTATAGTCGTGTCACCCAATTATTTTTACTTTAACTTGGCCCAAAATTGTCAGCTTTCCATGTTGAATACCGACTTGTAGCAATAGATTAGTACTAGGATATGATGCTGGTCACGAAGAAGTGCTGTGGAAAGGGTGGAGATTTATAGCATACTTGTCACTGACCTACGAAAAATAAACTGCTGAAGGACGAAAATCTGGGCCAAGTTAGAGTAGAAGGGGTATAGGCAAATGATTTAAGCAGGTGCGCGGAATGGCTTGTGTTGTTCGTGAGATTTAAAAATTCGTGTGGAGGTAGCGAGAACGGAATCTGAAAGACCTTTATTTATTATTTATTTATTTATCTATTTATTTATCTTCATCCGGCGGAACTGGCCACATCCACAACTTGAAATTCGATAGCCTTAGTTATAAGGTGCGAATGAGTCTCCTTGGCTACTAGTCAGATCAGCCCTTTAGTCTGGCTACATGTGACCATCAATTGAGCTGAAAGGGGTTAGGGATTTTGGTCAGGTTAGAACAAGCTTGGTATAGGTAGATGACTTAATTGCGACATGAAATAGTAACAAGATCACGAGATGACTATACTGTCACCTAGATTTATACTATGATCTTGGGTTGATTAATCGTCTGGGGGTGGAAGGACTATAATGTAAAAGATTTTGTATATAAATAGGGCCGGGCTGAGAAAATGGGGGATATGACCAGGGAAGGAAAGAGGGAGAGGTGAAGGCAGAGGATAGGGGGTTTGATGGGAGGGGGTAGGAGAGGGAAGGGGCATTGAGGGAGCCAGAAAGGGAGGAGGCAAGAAGGGAGGAAGCAAGGAGGGAAGGGAAACAAAGAAAGGGACAGGGAAGGAAAGGGGTGCGAGGAAGGGAAGAAAAGGGGCCTGCAGGAAAGGGAAAAGAAAGTGAGAGAAGTCAGGAAAGAAAGGGGTGCAGGGAGGGGAAGCATGGAGAGAAGGGGGGGGGGGGCAGAGAGGAGGGTTCTGATAGGAAGAAGGGGGGGGCAGAGAGGGGAGGGTCTGATAGGAAGAAGAGGTGGGGGGGGGGGTCGGCAGGGTTACGAAGCATCACAAACATTGATGTCGGCTATAACTCGACTCGGTAATTTGTTCGCCCTCGCCTTATCTCCGCCATGTGTTGAGCCGAATCTGGTTAGGCCTGAATTTGCAAGTTCTGGTGATATACAGTATGCTGACAACCTCCCCCTCCCCCTCTTTCCCCCCTCTCGCTCTAGCACTGTTCCCCATTCCTCCCCCTCCCCATACCCACACTCTCCCTAGCTCTTGTCCCCAATCTCCCCTTCCCCTTCGTTTGCTGACCTGTCCCTTCCCCCTCTCTCTTCAGTTCTCCCCCTCCCTTTTCCCTCTCCATCTCTCTCTCCAAGTCTCCCCACCCTTCCACATCTCTCCTTTTCCTTCATATTTCCTCTCTCTCTCTTCTCCCATTCTCCCCTCCCCTCTTCTCCTTTCCTCTAATGCACCCCTTTATCTCTTATTCATCCCTCTCCTCTCCCCGCACCCCCATTTCTCCTCTTATGCCCTTTCTCTTCGTCCATTTCTCTCTCTCCTCCCCTCGTATTCCCCTTATCTCTTTTTCTGTTCCCTCTTTTCCTCCCTTTCCCCTCTTCTCCACCCATCCCCCCCTTCTCTCTCCCATTCCCCCTACACCTATCTTTCCCCACACACCTCACCTCCCTGAATGCCTCCCATATCTTCCCCCCCCTACTTCCCCTGTCCCCTACTTCCCCTCCTCCACCTACCTCCCCTCCCCCAACTTCCCCTCTCGTTACAGGAAAGAAACTCATTAAAAAATCCTAAGTCCTTATTCATATTGCTTATTTCTACCCTTAAGCTCTTCAATCCAAAGAGGTATTTTACATTTCCCGCTGCCACTGTGCAATTTTCTTTGATTAAATGAGGACATCAGGTAGTGAAGGAGGCGCTGAAGGGAATCCAGTAATTTTGACCCTCAGTAATAAATAAATAATTGAATAAATAAAGAAAGAAATAAAAAGATTGACGGATGTGACCCTCAGTAAAAAAATATAAACAAAAACAAAAATGTCTGAAGGGTATCCAGTAATTTTGACCCTCAGTAGTAAATAAGTAAATGAATAAATGGATAAACAGATAAAAAGATCGTCTGGATATGGCCCTCAGTAAAAAAAAAAAATTAGATAAAACATATGTCTGAATATTTCGAGACTGAAATTCAAAATGCTACATGGAATTGAAGAGCTGAACCCTAGAAACCGATTACTTTATTATATTATTATTATTATTATTATTATTATTTTTGGTGCCACCTGACGATTTTTGCTCAATTTAGGAAGGATCTCTAGCGGTGAAAAAGTTAATTAAGTCTCTCTCTAACCCCCCACTTTTAAAAAAAAATCTCCATTATGATCATTAAAATAATCTGGAAATTGAAAAAAAATATGCGTCTTCTTAGCAAAGGGGTTAAGGATGAAATTCCCATAGCGTCATCTCTCCCCCATCCTCCATGCAGTTCCCCCCCCCTCCCCCAAATTCTACCCTTAAAAAAAAAGCAAAAAAGAAACTCATTAAAGGCCTAAAGTCGTATTTTCTAACTGAAAAAATAGGGACACAGTTTCGAATTGTTTTTAAATGAGTCTCTCGGGTCAATTGAACAGTGGTCTTTTTTTTTTTTTTTTTTTTTTTTTTGAGCGCCAGGTTTTCGCTTAATATATACACGATTATCATTGGCGCGAGGCACTGATTAATTAGGGATTATACGCTCTGTCTGTCTGTCTGTCTGTCCGTCTGTCTGTCTTCTGGTCGAGTTCTGTTTATCTGTGAATCTGTCTCACTTCCGTTCGAGTTATTTTTGTCCGTCTGTTTGTGTGTGTTTTTCCGTATGCCTCTCCGTTCTGCTCTGTCTTCCATATTCTGTCTGTCTTCGTTTGTTTGTCTGTCGCACTCCGTACCAAGTTCTGTTTGTGTCTGTCTGTTCGAAGTCGGTCTGTGTGTCCGTTCAAATCAGCGGCAGGTAGTGATTTATTAGAGATTACGTGCTGTCCGTCTGTGTGTTTGTCTGTTCTGAGTTCTGTCTGTCTGTCTGAGGTTTTGGCTGCACGTTGTTCCGTCTTCTCGCTGCTCTGACTGCCTGGCTGTCCACCACTCCGTCTCTCTTCCAGGTCTCCTTTCCTCCATCTCTCCGTCAGCCCCTTTGTATCCTTTCCTCCATTTCTCCGTCAGTCCCTTTGTCTCCTTTCCTCCGTCTCTCCCTTTGTCTCCTTTCCTCCGTCTCTCCGTCTCTCCCTTTGTCTCCTTTCCTCCGTCTGTCCCTCTCTCCGTCCCTCCGTCTCTCCGTCCGCAGCTCGTTTCGCCGTGAGCCACACAACACCGGCGCCAACTGACCCCCTGTCGCAGCCCCGGGAATGTTTACTTAAGGAATCGAGTGACATTTCTACCCTAAGTGAAGAACGGTAACACCCAGTCCAGTTTTACCGCCTCCAAGGAGTAGGAACCCGAGGCTAGGCTAGGTGGTTAAGTATATTTAAGGGTAGATAACCAGGTTGCTTCCCTTCATGATCATTAAATCCAGTCTTCTCTTGTGGACTAAACCCATTAAAGGTTCCCACACCGACAGGGACGTTCTGACCACTATACCACTAGGCCCTTTAGCACAGACCGCCCCCCTCTCACACACACACACACACACACTCACACACACACAAGATCCCTGAGTGTGCAAAAATGTCTCAAATAAGAATTACCTTTAGATTACATACTGAAACCCGCCACAAACAGATAGCTAGGTGTGCAAAAAATGAGTTTCCTTTAAATGTTGGGCGTGCAAAAATGAGCTTGCTTTAATTGGCTTTACCTTCTTGATACAACAAGGGTGTAGGTGTTGTTTTTCGTCAAGCAGCCCTCCCTCCAACCCCCCGACTCGAATTGGAAATACGTTCAAGGTGTGAGTCCCAAGCAGTCCAGCCCGGGTCCCCTTTCTTGCCTGGGTCCACTCGCCCCCCTGCAAACCCGTCAGCAATTGCAAGGGGGAGAGGGCGAGAATTTAGCAGTAAGTTGAGAGAGAGAGAGAGAGAGAGAGAGAGAGAGAGAGAGAGAGAGAGAGAGAGGGGTGACAAAAAAAAACGAAAACCTTTGCCTTTTTTAACAACTGGTGAAAACCCATCTTCGAAGGACGTGGAGACAGAAAGAGAGGGAGAGAGAGAGAGAGAGAGAGAGGGGGTAAGAAGAGGTAGGAGGGAGGCGGCATTATCTGGGTGTTGCTAGAAGAAGAATTCCCTAAATTCCCCAAGTCACGCCTCCCAAGTTTTCTTTTCGCAGTCGAGACGAATTTCGGGCGTCAGATGGAATTTTAATCACGGCCCACCGGATCCTGTTGACTTCTTCATCCCTTCCCATCCACTCTCACCCCCCTTGCTCCCTTCCCCTTCCCCCTACCCTTTCCCCCTCCCTCCCTGCCTTCCCCCCATCTCTGCTTCTCCCCTCCCTTAAGTTTTCCTAGAAGCCTTTGCCTCCCGTGCCTGTGTGTGTGTGTGTGTGTGTGAGGAGTTCATGTACGCATTTGAGGGAACTGTAGCTAAAATGCGTTCATGCTAGGTCTCACATAAGGACGCAGAAGTACATTCACGTCAATATATACCCATAGTCGAGATGAGATCACTTGTCTGGGGTAAATGAGGCGAGTACGTTAACCATCCGACCATTCAGACTCCAGTGATGAATTGCTGGCTGCTCTATGAAGGCATTTAAAAGGCTTGCTATTGAAAAGCGTTGGTCACTGTTATTCAGACTTTGCTAGATATGTCAGAGTTATAGCTAGATCTGCCGTTTCTACACACACACACACACACACACACACACACACACAATTACCACATGTAGCGCTGTTAATCACCCTTGTAGGAATAGACATTCGCACGTAGCTGAAACTGTGTGTGTGTGTGTGTGTGTGTGTGTGTGTGTGTGTGTGTGTGTGTGTGTGTGAAAACCGTAGATTTCCTTTATAAAGATATTAGAAACTATTATATTTTTAGACATGCGAAAATAATAGAACGTGTTTTTTTTCTTATCTACGCTTCACCCCCCTCTCTCCTCCCTGCCTGACCCACACCCCCCTGACGCCTCCCTGACCTCCCCCTGTCCTCCCATGTGTACGTGAGAGTGTGAGGGAGGTAGGACATGAGTGGAGGCAGCACCAACTCAGCAACACACAGCCTCCATCACCTCTGGAGGATCGTTTCTGCCATTTTTCTGACTTAAATAATTCGCTTTTCATGTATTAATCTGTCTCGAGCTAAAATAATTGGTATTTGCGAGTTAATTTATTGCTCGTGTGTTTAGCGACGCAAGTTAATTTTGTGATTCTCGTCATTTTTATTCCCTGTGATGATTCTTTGCCCTATAGTGACTCTTCCCTCTCGTGATTGTCTTCTGGTGATTCTGACTCTGCCCTATAGTGACTCTGCCTTTACTCTGCCCTATGGTGACTGCCCTGACTCTGCCCTTACTCTGCCCTATGGTGACTCTACTCTGTGCTACCCTGTGGTGACTCTACCCTATGGTGCCCCGACTCATGGGGGCCTTATGATGACTGTGCCCTATGGCGTAAATCCACCACCTCAATATTTCCCTTTGGCTGCAGTATGTAATGTGAGAAAATAAAGGGAGGGATTTGAAGTGAGATTAGTAGACCTTCTTAGATCACTGATGATATTCGTGATAGGGAAATGGATGGTTGGACAGAAGCACAGATGGAGGCTAGATAGATTGACAGATAGGTAGGTACAAAAGCACAGATAGAATTAGGAAAGATTGAAAAATAGGTGGATGCAAAGGAGTGTGTGTGTGTGTGTGTGTGTGTGTGTGTGTGTGTGTGTGTGTGTGTGTGTGTGTGTGTGTGTGTTGCTTAGAGATCACTTACGAAGATTGGGTGGATGATATAAATTTCCTCTGTCAACAAATCCCAATCCCTGAGAGAGAGAGAGAGAGAGAGAGAGAGAGAGAGAGAGAGAGAGAGAGAGAGAGAGAGAGAGAGAGAGTTGGTTAGAGTAAATTATGAGATGCGTTGGCCTTAGAGACACTATGCCAGATGAGATCAAGATAAAGATAGAGTGAGAGATAAAGACAGAGATAGAATGAGAGATAGAGATAGAGTGGGGATGAAGAGGGATAGGTTTAGGAGTATGAATAGGGACAGAGATGGAGAGGGATTGGATTGGGAGTGGGGATGAAGTGTATGTAAGTTGGATGGAGTGGTATGGTAGTGGGTGGGGATGGAGTGGTATGGAAGTGTGGATGGAGTGTATGGGAGTGGGGATAGAATGGGATGGACATGCGGTTGGAGGGCTATGGTAGTGGGGATGGAGTGGCATGGTAGGGAAGTAGTGGTAACAGAGGAGGGGTGAGAGGTGGTGATCAGTAAGAGACGAATGGAGCAAGTTTAGGCGTAAGCTAAATGGATATAAGAATTTATTTCACCTATAGTTGTTTCATGTTAAATTGGCCCAGGTTTTCGTCCATTTGTAGCTTATTTCACCTCGCTCACTGGCAGAACAGGACAGTGCTACGATTCCACATTCTTCGTTGCACTTCTTCGTGACTAGCATCATATTCTAGTGTTATTCTACTGTTACATCTCAAGACTCAAAATGGAGAGGTGGCAATGTTAGGTCAAGTTAGAGTAAAAATGGTTTTGTGTTTTGTCAGCACCTTCTCTATACCTCACTTCCTCCTTCCTTCTTCTTCCTTAAATTCCTTGTCTCCTGTCTTCATCCCCTCTTCATAGTTCCTCGTTCCTTCTCCTTCCCTAAGTTCCTCTTCTCTTTATATCATCATCCCCCCTTCTCAATCCCTTTTTTCCTTCCTCTCAACATTCGTCTAAGGTCCTTCTTCAGTATTTCTTTGGTATTTATTTAAGAAGTGAACCAGAAACGCCGCAAAGGAAGAATATGCCAAGACGCCAAAAAAATATTACAAACATGAAAAAATAGTATGCAGCAAAATAGGGTACTCAACCACGTCAGGAAGAAGATATACGGCAAGAAAAAGATATAAATATTACAGATTGTCTTAAAGTAAAGCAGGTACACACGTCAAGAGTGAGTTAGAACATCAGTATTACAAAGTTCCTGAGATACGGCAAGAGTAAGATAAGCCTCTGCGTGAAGAATGAAGACAAACATGAATATTACAAACTTTTACCCGGCAAGTCCGCAGTAGGAAACCCCTCTCACCCTCCCCCATCCTATCTCCAGTGCTCTCGTCCCCCCTCCCATCCCTGTAACACAAACACACAACAGAGGCAAGAGCACAGTGTTGGTCGGTCCTGTTGGCCTCTACTTGCAGAGTCCACGCTGACCGGGACCCAGAGACCAGTGGGACCATATTGTATTGCACTGTCACAAACTCATCAGGGAATGCGCGGACAATGGCCCATTACACAATTTTATGCGCTCCACCGCTCCCATAAAAGTGGACATCGGAGACCAGCAGCTGACGAATAGGGAGCAGGAGACCAGACTCACTTTTTCTTGGGCCATTTTCCATCGTGTTGGAGCGAGACAAAATGGAGAGTCGGAGGGGCCAGCTCTCCCAAAGGACCAAGGTGATGAACGGGTGAGAGGTGGTCAGGTTCCCGCCCGGCCACTGGTGCAGGAGGAGGCGCAGTAGTGGCGGTAGGAGGCTCTACTGCTTCTGCGTCGACACACACACACACACACACACACACACACACACACACACACACACACACACACACACACACACACACACACACACACACACACACACACACCTACTGCCTGCCCCTCTCATCCGCATGCCTACCTACCTGCCTACCTACCTACCTACCTACCTACCTCTCTCCTACCTAGGCATGCATACATAGCTGTGAATGTATGCACAAAAATATGTACCGTACTTAATGCTTAGGAATATACAGTAGATAGATAGATAGATAGATAGATATAGCTATAGTTTTGATATTGCACGTACATTCATGCTAAGTTAAGAATACACGTTGACATACATAATTCAGAACATACACACTTCTTTGAGATTATGCACACAAAGCCCACGTACATCTATACACATCACGAAATTACAGAAAAGAAAATGGTATGTATGGATAGCTCATTCTTAATCTTTGTCGCAAGATGACATCCATATTTAATTCTTGATGCCGCTTTACGATTTTGTTAAGTACTGGGGAGACGTTTTTCAGGAATGGTGTTAACGGAGATTATTATACTCCTGTGAATTCCAGAGGTTCAGCCTAATTTAGTCTTTTTTCATATATGCAAAATAAGGAACAACATATTTCCACTTCATATGTCACTCATCGTTCATTTTCTCCCCGTCTCTGTTACTTCGTACTCTTCTACTCCCATCCCGCTCTCGTTTACTCCCCCACTCCCACTCCATCTTCATTCTTTTTAAACCCCCACCCCACACCCAATCCCACTCCCAACCCCCCACACCCACACTCAATCCCACTCCCAACCCCCACATCCACACCAATCCCATCTCCACTCCCACCTCCACTCCTGCACCCACTCCCACTCCCCATTCTTTTTCTACCTTTCAGTTACTTCTCTTTCTCACTGCCCCTTCCCCTCTTCTTCCCCACCCCCTTATACCTCCTCTCCCCCACACCCCCTTATCCCACCCCCTCCCCCAACTGACCCCTCGGCCCACCATCACCAGTACACTTTCCAAAGACGGACTGCTATTGTCTTCTCTCCCTCCTTCCCTCCCTCCCTCCTTCTCCCTAAATGTCTCTCTCTCCCTCCTTCGCTTTCTCCCTCCCTAACTGCCTCTCTCTTCTCCTTCTCTCTCTTCCTGTCTCTCTTTTCTTCCCTCTCTCCTCCTACCTAACCATGGCCTCCAACCTCCCACCTACCTAACTCTTTCTTCTTCCCTTCCTCCCTACCTGTTTCTTTTTCTTTCCCTCCCCACCTGCCTAACTCGTCTCCTTCCCTCCCTCCCCACCTTCCTAACTGTTTCTCTCTCCCTCCCCCCCTCTTTCTTTCCCTTCCCGACTCTCTCTCCATCCCTACCCAACTGTCTCCCTCTCGAGCTGTCTCTCCCTCCTACCTGTCCCACTCTCCCTTCCTCCCTGTCTCCCTCTGTCTCTCACCTTCCCTTCTTCCCTCCCCAACTGTTTCTTCCTTCCTCCTTCCTTCCCTAATTGTCTCTTTCTCCCTCCCTCTCCTCCCTAAGTTTCTCCCTTTCCTTCCCTCCCCCCCTATCTCTCCTCCCATCATTCCCTCCTTCACATTTCCCTCCCCACTGAACGCCCTCCTTCCCTCCCTTCCTTCCTTCCTTCCTTCTCTCTCTCTCTCTCTCTCTCTCTCTCTCTCTCTCTCTCTCTCTCTCTCTCTCTCTCTCTCTCTCTCTCTCTCTCTCTTTCCTCCCCTTCCTTTTCCTCTCTTTCTTTCCCCTCTCCCTTTTCTCTCTCTCTCCTTTCTGTCCTTCATAATTTACTTTTATTTGGTCTTTCTTTCTCTCCACTTTCAAGTTTCGGACATTCATTCTTGACTATTGTCTCTCTCTCTCTCTCTCTCTCTCTCTCTCTCTCCACCCACCTTTATCAGTCCTCCTCCCGTCACACCTCCTCCGTCGCCCCATCCATCATCCCGTTTTTGTCCTCACCTCTCTTAGGGGAAACTGATCTAATTTCCCCACTAAACTCTTCCAACTCATGTCTTGATTTGTACCAGCCACTTTCTCCCTCTTCGGTTAGTCTTCATATTTGTTTGCCCTCTTATTTTTTTTTCTCTCTTTTGCGTCTCCTTGGTTTCTAGGTTTGGTTTAGTCTTATTGTTTTTTTATGTTGCTTTTTTAGGTCATCGGTGATTTTTAAAGTTTCCTCATCGATTTTCTTTTAATACTTCGTTTGGAGGTATGTTTTCTGTCACACACACACACACACACACACACACACACACACACACACACACACACACACACACACACACACACACACACACACACACACACACACACACACACACACACACACAATAACAGCATCAAATCAGGCAAGGTGCAGTTAACGCCCCAAACTCGCCTAAAATGAGACAAATACAACGAGAGAAGCGGAATTCATTGTGGCTCCTGAAAGCGAAGAAGGGCAAAAAGTATGTGTCTAGGTGGGGCGCCTTAGATTAATGGGGTAGGGGACGTGGTGGGGAAGAGGAAAGGGGAAGGAGGTGATGAGGAGGGTGGGGAAGGAAAGAGGAATGTTGGGAAGGGAGGCAGTGATAGTGGTAGGGGTAAGGCGTTGGAAGGGAAGGGTAAAAGTATGTATCTTGGCGGAGTAGGGGACGTGGTGGGGAAGAGGAAAGGGGAAGGAGGCGATGGGGAGGGTGGGAAAGGGAAGGGGAATGTAGGGAAGGGAGGCAGTGACAGTGGTAAGGGTGAGGTGTTGGTAGGGAAGGGTAAAAGTATGTATCTTGGTGGGGTGTCGTAAAAAGATGGGTAGGGGACGTGGTGGGGAAGAGGAAATGGGAAGGAGGTGATGGGGAGGGTGGGTAGGGGAATATAGGGAATGGAGATCAAGGTAGTGTGGAGGGTAAGGAAGGGCAAGAGGTATGTGTCTAGTTGGGACGTTTTATAGTAAGAGGGTAGGGGATGTTTGGGCAAGGGGAGATGTTGGATAGGGTGGGAAAGAGAGGGTAAGGGGAGGGGAATGTAGGGAAGGAGGTAAGAGTAGAGTAGAGGGTATGGAAGGGCAAGAGGCATATGTCTGCTTGGGACGTCTTTTAGATATACGAAGTAGGGAACGTGGTGGCGATGGAATGGTATAGAAAGGAGGGGAAGGGAAGGGGAATGTAGATTTGGGATGAGAAGGAAGGAGCCTTTCCCTTTCCTCTTCCTTCCTCTTCCACTCGTCCTGTCCTGTCGTTCCCTATACGTCTCTCAGTCTCCCTCTCCTTCTCTTCCCTTTCCTCCTCCCCTATCCCCCTTCCTCTTTCGTCTCTACCCCTCATCTAGTTTTCTTCTTTCGCCTTCTCTCTTCGCTCTTTTCCCTCGCCTCCTCCCCTCTCCTGCCTCCCTCTTTTCTCCCACTTTCCTTTACCCCACTCGTCCTCCTCCCTCTCCTTTTCTTTTCTCATAAGTTCAGACCAACTTTGGCATCACCTCCATAAGAAATTGAAGGGGCGATGAGGTGAGAGGAGAGGAGCGGAGAGGAGAGGAAAGGAGAGGAGAGGATTGGAGGAGAGGTAAGATGATGGAGGGGAGAAGAGGGGAGATGTCAGAGAGGAGAAAGGAGAGGAAGAGAAGGTATATAGAGGTGAGATGAGGTGAGAAATGATGTGGAGTGAGGTGGGAAGATCTGAAAGGTGAGGAAGTATAAGAAGAGACGAGAGAAGAGGTAAATCTATGACTTTTGAGAGATGAGGAGGGGAGTGAGAGGGAGAAGAGGGGGATAGAGGTGAAGGGTGGAGATGAGGAAGGTGTGGGGAAGGGGTATAGGAGGAGAGAAAATGAGGAAAAAAGAGGAGAGGAGAGGTGTGTGAAGAAAGGGGGGAAGAAGAGGGTGAGGGGAAAAGTAGAGAGAGTGGGGGAAGTGAGGGAAGAGATGGCAGAGATGAGGGGAAGGGGGAGAAGATGAGGAGGAGTAAGGGAGGAGATGAAAGTGGGAGTAAGGGAGAGGGAGGGAGTAACTGAAGAGAGGAGGGAGAAAAAGGGGGGAGGTGTGAGTGAGCGGAGGAGAGAAGAGGGGTGTAAGGAAGGGGATGAGGGGATAAGGATATAGGGGAGGGGAGGGGGCATCAAGGAGGGGCCTGGGGGCAGAAGGGGGGGATGCTGGCCGAGAGGGGAGTCAGGAGATGGAGAGATGGGCGAGTCGTGTCACCGGAGAGATGGAAGGGAAGCTCTTGAAGGAGAGAGAGAGAGAGAGAGAGAGAGAGAGAGAGAGTTACATAGCTACATAGACCATACGGACATTACAATTTTTTCCTGGTGGTTCTGCCTTTAAAGACTCCGCTAATTTTTGAAGTATGAGAGAGAAAAAAGGGGAAAAGTTAAAAATAGAGAGAGAGAGAGAGAGAGAGAGAGAGAGAGAGGAATGGAGGGAAATGAGTTAGTGAGAGAAAAGCGTTAAGACGGAAATGATGACTGAAACCCCAGAGAAGAATGGGAAGAAGGAAAAAGCAATATAAAGTAAGAACAAAATGAGCTAATTCTCTCTCTCTCTCTCTCTCTCTCTCTCTCTCTCTCTCTCTCTCTCTCTCTCTCTCTCTCTCTCTCTCTCTCAAAAAAGTGTGTCGCCGCCTCATTGCTTTCACATCTTGAGCCATTTTCCTTCCATTTTCCTTTTTCTCTAATTAGCTCTTTTTATTTCTCTTTTTTGAGGTGTCACATTTCCCCTTGGAGGTGTGTGTGTGTGTGTGTGTGTGTGTGTGTGTGTGTGTGTGTGTGTGTGTGTGTGTGTGTGTGTGTGTATTTTTCGTTTCCAAATATTCCCTTTGTCCATACATTTTTATTTGTCGTCTGTCACTCCAACCTTTCAACCATCCCTTCCTTCCTTCCATCTGTCCATCCAACCATCCATCCATCCTTTTCTTCAATGTAATAGCCTTTCCAGTTCATCCCTCCTTCCTCCATCCAACCCTCCATCTCCTTACGTCCATCCATCCCCCAGCCCAAGCCCTCCAGCCTTCCTATCCAGTGTAGTCTTTGTATATTGGTCTTTGCGACACATTCCATCCATTCAGTCATCCTTCTATCCTTCCATCCATCCCCTCCAACCCTAGTACTGCCCTGTCTTATAATTGCCCTTAGTATCGTAATATTTATCTGTCAATCTATCCATCCATCTATTCGACTTTCCATCTTCTTCTTACATTATTCATCCGTCTGTCCTTCCATCCATCCATCCACAAACCCTCCAGCCATCCAACCGTCCAGGCAGGCAGTCCAGTCTAGCCAGATGTATTGGTCTTAGGACAGTAGTGTGTATCTTTTAATCTATCTTTCCTGTTCCACTTTCCATCCATCCATCCAACGTTCCATCCATCCAGCCAGCCTTCCATCCATCCATCCACTAACCCTCCAACCTTCAATCAGGGCAGGGGATCCAGTTCGGCCTTACATATCGGCCTTAACAGCGAAATATTTCTCACTTATTCTTCCATGTATTCTTCTGACCTAACTTCCATCCATCCATCCACTACACACGCCTTCCATCCATCCTTCCACCAACCCCCCAACCTTCCATCGAGGCAGGGGGTCCAGGTCGGCCTTATATATTGGCCTTAGCGACGTAATGGGACACAAGTCGCGCTGTCAGGTCTGATTTGATTTAAAACTTGACTTATGCTCCCGTAATCGCGTTAGTCGGCGCGGGATGGCCCTCATTCTTACCTTATTTACCATTTGAGGCGCCCGAATCATGGTGGCGGTGGCTGGATGGTTGCTGGGATGGTCGGTGGGATGGGTGGATGGTTGTTGGGATGGGTGGACGGTTGCTGGGATGGTTGGGTTGGCTGTAGTGGAGGAAGGAATTGATTACATTCGAAAGGGATGGATGTTTGGTTAGGGATAAGTAGGTGGATGATGGTCGGATGGTTGCTGAGGATGGCTGGATGGTTGGTGGAGATGATCGGATGTTGTTGGGGATGGTTAGTTGGAGTATATGTGGTGGAGGCCTGGTGGATGGTTGGAATATTGTATGGTTGGTGGAGGGTGGATGGTCTGGTTGGATGGTTGTTGTAGCCGCATTGGCCGACAAGGGATGGCGTTCTTATTTACAATTTACGCCCCAGGAATTATGTTGAGAGAGAGAGAGAGGGGGGGGGGGCATAAATAGAAGCACGATTAGGATGATGATTTAATGAAAATGAGAGAAAAGAAGCGTGATGATGGTGATGATGATGATGATGAAGGGTTAACGATGACCTGTTTGTGTAAATAAGAGTTTAAAAAAAGTCCTCCCCTCACTGCTTTGTAAAAATATTTGAATGTTATGCAAGTCCTGAATATGCAATTTACATAAGCGGTCAGACGGTCGAGTGAGCACACAATAGACCAACATTCCGTAAAATTATATTGAACTTTTCGACAGATGCAATATTCAGTCTTTATCATACCCTGAGTGCTATGGTTTTGCTGAGAGAGAGAGAGAGAGAGAGAGGGAGAGAGAGAGAGAGAGAGAGAGAGAGAGAGAGGTGACACAGACAGCAACGAACATAGGACGTCGAGACAAAGTACAAAAACACAGTAAAACAGAGAGATACAGAGAGACAGAGGAAGGTGAGACTGACAGCAGCGAACCTCGAGGATAGAAATGAAGTCAAAAGCCACCCTGACATCAGATTACAATCCTGACTTCAGATTACAACCCAGCCTCCCTTTTGACTGACAGAAAGACTTCCTAATGATAGACTTCGCTGAGCCAGAAATCGGGGAGTGAGATCTGGGACGTCAGTGAGGAACGTGACTGCGTGCGGGATTATTAACATATTAAAACAGAAATCAGTGGCTTTGTGAGAGAGAGAGAGAGAGAGAGAGAGAGAGAGAGAGAGAGAGAGAGCAGTGAAATGTGTGGTTTTATGTTTTCAAGAGTTTGATAAAGGCCACTTGAGAGATAGAGACGTTTTAAAGACAGTGATGGATTTTGTGAGGGTAATTTTGGTGTGTGTGTGTGTGTGTGTGTGTGTGTGTGTGTGTGTGTGTGTGTGTGTGTAGGAAATTTGAAGGAACGGATATATATTTATTTGTCTGCATTAAATTTGGCAATGACACACACACACACACACACACACACACACACACACACACACACACACACACACATTCACAGATGTAACTAGGCCATCTCTCTCTCTCTCTCTCTCTCTCTCTCACGTCATTCTGAAAGTTTGATCTTACCTGCAATCAGCGTCAGGCAGGTAACACGTGATATTCTGTGACCTTTATCGTCTCTGTCACAGGCCTTCTTCATGCACCTCTTTTGAATGATTAGCTTAGAGTCGTCTTTGTGGTTTTGCTTGTTCAGGTGAGTTAGACGAGTATGAGAGGGGTTAGATGGCTTGTTACGTGGGTTAGAGGGGTTGTTAGGGGGTTAGATGGCGTGTTTGGTGGGCTGGATGTCTTGTTAGGGGAGTTAGATGGACATAGGTGGGTGATTTAACTGATCTAATCGTGTCTCTTTGATTAACGAAGCGAGAGTCTCTTTTGTCACCGCTTGTCTAGGTGAAATAGATGGCTGTTAGATAGGTTAGATGGCTGTTAGAGGTGTTAGATGGTTTTGGCTACACCTG
Source organism: Coenobita brevimanus (assembly GCF_032717465.1). NCBI lineage: Eukaryota > Metazoa > Arthropoda > Malacostraca > Decapoda > Coenobitidae > Coenobita > Coenobita brevimanus. Next base: position 946,588 of record NC_136973.1, on the reverse strand, counting down.
ACAGTCTCCAGTTTTGACTACACAATACTCTGCCTCAGTATCTCCAACTTAACTCGACCTGCAGTTGTAATAATTGCACATAACTCTCCCTACAGCCTCCACCTTGAACAGCAAAATCAACCTCTTAACTTTACACTTAAATCAACCTACTACACTTAAACCTGCAACTTTATTACACTTATCCTGCAACTTAAATCGATCTTAATTGCAATCTTTTTCATCCATGTTAAGTCCACAAGGTATAATTGCAATTGACTTTTGTATTTATTTTTCTTATTTTCTTCACACTTTAAGACAAGGAAGAAAATTACACATATTTGCCCCGCCTTGTCTTGTGCTTAAATGCTACTCTTGTCTCTCATCGTCTGCCTGGTTGTCTGTCTGTGTGTCTGATACCGCTGTTTCTCCTGTCCGACTTTTTCGTGACTCTCTCTCTCTCTCACACACACACACACACACACACACACACACACACACCACTTCTCCCTCCCCCACTCTCCGTTGTCGAATCCTTACCCCAGCATCCCTCCCTTCCTCTGCTCTTCCATATCCCTCTCACTACCTCACTGCACCCCCTCTTCCATCCCCATCCTCCCCTATCCAAGCTTCTTCCTTCATTGCCCCCTTCCATCCCTCTCTTACCCCCTCCACCCTTTCCACCCCCTCCTTCCCCCTCCACCCCCACCGCCCCCACTGGTCAGCTACCCAACACCTTAATTTGACACACTTGACTTGCTTCCATTAGTTGAGATTGAAGTGCCAGACTCCACTTCAAAGACAGCAACACGACCTGGGGAGAGGGGAGGGGAGGGGAGGGAAGGGGTAGGGAGAGGTAGGTGGGGTGAGGAGAGGTGGGGTGGAGGGGAAGGGAAGCGGGAGTAGTAGAGTTAGTGTTGGAATGGAATGGGAAGGGAGAGAAGAAGAGAGAGGGAATGATAGGGGAGGGGAGAGAGAGAGGGGAGGATTATTGTTGAGGGAGTGATCGAGTGGGATGGGGAGGGGAGGAGAGGATGTGGAAAGGGAGTGTGAGGAGGCAGGGGAGAACTGGAGAGAAGAGAAAGGAGAGGGGAGGAATGGAAGTGGATGGTCTGAGCTGGGGAGTAGAATGGGGAGGATGAATAGGAGAGGGGAGGAGTGGAAGAAAATGATGGATGTGGAGAGAGAGAGAGAGAGAGAGAGAGAGAGAGAGAGAGAGAGAGAGAGAGAGACCCCTGTCCATAAGTAATGACGTAAGGTATTTAACTAATAAACCAAAATAACAACCTCTTCAAGACGATGACTCATGTTACATTTTACAGGCTTATTACTTACGCCAGAGGATTTTGATGAACATTCGATCTATCTATCTATATCTATCTATCTATCTGTCTATCTATCTATCTGTCATCTGCCCATCTGTCTGTCTATACCTTTTTCCATCTATCTGCTTACCTTTCTGTATCTCTCTATCTCGTTCCGTCTCTTTGCTTATCTATGAATCTATCTCTCTGTGTGTCTGTATATGAATCAGTTTGTTTCAACCAGTAGCCCCAACTCCCCTTCATGTGAGGATATACCATCGACGGTCCCTCCTCCTCCTCCTCCTCCTCCTCCTCCTCCTCCTCTTCACTGATCCAAATGTCCACCCTATTTTTCCATCCTCCTAGTGTTTGTTTTTGCACTTATTCTCTCTTCAATCAGCTTATCCCCCCTTCCACCCCGCCCCCCCCTCTCTCTCTCTCTCTCTCTCTCTCTCTCTCTCGTCCTCCCCTTTTTTTCCCCTCTTTTCTTGACCCTCCTCGCTCTAATCCCTTGCTCCTCCGCCTCTCTCTCTCTTTCCATATCTCTCTTTCTTTTTTTTTTTTTTTTTACGATATTCTGCCTTCGTTCTATTTCACCTTTTTCTGTGCTGTTTATTCTCTCTCTCTCTCTCTCTCTCTCTCTCTCTTGTTTCCTGTCTCTCATTTACGCCTCCTTGCTGTCTGTTTTTTTCTCTCCACTCTTTCGTTTCTCTCCCTCCCTCTTTCTTTCTCTCATTCCCTTCCTCCACCCATTTCTTGCCTTCTTCGTTTCTCTCCTCTTTTCCTTCTCCCTTCGTCTTCTCTCTTTTTCCCTCTTCCATCCATCTCTTTCCTTCTCCTTCCCTCGTCCCTCGCAGTCTTTCCCTTCAGTCTTCTATGTTTCCCTCTCCTGTCTTTTTCTCTCTTCCCAGTTCCCCCTCTTCCTCTCTCTCTAGTTCTCTCCATCTCCTCTCCTCCCCTGTCTAGTTCTCTCCATCTCCTCTCCTTCCCTATCTAGTTCTCTCCATCTCCTCTCCTTCCCTCCCCAGTTCTCTCCATCTCCTCTCTAGTTCTCTCCATCTCCTCTCCTTCCCTCCCCATTTCTCTCCATCTCCTCTCCTTCCCTGTCTAGTTCTCTCCATCTCCTCTCCTTCCCTCTCTAGTTCTTTCCATCTCCTCTCCTTCCCTCTCTAGTTCTATCCATCTCTTCTCCTTCTCTCTATAGTTCTCTCCATCTCCTCTCCTTCCTTGTCTAGTTCTCTCCATCTCCTCTCCTTCCCTCCCCAGTTCTCTCCATTTCCTCTCCTTCCCTCCCCAGTTCTCTCCATCTCCTCTCTAGTTCTCTCCATCTCCTCTCCTTCCCTCTCTCTCTCCAGTCAGACCCGTCCCTGCCTTGGCCTCACCGTGTTTGCCTTCCATTCCTGAAATCCCTCCAATTCCCTTTGTCCACTCGCTGTTTTTTACACTCAAACGGATTACCAAAACACACGAAAGGCGAATTAGATGATGAAAAATGCCGCTGTGTCTCTGTCCCTCCCTCTTCCACGGCCTTTTCTCCTTTTGGCGTATTGATTTTGGGAACAGATTGAGGGAGGAATCAAAACAGAGCCTTCTCTCCCTCTCACTGTGTCTCCCTCCCTCCTCTCCTTCTCTCCCTCTCACTGTGTCTCTCTCCCTCCACTCTTTCTCTCCCTCTCACTGTGTCTCTCTCCCTCCTCTCCTTCTCTCCGTCTTGTATATTTCTCCTTCCCTCCCTTCTTTCGTCCGTCTGACAATCTTCATGTCTGCCCCTTTCGCCCTTCCTTCCTTTTCCCTTTCATTCCTTTCTCTCTCTCTCTCTCTCTCTCTCTCTCTCTCTCTCTCTCTCTCTCTCTCCCTTCTTTTCCTCCCTCCCTTCCTTCTTTTCTTCCTACCCCTCCCCAGTCTCATCCTCTTTCCCCCCTTTTTTCCTTCTCCCTATGTCTTCCTCCCTCCAACCATTTCCCTTTCTCCCTCCCTATCTCCCTTCCATCTCCCTCGGTTGGCCCGTCCCCCTCGCCCCCTCACGGTCAGACGCCGAAGGGTACGCTGCAGGTGGTTTTGGCGGTGGTAGTGGTGGAAGTGATATCAGGCCATTTCTGTTGATATTACCCCCCCTTCTGTTGATATTAGAGCTTGTTATGAATTTGTGTTGGACTGTTGGCTGGCTTTTCGTACTGCTCTGTGTGTGTGTGTGTGTGTGTGTGTGTGTGTGTGTGTGTGTGTGTGTGTGTGTGTGTGTGCTGTTTTGGAGGCTGTGGTATGCTGTTTGAATCTAGCATACGAAGTGTAAGTTAATGTTTTTTAGGTGCTGATACTAAGGCCTTTTATGAAGGTGATGTCCTCTGTTGTCTGTTTTTTTCTGGTGCTGTGAATTTGTGTGACTGTGTGTGTGCTTAATTTAGGACTGAGCTTATGTTTTTAAGAATTTATGTGTTGTTTGGCGATATTGTGGATCTGTTGATTTTACGCCCTCTCTTTTACCCTCTCATTCCCTCTCTTCCTTTCCCTCTCCCCTCACCCACCACCTTGTTCTCTTTTCCCCCTTCTTACAGACGCCTCCCTCACTCTTTTCCCTCCTACCTCTCTGCTTTCTCTGCCCCCACATCCCATCTCTCTCGCCCTCTACCAACCACCATCACCAAGCCAGCAGACGTCCCCTTGAAAGAGCACCCACCACCAACATTTTCCCCTGCCTCCTCTTCCACCATTTCTTGTTTATAGGATTTAACGAGAGGAGAGGAGGACGGCCCCTGGTCAAAGGCATTACGACGAATCAGGCATGACAATTTCCATCGGGCCAGGCCGTCCTGTCACTCCCGACTTCGTCCCTCCCTTAGCCTTACCTCCATTTTTATGTGGCCGGGTTTTTGGTGTGGAGTGTCTTGAGAGTCGTACATATACAGAATACATACATGTCTGAAACACACACACACACACACACACACACACACACACACACACACACACACACACACACACACACACACACACACACACACACACACACACACACACTCGTACATACATACATACATACATGGATGGTCATTTGATATGGATGTCATGTGAATTGAAGTGGATGATCATGTGAAGTGAAAAGGATAGTTATGTGATGTGGATGGTCGTGTAAGATGATGTGTGCGGTCATGTGAGGTGAAGTGGATGGTTATGTGATGTGAAATAGATGGTCATGATAAGTGAAGGAGAAAGTAAAACAGTGGTGAGAGCGAGATCTTAGATTTTGGGGGGCAGGCAGCGGGGTGGAGGGGGCAGGGGGACGGAGAGGATAGATGGGGGGCTGGGGGGGGCAGGAATCCACTGGGGATGTCCAATCTGTGTGACAAAGAAACACTCTCGGGTCGGCGGGCGCTGGCTGCTAACCTTGATAAGGGTCTGATTGTGATAAATAGGATCTGAGAGGAGTTCTGTGTTTTTCACGCCCGGAAAATAGAATTGTTCGCACCTTTTGTCGGTCGCGGTGGGGAGCGTTGACCCCCCCCCCCACCTTCCACCGTGGCCGCTGTCCGGCTTCGAGAAAACTTTGTCTGGGATCTTTAATTGGTTTCCCGGGTTGGTAGTGAGTGTCATTGGGTGTCACATGGGGCCACCTATCCTGCCCTGCCTTGCCCTGCCCTTTCCTGCCCTGCCCTGCCCTGCCGTCCCTTCACCCTTTAACCCATTGCTACCCCCACGCTCCCCATTGACCATCCTTCCTTCATTAGACCCCTTGACCTCGTTTTTACTCCTTGATTTTCCTCCCCATTTCCCTAGACACACCCTTAAACCCTTCACACCCCCTGCCTTACATTCATTCGTCTCCCTCCTCTTGATCGTTCTTCTTCTCCCTGACCCTCCCTCACCCTCTTCTATCTATATCAGTCCGTAACAGATCCGCTTTTGGAAGAGAGGGAACAAGAATAAAAACTATCACTTTGTATTACTCCTGTACTCGTTGGGATTTCTGAGCAATTAATTTGTCTGCATAATGTCTTAATTGTGTTCTGTAGGTGGGAAATTAACCTGTGTTCCCTAGTAATCGTGGAAATACACCTCAGGTCCTTGCCATGGGGGTACGTTTGTGTATCAGGAAAACATATGGATAGTTTGAGATAAGAACAGGAAAATAGATTAACATACTATATAGCAGTGAAATAGACAAATTGCAATAGACAGATACGGGTTAAGTGAAATAGATAGATAGATAGGCAGTAGATAGGTAGTGAAACAGTCTGATATACTGTGTGGTTTAGTGTACAGTTTGTGTGAGATATTTGCTTCTTTCCTTAACCCTCTTCCCCCAACAGTACGATATGGGGACCTGGCTATAACATTGACTTGTGGGGTGTTCAAGGGGAAGACTGGGACTTAGAAACAATTGATTATCTGGTTTGATGGCCCTGGTTAATCTTCACTTACTTTGCCATTTTGTTTACCCTGTTTACACTTCATTTATGCTGTTTACGATCTTGTTTACCCTGTTTACCATCTTGTTTATTCCGTTTACTCTTCATTTACGCTGGTTACCATCTTGTTTATCCCTCTTACTCTTCATTGACGCTGTTTACCGTCTTTTTTACCCTGTTTACTCTTCATTTACGCTGTTTACCACCTTGTTTAGCTTGTTTACTCTTCATTTACGCTGTTTATCACCTTGTTTATCCTGTTTACTCTTCATTTATGCTGTTTATCACCTTGTTTATTCCGTTTACTCTTCATTTACGCTGTTTACCATCTTGTTTATCCTGTTTACTCTTCATTTACGCTGTTTACCACCTTGTTTATATTGTTTACATCCGGGAACAGACTTCGAGCCATCCAGCTGTAAACACCCACCACCGCTGCCTAAATTTACGATGACGTTGCGAATAGAGAAAAATGCGTGAAATTAATCCCCGGTTATGTGAGAGGAGAGGTGGGGGTAGTGGGGGTGTGGGGGTAGTGGGGGTGTGGGGGTTTGGAGGTGGGGTTGGGTTGGGTTGGGTGGGAGGTTTTAGGGAAGTGCTGGTGGTGTACATGTGTTTGGAGGTGAGGGTTGGGGGTTTGGAGTTAGAGTGAGGGGTTGTGGGAGGTTGCAGGGGGTTTGGAAGTGGGGTGCGGGTGGGGTTTATATGGAGGGTTACGGAGATTTTGAAGGTTCGGGTGGGGAGTTGGAGTTGGGGTGGTAGTGGTGGGGGTTATGAGGGAAACGAGGGTTGGGAGGGGTTTGGGTGGGGTGGTAAGACGGGGGTGGATGATTCTTTGGGTGCTAGGAGTCGTGGAGGTGGGAGTGGGGTTGAGGTGGAAGTTACGAGGATGGGGATTAGGGTGGTGTGGTTTGTAGGGTTGAAAGATAAGGCATTTGGGGGTTGGGTGGGTTATATGATTGAGGGTTGGGGAGGTGGGGGGGGGGAAAGAATTAAGAGTTGGGGGGGAATCTGGAGTAGGGAATGCTATGATAAACGTTTCCAATCAAATTAAGCACAACATTGTATTTTATTTTTTCAAGGGATTTTAACATGTGGATCGAATTACCTTCCAGTGTGGTAAGCCTTCATAAACAGACTTCATATAATTTCCCATATAAGCACGTTAACTTGTGATCCCCAGTAAATACAATACATTCACGGGAAAACCGTACGAAATGTGCTTCTCAATTTCTCCCTCTCATCCAACGAAGCGAGAAGCACCGGCCTAGCAGCGTTAGTTATTTTGTCTCTAATGTATGAACTTAATGGAGGAGGAATTTTAGACTCTGTTCCTAAGAAATTTCCACGACGGATTATCCAGGGTGGTCTTTCTCCCTTTTTCCTGGGTCTTTCTCATTTTTGTCTGGTCTGTCTTCCCATTTCCCTGGTCTTTCTCGCCTTTTCCTCGGTCTTTCTCGCCTTTTCCTAAGTCATTCTCACTTTCTTCTGATCGTTCTCATTTATCCTGGTATTTCTTACATTTCCTTGGTCTTTCTCACTTTTTCCTGGTCTTTCTTACTTTTTCCTGGCTTTTCTCACCTTTTCCTGGTTCTGTCTCTCATTTTCTTGGGTCTGTTTCTTATTTTCCTGGGTCTTTCTAATTTTTCCCTGGCTTTTCTCACCTTTTCCTGGGTCTCTCTCATTTTCCTTGGTTTTTCTCACTTTTTCCTGGGTCTTTCTTACTTTTTCCTGCCGGCTTCTAAAGGGATTGATGGAAAGGCGGATGATTTCTCACTTTGTCGTCATTATTTTTCGTAGCAGACTAGATATGGCAGTCGTAACTAGCCTCTTGCCATATAAAAATGCCTCGAAAGGAATTAGCACTTCTGTCGTTGTCTGATATTATTTCTGTTCCTTTCTGTGTCTGTCTGTTGCTCATTCTGTCTCTCCGTCTTCTCACTTTTCCACTTCCCGTTCCTTCCCTCATCCCCTCTCCTTCGTTCTTCTCCTCTCTGTGTGTGTGTGTGTCTCTCTCTCTCTCTCTCTCTCTCTCTCTCACACACACACACACACACACACACACACACACACACACACACACACACACACACACACACACACACACACACACACACGGAGCAAGGGAGTTGAAGAAGGGGGGAGAGGGAGGGGGTCCTCAATTAAACAAAAATGTCTTGGAAGGAGCGGCAGCAGCATTGGTTAATGAGCTTAGAAAGTTGGTACAATGCAGTAATGAATGTAAATTAGGTAATCATGAACGAAGTGAACTCAATTAAAGGTTTTTTTCGCTCCTATATCATCCAATTTCATGCTAATTTATTGTCGCCCGATTAACATGCTTGGCAATTCAAATGGGCGAGAGAGAAAACGAGCACTGGAGGGTAATGCGCTTGTCTCTAAGGGGAACTCCTGTATATTGTGTCCCTGGCCCTGTTTGTGTGTTTGTGTGCTTGTGTTCTGGTGTTTGAGAGAGAGAGAGAGGGAGAGAGAAAGTGTGTGTGTGTGTGTGTGTGTGTGTGTGTGTGTGTGTGTGTGTGTGTGTGTGTGTGTGTGTGTGTGTTCGGAGGATAATGTTCGTGTCTTTAATGGGAGACTCGTTTATATTGTCTCCGTCACCCTGTTTGTGCGTGCGTGCGTGTGTGTGTGTGTGTGTGTGTGTGTGTGTGTGTGTGTGTGTGTGTGTGTGTGTGTGTGTGTGTGTATAGCATAGTGAATAATACATCATCGCAGTGAACAGGCAAATTCCAGTTCTCTCTACGACCGTTCATATACCAAGGTTTATATTCTCACTGGCGTAACCCCATCCTCCTAACGATGCAATTTTTATTCTTTCGATTTTACTCAATAAAGATCCCATAGTAGTGAAAGGGTTAATAAAGGAACGATAAGATGCGGGATAAGTCAGAGAGGATTGTAAAACTGACAGATCTTTCTCCCCTTTCATTGCTCTCCCTCCCCACACAAGGTCGACTCCTCCCAGGCCTGACCCGTGCCTCCTTCCCTCTCGCTTCTTTCTTTCCTTCATTTCCAACCCCCCTCCTTCCCGACCTCACCCTCTCCTGGACCTTCCCTTACACTCATTCTCCCCTCACCCTGTCTCTTTCCCTCTTTTCCTCATTTTCTTTACCACAGTTCTTCATTCTTCCATCCCCTCCTTTTCCCTCCCCCTTCTTCTCCTTTTCCTCACTCTTCTTTCCTCCTCCTCCATCCTTCTATATATTCCAGCTTCCGCACACCAGTATTCCTTCTCTCTTGATTCACCCTGTTCCATCCTTCATTCTCTTTCAACCTCCCCACACCAGCATTCCCCCTCTATCTCTTCCCTCCCTTTCCCTCCCTCTCTCTTCCCTCCCCTTCCCTCTTACCTCCCCATCCCTCCCTCACTCATCTTCCCCAGCAGCTCTCGACCCCTCGCCTCTTCCCCGCAATTTCGCATGTCTTACGAATTGTAAAATCGCCCTATCCATTCCACTGTATCAAGCTGCCGAGAGAAATCCACCCGAAATTAAATTTGCCTACAAATCTTTTTGAGGCGGCTTCTTATGTGAGCCGCTCTGCCTCATTTGCATGTATGAATGTAGTCAGCGGATACGGTCGCACCCCTCGCTCCGGCCGGCGTAGATACGACTGTGGAGAGTTATGGAGAGTTTGATAGACGGGAGAAATTTATATACATATGGATATTTATGAATTTATATGTAAAAAAAATATATTAATCCATATACGTTCACGTCCCTCACTCTAGCCGGCATACATATGGTTATGGAGAATGATGGAGAGTTTGATAGACGGGAGAGACTTATATATATATGGATGTTTGTGAATTTATATATAAAGAACGAATATTAATCCATGTACGGTCGCGTCCCTCACTTCAGGCAACGTAGATACGGCCACGGAGAGTTACGGAATCAGAGAGAGAGGGAAATTTATAAATGGGGGTTGATTAAATTATGATATGCAGCAGGAAATATACGACAGTCGAAGAATATCCTCACGTCACTCACATATGCCACTATAGACATGGTTACGGAATTGCACAGAGTTTGATAGACGGAGGAATTTGTATACTGATGGTCGTGGATATAAATACTGCAGAATTTATATCAGGCGTTTAGCGAGTGGCCATTTTTGAGGTGAAGTTGACAGGTATGGGTTTCTGGATTCACTCGGAGTTTCATAGATGGGTGGAATTCTTACGTGGAGTTTCATAGATGGCTGGAATTGTTATGTGGAGTTTCATAGATGGATGGAATTCTTATGTGGAGTTTCATAGATGGATGGAATTCTTATGTGGAGTTTCATAGATGGATGGAATTCTTATGCGGAGTTTCATAGATGGATGGAATTCTTATGCGGAGTTTCATAGATGGATGGAATTTCTATGTGGACGAAGATGAGTAGACAGTTGTATCCGGTAGAATTTATAGTGAACTTAGAAGACAAAAATCGATCTTCAATCAGTGGTTAATACGGTGTTGCAGAGTTACAGGGAATTTAATAGATAGATAAAATTAGATGTGGATGAGTTTAATGCATACGGCGTGATTTTTTATTGATTTATATATATATTGTTTTACTGTTAAGGATATGAGTGGAGATGAATTTTTTTCTTATGGGCGAAAATAATGTTGGTGAATTTCATGTCTGGCAGGTATTAACTTTCCTTCAGTCAGGTTATTATTATTGTTATTATTTGTGTGTGTGTGTGTGTGTGTGTGTGTGTGTGTTCTCGCGATATTATTCAACTTGGGAAGAATTTCTAGAAGTAAATAGGTTAATGAAGTTTGTATCTAACCTCCCCTGTTCGAAAAATCTCTCTCCATAGCTGAAGAAAATCGTTTGAAAATAAAAACAAAATAAAATAATTGAATTAAAGGGAAATGGGGATAAATTCTGCCTTATTTCCGAATTTATATGAATGACCAAATTTATATGATGCCAGAGTGAGATGACTGAGGAAAATGTTTAATATGTGAGCAAAGTTATGTTTATTGCCAAATCTAAAGAGAAATTGGAGAGAAATCAAGCGGTTACGGTAAAGATATTAAGGGTGAATGAGAAGGGGAGATGGGAGGGGAAAGAGAGGGGAAGGGAGGAGTGGGAGAATGGTTGGTAAAGGTAGGGGAAAGGAAAAGGGAGGGGAAGAAGGAAAGAGAAGGGAAAGGACGTCTGTGGATGGGGGAAGAGAAAGGGAAAGGATTGGGGAAGGAGACAGAGGGAGAGAAAGGGAGTAAATGACGGGTGGGAAAGGGAGGGGAAAGGGGAAGGAGTGTATAAGGGGAAAGGAGAGTGAAGGGGAGTGGTTAATGTGTAAGAGGGAATGAACGGAAGAGGGGAAGGGAGCGGCAAGAGTAGGGGAAGGATCAGGGATATACGGAAGGAAATGGAGGGCTAAGAGGATGCGGGAAGAGGAAGGGAAGGGACAGAGGAATGGGTGAGGTGAAATGGGGAAAGGTGGTGGGAGGAGAAGGGAAAGGGGAGTGGTTGGCTGGTAAGAGGAAGTGAACGGAAGAGGGTAAGGGAAGGGAAGGGAGCCATGAGGGTGGGAAAAGAGGTGAGGGAGGACAAGGGAAAGGGGGAGGGCTGTGGAAAGGTTGGGGAAAGAGAATCCGGAAGGGGGAGAATCAGCAAGAGTAGGCAGAGGGAAGAGGGAGGGAGTAAAGTACCCCAGAAACGAATCACACCAATATCCCAACCCAGGAATGTAAATAAACGAGACACAGCCGGAAACTCCCCACCCCGCCAGACTTAAAGCGCTGTCTCAAGAACGCTCCGGCCATAATCAGAATGTGAGGCGGGGTTGGGGCCATTATGTAAAGCGGTGATGACGAAGCCTAGATCCCCCTCTCAACTCAGGCCCGCATATTTGCATTTAGAATCCATAGTTTCAAGTTTACGGCAGTTTTTATGGGGGGGCTCGAGCAAGGAGGTTTGTGGCTGTGGGGAAGAGAGGGGGATTGTGGGGGCTGTGTTTGTGTGTGTTTTGGGGTTTTGTGTGTGTGTGTGTGTGTGTGTGTGTGTGTGTGTGTGTGTGTGTGTGCGTGTGTTTTGAGGAGGTCGAGCAACGAGTTTTGTGGCATGGGGAAGAGTGGAAGGGCTTATGGAGGAGCTCTTGAGTGGTTGGTTGTGTGTGGATGTTTAGAAGTTCGTGTGTGTGTGTGTGTGTGTGTGTGTGTGTGTGTGTGTGTGTGTGTGTGTGTGTGTGTGTGTGTGTGTGTGTGTACAGAGTGTCGGTGTTGTGGTGTGGGTGTGATGGTGGCGTGAGTGAAGTGGTGTGGATGTGGTGGATTGGGAATGGTTGCTCTGTTGCAGTGATGTGGGTGTGGTATTATGGGTGTGGTGGTATGTGTGGGATGATGTGCATGTAGTGTGTAGGATCGTATGAAGTTAGCGTGACAAACGTAAACTATTTCACTCTTGCTGATGTTAGACATATTTTCCTTTCCCACGAGAAATCTAATATATGCTCAGTAGTAAGTGTACAAAAAAACTCGGAGTGAAGTTGTTAAATGGGAGTGAATGGCAGTGTAGGAAGTGCATACGTTGGAGTGGGATGGAGTAAGGAAGAGTGTGGTGGGAAGGAGAATGGAATAGGGAGTGGAGGGAGGGAAGGAGAGGTATGGAGTGGTGGAGAGAGGGGAGGGAGGGAAGGTGGAAGGGTCATGGGAGGGTGGAAGGGAAGGGTAGCGTATGGTGGAGATGAGGGGTATGGGAGGTGGGAAAGGATGAAGTGATAGGAACAAAGAGGGGGTAAGATGTGGAGGGAGGGAGGGTGGGGAGGAGTGGAGGGTTGAAGAGCGGGTGTGGCGGGAAAGGTAGAGTGAAAATACTAATTTTTAAAATGAGAGAGTGTCGTAGGATTAATGTTGGAAGAAAGAGTGGAGAAGTGTAGATTTAGAAGAGGCAGGAATGAGTGTAGTGGGAGGGAGAATGGAGGGTGTGGGAGGGGAAAGGGTAGGGGTTTGTGGTTGGGGAGGGAGTAGAGGTGAGGGGAAGGGGAGGGGTCCTGGTGACTTGTGGCTCCCTCCATTACATGTGGTCAGCGCAGGCAGATTTATGCCGGCCACCGCGTCTCCTGCCTCGCCCCTCTTCTGCCTCTCCCCACCCTGCCTAACCCCGTCTGCCTACCTCTCCATTATCCCTCAAGCACTGATCAACCCCTTCAATCCCTCAATCCCCCCAGAAATCCCCCCGTCAAGCAGAGAAAGCCAAAATAAGTGCCAAAACTCGGGGACATCGGGCTAGCGGGGTTGGGCGTAGGTGACCAATAATGGCATCTGTTCTTGACCAGTGGCCATTTTCTGATATATACACCGACAGTCATAAATAGTCGCTGATCAAGGGGCGACATTAAAGCTGGACCCCCATTCATATTACACTGACGTATATCTTCATTAAGAGAGAGAGAGAGAGTGAGAGGGTGAGGGGGGGTAGTCTGCCTTATAGTCTGTCCGTGAGTCAGTCAGGCAGGTAGGCCTATAATAAGATTAGTTTGGTGAGGTGTAATGTAACTTTAGTAGCCTCTGTAATTATTATTTTTATTGTTATTATTATTATTATTATTATTATTGTTATTATTATTATTATATCGGAGATTCACTTGTATGTGGATAATTGTGTAATCCATTTCACTAGACATTCCGTAGTATTTTTTTCCACTTTTTCTGTTTCTGAACCCTTCCTCACTGTCTGTATATGACCTGATGGGATGTGTGTCTGATTTCCCTTAGGCAGACAGGAAGACCGCCGAGGTAAGATGCTGAGTAGGGTTAGGGAAGCTATAAGAGAATGACATGGGTTAACTGGCTGAGTGAGGTTTTTGTATGTTACGTGAGAGTGTGTGTGTGTGTGTGTGTGTGTGTGTGTGTGTGTGTGTGTGTGTGAGCTTATCGAGGCAGACAGAGAGGGGGATGAAGTGGGACAGAGTGGGATATTGAGTGTGATCTGAGAGGAGTGTGGTGATGGGTGTCATATGAGAGGGATGTTTGAGATTTGAGAGGGTGTGTAAGTGCTGAATTTCTCTGGATGGATGGACAGACAAGCGAAAGAGGCTACATTAGAGGAGACATAGTAAAAAATAATTCGAGTGTAAATGTGATCTGATGGGAATGTGTGAGTGTGTGTAAGCGTGAACTGTGTGAAATAGAGTAATCTAACTGTGATATGAGAGTATGATGTTACCCCAGACGAACAGGTGGGTGAAGAGAGGAGATGAGAAGGAGAGGACAAGAGGAGAAGAGAGAAGAGGTAAGGTGATTACGGAAAGGTAAGGGAGAGGCTAAGAGGAGAGGGAAGGACTGGAGATAAGGGGGAGGAGAGGAGAGGTGAAGGAAAGGAGAGGAGAGGATAGGAGAGCGTGCCACAATCAGAGTTAATAGCACTGCCCGGCCGCTTCACCGCGCCTTATGTATTGGGCAACACCGACTGACGGCCACGCGTAGGAGCCCTCTGCTGGGAAGGATCTGTATTACCTCACATTTTTTACGCAGGGTGGTTCTTATATTGCTCCTCCCTTTGCCAATTCTAGTGTGTTGCGGGGACGGTTCATTGTGTTGATGCAAATGTGGGAGTGTGTTAGCAAAGTTGAATATTCTTAAGGTGATTTCATTCAGGTTTTCGACTCGTTCATGAGAGAAATTGTCCAGGGGGAAATATTCTGCACTTGTTCAGGTATATCCTTCACTAATTCATTCCTAACCTGAATACATTTGTCTGGACGGATCAGGAGCACAATGTTATCGTTATAAAGGGCTAATCCACATCACCCATTCTTTCTAATACACCCTAATGAGGTCTGTTCATCATACTAGTGTGTCTGCTTCCACACCTTGTCATACGAAATTTCACACTCTCTCTAGTCATCAGTAAACAGGTATTTCCACTTAAGGAGATAATTATTAAAAGTGCACGTTTTGATTTACTAGTTGATAATGATAACTAAATAATTCATGGAAGTTCTGGATAAAGAGATTGTGTTTGGCTGTAGAAAGTAAAATTACATAGGTTGTGAGGAAGAGACCGATAGAAAGAGAACGACGGTGAATAGAAGAGAGAGAGAGAGAGAGAGAGCACATTCATGTCTCATCACTTTCTGGCAAAACCGAAGATACTAGACCACTTAGTAGGAAGGACGTCAGAGGAAGGAGGGGGAGAGATGATATTGGCTGAGAGAGAGAGAGAGGGAGAGAGAGGGAGAGTCAGATTTTAGATAAATAGGTAGACAGATAGAGGATAGGCAGATAGGATACACAGAGAGGACAGGCAGACAGAGAAAGTGAAAGGACTAGTCATTAGAGAGAGTAAGAAAGCATAAAGCGAGATAGCCAGAGACAAATATTAGAGAGAAAATCGAAAGAGAGAAACTGAGATTCGAGAGAAAGATAGCCACAGCAGGGGTGAGAGAGAGAGAGAGAGAGAGAGAGAGAGAGAGGACGCAGCAGCTTATTCTGGTGTAATTCCGGAATGAGTCCTAGGAATGTGAACAATGAGATTGGCAATTAGAGGGCGTCCGAGCGGTCCATCCGTCGAGGGACCAATTAAAGCCGTAATGGCAGTGACCACCCGGCCTGGGATATACAGGGGGCCCGGTCCACATTTCACTTGGACCGGGAGGGCCTTAGGAAACACCCCACCCCACCCACACCCCGCCCAATCCCGCCCACCCACACCCCGTACGATCCAATCTAACCACACCTCGCCCAGTCCAATCCAACTACACCCCACCCGACCCAATCCACACCTCACCCCACCCCACCCCACCCAAAACCCACATTCCACCCAACTCAATCCACCCACCCTCATTCACACCCTTCCCAGTCCAACCCAGGCACACCCACACCCCTTCCAACCCAATCCACCCACCCACATTCACACGCTGCCCAATCCAACCCAGCCGCACTCACACCCCGCCCAACCCACACCCACTTACACCCCACTCTTGCAGTTTCTTCTCTCTCTCTCTAGTCTTTGTCTGCGTCTTTGAGAATTACTATTTGATCTGTTGATTGATAGTTAGATAGTTATTAGATAGATACTGGGGGACCGGACCCACTTGTCACTTGTACTTGAAGGGCCTTGGGAAGCACCCCTCCCCACCCTAACCCCACCCACACCCCACCCTCACCCACACATCCCTGTCTTCTTGCTGGCTTATTTACACGTACTTTCTAATTTTTGGTAGAAAGTAGATAGATAGATGGATAGATAGATAGATAGATAGATAATGTGGACGATTGGGCCGGAAGAGCACTAGGAAATACCCCGTTCCACCCTACCCGACCCCACCCTGACCCTCTCCTCCTCATTTGCGTATTTCAAGTTTGATATTTAATTGATAGATGGACACTGATAGATAGATAGATAGATATAATATGGAGGAGGGAGTCAGGAGAGCTCTAGGAATCACGTCCCCCCCCAGCCTTACCTACTTCTCTTCTGCCTACCTACCTACCTTCTCTACACCTGTCCTTTCTGCCTCCCTCATATTATTATTTATATCGTCGTTGTTAGAGGTTAATATGAGAGAGAGAGAGAAAGGGAGAGAGAAAGCATCCCACCTCAGGCCACCTTTCACTCACTTCTCTGTCTTTCTCTTCTTTGATTTTTTAAAGGTATAATACAGACACCATATACGCCATACCACAATGAACAGCATGGAAATACGATAACACACACCATACCTGATACCATACACGCCACACCACACCATCAGACAGACAGACAGGCAGACAGACAGTGCTGGGGGAAGAGTTGAGTTATTCCCTAGCCCCTGTCAGTAAAGGCCAATACCCCTCTGTCGATCTTTCAATATGACACACTCGCCCCGACAGGTGTGCACAGGTAGGCAAGCTTGGGGTCAAACTATGGGCAGTTTTATATATTTTAATTTATTTTTGACTTTTTGACAGGCTGAGGCGGCTCATGGATGTTTTTCTATATATTTTTTTTTGTTTTTGACTTTTTGAGTGGCTGATGAGGCTCTAATTTTGGTTTGATTTGTGTTTTAATTCAGGATGGTTTGCCCCGATGGCTGTTGGCAAGAAGTAACAATGTGGGACGTCCTCGTAAAGAAGGGGTGAACACACACACACACACACACACACACACACACACATTCTCAATGGTGTCATCTAGTTATTACAGGAATGAAATTGGATACTCGTCATCATAGTGATAGAGATATGAATTAGAAAGTGAGTGGATAGATAGACAAACTGGCAGATAGATAATAAAAGTGAACATTGACGCGCGGAGGGGTTAAACATTACATATAAATGAGATAAATGAACCCTGATGATAAACACTGACACGCTAAAGGTTTGCACGTAAAAATAAATAAATCAGATAAACACTAAAAAAACCATTGACACAGGGAGAGGTAAAACAGTAAGAATAAGAGTAAACATTAACCTTAAAATTAAACATATGAATAAATAACTCAGTAAATAAATAGATCAATAGATAAATAATGGAAAGTAAACATAGAGTATAAATAAACATTGACACGCGGGTCTGGCGTTTAAAGGGCCTCTCCCCTTTAACTCCTCGCTAAATATTTATGCAATATTCGGGGGTGGGTGCAGATTTAAATCCCCTTTTCCCTAATTTACGTATAAACTCAATCACTTTTACAAAAATAATGAAATAACTGTTATCGTGTGAATTAGATCGGGGGTCGTAATGTTTATTTAATAGATTGTGTGGGGGTGTGGGTGGGGGTGTGGGGAGAGGGTATGGAGGTATGGGTGGGGGTGTGGGGTGGGGGTGGAGAGGGCATGGGTGTGTTTGGAGGGGGTATGGGGGTGTGTGGAGGGGGTATGGGTGTGTGGCGTGTATGTGTACGTGTGTGTGTTATTTTTTTCCTGTCAGGTTTCTCTCTCTCTCTCTCTCTCTCTCTCTCTCTCTCTCTCTCTCTCTCTCTCTCTCTCTCGATTCCCTGTGTTTTCTCTCCCCCGTTTTCTCTCCATTTCTTGTGTTTTTTTCTGTTTTTCTTCTGTTTCCTTAGATTTCTCTCCTTTGTTTGTTATTGATCTGCTCTTGTTCTGTTTTCTTGTTATATCCCATTTTCTTTTTTTTTTCGCCTTCATTATGGTAATCTCTCTCAAATATTTCTTCTCTATTCCTACTTTTACTATAATGCTCATTCCCATTCACCCTCCCTTCCTCCCCTACCATTATCCCTCCCCCACTCAGCACAGCCCCTCCTTTCCTCCCCATCTTCTCCCTCCCCACTCGTTTCTGCCCTCCCTACCCCTCCCACCCTTCCTTTTTCACCCCTTCCCTCCTCTCCCTGCCCTTTCAATCCTCTTCCCACCCCTTCTTTTGTCTCCCTATTCCTGTTCCTGTTTCCCTCCTCACCTCTTCTCCTCGTCTCTTCCCTTCCCTTTCCTCACATCTTTCCTGTTTTTCTTCCTGCTCTATCCCCCTCCTATATATTCAGCCTCCTAAGCCCCTCTCTTCCATCCCCTTCGTCCCCCCAATCAAACCATCCTCCCCCTCCACTTTCTCCCCCTTTTCCACTCTCATCTACCCATCAGTCGCCTCCCCTTTTTTCCTCCACTCCCCCTCCTTTTTCGTTCCCAACACCCCTGTTTACTCCTCCCAACCTTAGCCTCCCCTCCTCATATTCCCCTCCTCTTGCGTTCCCTACACCCCTGTTTTCTCCTTCCAACCCTAGCCTCCCCTCCTCCTCTCCCCCCTCCTCATTCTTCATTCCCCTCTAGCGCCTCCCTTCCTCCCTGTCCTTACTCCATCCTTATCTACACTCTTCATACCTCTCTCCCCTGCTCCTCTTTTCTCCATACCCTCTCTGTTCCTTCGCTTTTCTCCCCTCCATCACTCTACGTCCCCCACCCCTATCCCGTACCTTCATTACCTCCCATTCCCTCATTATGCTCCTCTCACCCACCTTTTTTGTCCCCTCTTCCGTTCGTATGACCCATCTGCGCACCGAATCCGCTCCTCTTGCTTTCCCCTTTCCTGTTCCTTTTTACTCCACATTTCCACACCCCACACTCCCTTAACCCCCCTTTTTCACCCCTCCCTTCGACCTCCATACACCCCATTCTACCTCCCTTACACTCCCTTTGCCCCCATGCTCTTATTTCCACCCTCTGCTCTCCCTCTGCCCCTACTTTCACCTCCCTTCTCCTCCCTTTCACCCCTCTTCGCTCCTCTTCCACCACCCACGTCCCCCCTCCCTCTGTTCCTCATTCTGCCCCCTTTCTCCTCCCTTCCACCTCCTACGTCTCCCTTCTGTGCCTTCCTCCTCTTCCCCCCATTCCGCCCTCCCTCTCTCCCCCTATTCCGCTCTCCCTCTCTCCCCCCATTCCATCCCCTCTCTCCCCCTTTCCACCAACAACGCACCCCTATTCCGCCCTCCCTCTCTCCCTCTCAATCCCCCCCCTCTCTCCCCCCATTCCGCAGCTTCTCTACCCCATTCCTACCCCCCCCCATCGTCCCCATTCCGCTCCCTCTCTCCTCCCATTTCCACCACCTATGCCCCCCTTCGCCCCCCTCTTCCCAGCCCCTGTGGTGGCGGTGTGCGGCCTCAGTTCGCCGGATTTGCACATAAAATGCATGATCGGATTTTTGGTCGCAATATTGTGCCGCCCTCTTTTTTTATAAGTGGTTTTGTTGGTCGAGCGAACTAGGTCTGTAGGATCGTGTTGACGGAGACGGGAGAGGCAGAGTCCATTTTTTTTCATCTCTTGTTTTTTTTTTCGAGGTAATTAAACTGGGATCTAGGTATTTATTTTGATGAGAAGTGGACGTATGCTTATAAGTTTTAATTACTTGATGGCGGTGATTAATTTATTCATTTATTTCCACGTCTTTATTGGGACTGAAAATTGTCGACTCATTTCTGAATTGGTAAAGTGCGTTGATTATTATTATTATTTTTTTTTTTGCAGTATGTCTTAATCTTTCAGTCCGAGGATGTATTTTTTCATATTTTTTTGTGAGGAAGAAGGAACCAAAGGCTGAGCTTGGTTTCTCGAGACATTTATTTATTTATTTATTTTAACCCCCTTCATTAATGCGGTGGTTTCTAAAGGAGAATAAAATCGTTTGGTTCCAGCAAGAAAAACATTAAATAGACGGAATAGATGTACTTGGAAGGAAGGGGTTAATGAGAGAGAGAGAGAGAGAGAGAGAGAGAGAGTGAGTGAGTCAAGAAGAGTCCTTCCTCTGTAGAATAAGATCATGAAGAGTGCAAGATAACACACACACACACACACACACACACACACACACACACACACACACACAGCAGGTCACCGAAATGCAAGAACTCATACAAACACAAGAGATTATTTTTTCTTACTATTTTACCTTATATCTTAATAAATCTTTTGAGTCCTAGATCAGACTTCGCAAAAATCCATCCCAGCCGAGGGACCTCACTCGGGCTGGGGCATTCCATCCACTACACCACCGGACCAGCCTAATATTAATAAAACATTCGACCAGGTATGCAGATGAAGTTTTGGTCCTGAGTGAAAGTTTATTGCTGCATTTAAAAGCCACGAAAAATTGTATAAAAAAAAAAAGAGAACCGATTCCAGGTGGACATATGGATTAATTTTGTTTCTATGCGACATTTTATTAGTTTCTGTAAAAAATAATAAAACTCTGGGGAAATCCAGTCAGGAAATGTAAGCTGGTATTTTTTACAGTTCGGTACATTTGTTTGTGGAATTAGGAGAATATATTGATGGAGAGAGAGAGAGGGAGAGAGAGAATAATAAAAGATTAAATCTTGGCATCGAGACATGCAGGTTAATATCAGGCCACATGCATGTACTAGTGACACCCTGACCAGTGTGCATTCTGAATCATTATTTTTTTACCTCCCTTCCCTCCATCCCCCCTTCCCTTCCCTCTCCCTTCGTCTCTCTCCCCTTTTCTCCCTGTCCCTCTCCCTCCACCTCCTTTCCCCTTCCTCTCTCACCATCGTGTCTTTTCCTTTGCCTCTCAATTCCTATTTCCTTTACTCTTTCCTTCCACTTTCCCTCCCCTCCCGTTGCCTCCCTCGTCGTCTCTCTTCTTCCCTTCCTTCTTCGAGTCCCTTCCTTCCCTCCACTCCATGTATCCCTCCATCTTCAATTTCCCTCCTTCTCCATCCTTTTCCTTTCCTTCCCTCATCCCATTTTCTCCTTCTCCTCCTCCTCTTCTCTTCCTCACTTCCTATCCGTCTCTCCCCTCCCTTCTCTTCGTCTCCCACCACCCTCCATTTCCCTAGTCCCCCCCCCCTCTCCCATCCAATCCTATCCCATCCCTCCTTTCCCCTCCCCTCCCCTCATATCCTGTCCTCTCCCCTCCCTCCTCTTCTCTCTTCTCCCGTCCCTCAACTCTTTCCCTTCCCCCCTCTTTCCCTCTGTTCTCCCCCGTTCTTCCCGCTCTCTCCCCTCCCCTGCATCCCCCACCCCTTCCCCTGGTGGGTGGTTTAACGGGATCACCTGATTTGCAAATAAAATAAAATAAAACTGGTAAAGGTTTATCCAGTCCTCCCTCCAGTACGTTGCAGAGTAATTATGGGATTTTGTTAATGATGCACTGGCCGGCGATATTTTTCATTTTCTGTTTTGAGTTGGGGATTTTTTTTTCGGAGTTTTATATTAGGGGGGATTTGGGGGATTTATTTTAATAGGGGAAATTTTCGTTTTTTGATTAGGGGGGGCGTTTATTGGCGAGGCAGTGGTTGGATTTTTTTTTTTTTTAAATGGGGGCTCTATAGGATTTTTTTTTTTCCAATAGGGAGACTTTTTCGAGATATTTGTTAATGGACTTTTCGGTGTTTTATCACACACACACACACACACACACACACACACACACACACACACACATACACACAGAGTACTAATCCCTGATGTTTTTTTTTCTTTTCAAGTACACTACAGCAAGGTGCAAAAGTACCAGCAACGTGAACTCAGCAGTCAGGAAGGAACCCACATGTGTCTCACTCACCTCTCCTGCTGACCCTCAAAAACCCGGGAATACTCTACCATCTGATCAGCAGGAGCCCCCATTTACCTGCTTTCTCTCAGGAGCCAATAGATCACCTGCCGTATGAAAAGAGCAGACGCCTCGACTCACCTGCTCAGTGTGTAAAGTCAAAGAATAATCTCCCCATCTAAGCAGTAGCCGCCACAGTCATCTGCTTACTGCTTGGCCTTCATAATCTCCCAGCTAACAGTAGGTAAGTCCAAAGCCATTATTATTACTATTATTATTATTATTATTTTGGTAGATTCAGTGTGGATGTGGTTGATATTGCCGCTAAGTAAACCCCGTCCTTATGGGAAAAATATAGAGACACAGTATTGTTCTATTCTGCCTCTGGGGTACATCAGATAGGCTGTAAAATGAAAATCTGTGCCAAGTTAAGGTGAAAAGAATATAGGTAGAGCCATAGTTTTGTCCGTTTCTACCACAGAGGTACATCAAATGGGCTGCAAAGGAGCGAAAATCTAGGCCAAGTTAAGGTGAAGAGAGTATAGGAATCCAGAGGCAAAATGAGGTCAGATAAATAGAATATGTTATTGAATATGGCTTGGAGGCGGGAGAGGGAGTTCAGTGTTTATGCAGCTTTGGCGGGAAATGACTGCTGCTGCTGAGGGCCCAGGGAAATTACGGTGCCTGAAAGTATAACGCAGACCCGCAGTATAACGTAGACTCTAGCCAGGCATATTACGGAGGTTCTATATATAACGTAGATTCGAAGCTGGTATATAGATTCTGGCGCGGTATATAACGTAGGGTCTGAACGGGTATATTACGAAGATTCTGGCTTGGTATATAACGTAGAATGTGACTTCATATAATGTAGATCCTAGCCAACTTTATAACGCAGATTCTAAGCCGGTATATAACGTAAATTCTTTAATATGCTGAGGTGATAAGATTAAGCCAATATCGAGTTTACATCGTGAGAATTATGTGAGGAAAAAATTATATCCAATTACGAATATTACGGGAGTTATATCTGTAGGTAAAGGTAAAAATTAATATATATCTTTGTCCATTGCGAGTAACAAGTAATTATTTATGTATGCAATTATCAAAGAAAAAATTATACAAGAGACGTGCGATTATTAGGGAAAAATTATATTAAACCAGAACTAGGTGTGTGTTTTATAAGAGCACTTGGCATGAATTATAGTATGCGATTATTACAGGGAAAATTATAGTAGCACAGAGATAGACGATTTATACACGTATCGATTAAGCATGATGAATTATAGGACTGTGTGATTATCGTGGAAGAAATTATTGAAGAAGTGTGTAGGTAGGATGGTAGGAATTATATACAGTATCCCGGTTTACTTAGATTGTATAATAAAGCCAGTTTTGCATAAGCTCTAATTCCAATACTTTCTACGAATGATAGGACTGGTGGATATAGAGAAGCGCTTTGTGTGAATTATATCAGAAATTATATGGGAAACGTGCAATTATTACTGCAAAAATTATATATCGTGGAGGTTTTCCCGGCCGTTGCTCTTCCTCTCCCCTCCGCCTGGCCCCACACCTCGTCCAACCCAACCAATTTACGGGGCATAATCTTGGAAAATATGAAATCCGTTTCGAAATGGGCACTTCTATAACTCCCTCTCCCTCCCTCTCTCTCTTTCTCTCCCTTCCCTCTCACTCTTCCTCCTCCCTCACTCCCTCTTCCCTCCGTCTCTTTGCGTCTCCCCCTCCTCCCTCTTCCCTCTTCCACCTCGCTCTTCCCTCCGTCTCTTTTCTTCTCCTTTCGCTTCCCATCTTTTCCCTTTCCCCCTTCCCTTTGTCCCTCACCTCTCCACCCTCAGTCCCTTCCCTTCCCTCCTCCTCTTTTTCACTCCCCTCTCTCTCCATTTCTTCCCCTTCTCTATCCCCTGCTCTTCCTCTGCTTTCCATTTTAGCCTGTACCGTCCCCTTCCATTTCCTCGCCCTTGCCTACCGTATCCTCTTTCTGCCTGCCCTCTTTCCCTTCCCTTTCCCTCTCTTTAACCTTCCAGCCCTCCCTTCCCACTCATTTTCCCTCTCACTCATCTCCCTCATCAATCCCATTCCCTTTCACCCCTCCCCTCTTTCCTCTTCCTCCCCTCCTACTCACCTCCCCTCTCTCCAATATTCAGAAATAGTAGGGACTGTACATTTTCACAATCGGGCCATTTTCACTTCTCACCACATCTGCGCTATTTCCCCTCGCCACTTGAGAACCCACGTTGATCATCGCTGGTTGTCGGAGCGTGGCGGGGAAGGCTGGGTCGTAAAAGTTAAATTACTCAGTTTTCAGGCCCCCCTTCCACGGCCGCTATGAATCATGCTTTTATTACGCCGAGTGGGTGAATGTAGTGGAGGCCCTGGCTATTGTTACTGCCGCGTGCCTGGTGTGTTGAGGGTGGGAGGGTGGGTGTGGGTGTAGGTGGGTGAGGGGAGGGTAGGGGTGAGATGTGGTGGGTGGGGTGGTTAGAGTTAGGTTAGGATAGAGTGGGTTAGGTATCATGCACTTATTACACTGAGTGGATGAATATAATGGAGACCTGGGTTATTGTTGGCGACGCGTGCCTGGTTGGGTGCGAGTGAGAGGGTGGGTGTGGGTGTGGGAGTGTGGTGTGGGTGGGTGAGAGTGCCGGTGTGAAAGATTTGCTTGAGGTTGAAAGGGGTGAATGGAGAGGGATGTGTGTGTGGGTGAAGAGGTGGGGTGTTGGTGGTGCGGGTCTGGATGAGAGGTTTGTGAAAAGATGACGGTGGGAGGTGAGAGTTAGTGGAAGATGGTGTGTGTGTGTGTGTGTGTGTGTGTGTGTGTGTGTGTGTGTGTGTGTGTGTGTGTGTGTGTGTGTGTTTAACCCACCTTGGGGTCACTCAGCGCTCCAGGTTGAGAAATCTTAAGCCAAATAGATTCCTCAGAAGGGAACACTAATAAAATATAAAGTACACCATCTGCGTAAAGTAATCAAGCCCATAGTTAGCTCTTTAATCCGGTGACTTATTGATTTATTCTTGCTCTCTCCGGACGATTTTATTTCCCTCAAGAAGAAAACTTTGGCACTACGGAGATTAAGTGTATAAACTGCGTGAACCCCTTCCATGTGATAGATCTTGCTTAGAATCCATAAAATAGTTTGTTAGCGAGAGATACGTCATGGCAGTGAAGTGGTTGACCTTTAAGACTCCCGCAAGATTGGATTGGTGTCTTAGGAGTGTTCTTGAGGTCCCTGGGATTTGTCTTGTCCCGAACCTCTCCACTGATAACGCGGCTATGAGAGGGTGGGTGTGGGGTGTGCTAGGGAGGAGAGTAAAGGTGAGGGGAGGTGTGTGGGTGGTGGTGGGTGGCTGGGATGGGGAGAACGCGGCTGTGAGGGTGTGTGTGTGTGTGGGATGTGTAGTGGGGTAGGTGTGAAAGGAGGTGTGTGGGTGGTGGTGGGTGGCTGGAAGGGGGGAAGGTCATGGATAACAGATAAGGGGAATGATGAGAGGGTGGGTGGGGATGAAGATGGATGGTTTGGTGGAGGTGGATGTGGGTTGGGGGTGCGGGTAGGGTGCGTGAGGGTGTGGGGGGTGGAGAGGCCGTGGATAATAGATAAGAGAGGTGCGGAGGGACCGGGATTACGACAGATAAGGCCAGATGGTTCATGAAAGACCTCGCACGCCGAAGATAAGAGAAGGACAAGTAGATTTTTGGTGTGTGTGTGTGTGTAGCAAGACGACGTTAGGAGAAAGTTATAATTTGAGAAAAGGTATTATATCTCTTAACATGACAAAGAGTAGACTGATAATCCTATAAAATCCAAAGGGCACTGACCCTTTTCTGCTAAATTAGATATCAAAGTCGGCCTCATGAATCACTGTGGAGGGTATAGATCTTTCTCTGATTATTGAAACTCACAAATACACTCCATAATATGAGCCTAATACTACACCTTTCCTGCTTCTCACTTTCCCCTGCAGGCTAATATATTCTAAACTGAAAGAGGCTGTGTGTGTTTCCCAATCCGTATAGACGAATCTCAGGGAGGAAAGAAATTCTCCCTTTCTGTATTACTTCTTAGTTCTCTGTATATAAATTCTCACTTTCTGTAATATATATAAGTTCGTCTTTTCTCTATAAATTGTTTCTGTATAAATTTTTCCTTTTCAGTGTAAGTCCTCCTTTCTATATAAATTCCTCTTTCCTGTATAAATTCTTCCTTTCTGTAGCTATAAATTCTCCCTTTCTGTATAAAATCTCCTTTTGTATAAATTCTCCCTTTCTGTATAAATTTTTCCTCTGAATAAATTCTTCCTTTCTGTATTAATTCCTCCTCTTCTGTTTCAATTCTCCCTTTCTGTGTAAATTCCTCTTTTGTATATAAATTCTCCCTCTTTCTATAAATTTCCCCTCTGTGTATAAATTTTTCCTCTCTGTACAATTCCTCCCTTTCTGTATTAATTTTCTCTTTGTGTATTAATATCATCAAGTGTCAGGGCAGGGCTGCCTCCCGCACCAGGGGCCTTCACTCTCTGCCAAACACCACATTCACTGCGAAGCTTCATGTCCTATTTCCCTCTTTTGCTTACCTTCTCCCTAACATATGCGCCGCCTTTCCTTCCCCTCTGCGTTCTCATTCTGCCTCATTAATGCCTCTCCTTCAGCCCCTTCCTGCCCTCCTCCACGCCCCTGCACCCTCCCACCCCTAAACTCATCTTTTATCACCAACTTCAAGCGGTAGTTAGTCTGGGGGCCAAAGCATCTCTCGGGAATAACCCTTCCCTTTATATACAGTCATTACGTTTTGACCCCTCGACTCTTTCCCTCTTGTGCCTGAAAGTCCTCTTCCTCCTCCTCTTCCCTCACCCACACCTCATGACTCTTCCCTCCTCTCCTCTCCTCCGCCTCCCTCTTCCTTTCGCTCTCCCCTTCAGGCAGTGCTCATATATTTCCGTGTTACCCCTCATAAGCCTCTCCTCCCTGCTCTCATACGTACTCGCCTTCCCTGATTTAACTCACCAACTTCTTCCATCCTAGAAAGTTCATTATGGATCTCCTCTCGACACGCCATAAATACGTTTCCCACTTTTTTTTACCAGTAAGTCTCAAATCTTCCCTTTCCCTTCCTCATTCAGTTTCTTGGTTGTATCACTCCTTTTTGTTTCTTTTCAAAGCCCCATACCTCCTCTCTCCCTTAGTTATTTCCTCATCTTTTCTCTCTGCATATCCTCTACCCCCTCTTTTACCTCCGTATTCCCCCTTCCCTTCCCCCTTTCCATCTCCCCTTCCTCCTTCCCCATGCACCTCCCCTTTCTCCTCTCTCTCTTTCCCCTTCCCTCTTCCTCCATATCTGCTGTCCATCTCATCATCTCCTCTTCCTCTTCCTACTCATCTTCCTTCTCTCCTCTTCCTCATCTTCTATTTCCATCTCCCATTTACTCTCATGTCTCCTTTTCTCCACATCTCTCCCATTGTATCTCTTCATCTCGTCCTCTCCTGTCCTCTCGCTTCATTTCTTTCACTCCTCTTTCTCCATCCCCTTCTCCTCCCCCCTTTAACCCCCCCTCTTTATCTTTCTGTTTCTTCCCCTCTCCCTCACACTTCTCTCCCCACCTCATCTTCCTCTTCCTTATACCTCCTCTTTCTCTCTTTTTTGTGTTCCTTGTCTCCCCATTCCTCTTCCCTCTTTCAGCTCCGTCCATCTGCCATCCTTCCTTCCTTCCTTCCTCCTCCTCCTCCTCCTCCTCCTCCTCCTCCTCCTCCTCCTCCTCCTCCTCCTATCTGTCTCTCTCTCTTCATCTCCTCTTGCTGTTCCTCCTACCCCCTATCAATTTTTCTTCGGCCTCCCTCACACATACTTCCATTTCATCCTTCTGCTCCATTTCCTCCTCTTTCTATCACCCCTTTCCTCTCTCTCCTTCTCCATTTCCTGTTTCTCAAGCTCCCTCTCTTCCTTTCTCTTCTCTACCGCCCTCCTTCGTCCTCATCCATCCTTCCTCCTCGCCCTCCTCCTCCTTCTGTCTCCTGTTCTGTCCATTCCATTCCCTCTTCCTGTTTCTCAAACCCTCTCTGTTCCTTTCTCTTCTCTTCTTCCCTCCCCATCTGCCCTCCTTCCTCTCTCTCTCCATCCCTCTTGCCTTTCTCCCCCTCCCCCTCCCAAACTCTGCCTCTCTTCCTGTTCCTCAAAACCTCTCTCTTCCTTTCTCTTCTCTACCTCTTTTCCTCGTCCTCATTCCTCCTCCTTCTGTCTTCCCTTCTCTTTCCTCTCCATCCCCTCTTCCTGTTCCTCAAACCCCTTCTCTTCCTTTCCCTTTCACCTCCCTCCTTCCTCCACGTCCTTGCTCCTGCTCCTCCTCACCTTATGTCCCCATCCTTCTCAGTCTGCTACAAAATCACCTCATTCTCTGCTTATTCCAAAACTAACCTGGCCATTTGTCGCAGCGCCCCTCCTGAAGCCACCCCGTTTATATTCACAGTTGGCTGATCGTCCGAGAGCGCTGTTCATCCCCAGTTGTCTATTCACGTTCATTACCAGGTGTTGCCCGCTTCTCACTGCAGCCCTGTTGAAAAGGATGTGTGTGTGTGTGTGTGTATGTGTGTGTGTGTGGTGCTGAGGCTGTGTGCGTGTGTGTGTGTGCTGGAGGAAGGTAGGGTGGGTGGACCTGATGTAAAGAGAGGGCTGAGGGATGTGTGTGTGTGTGTGTGTGTGTGTGTGTGTGTGTGTGTGTGTGTGTGTGTGTAGTGATAGGGCGTGTGGGCTTGATATACAGAGAGGGCTGAGGGCAGATGGGCTGGTTGTGTTCATTCTCCTGTGTGTGTGCGTCGGGGTGGCCGGCTTGCCTTTGAGGGGGATGAATGTTTTATGCATGAGTGCTTGGAGTGTGTGTGTGTGTGTGTGTGTGTGTGTGTGTGTGTGTGTGTGTGTGTGTGTGTGTTTAAATAAAGTGATGTTGTTTTAATTCATGCACTTTCATAGAGTTTGCCCTGAAGGATTAATCTTCCAATAATTTTAGAGGGTTTCCGTCCTAGAGATATTGGTAAATGATTTTGGACTCGGGTGGTTTGTCTGGCTTGAGAGTTAGGGTGATAATCATTTTCTTTGAGATATCAGGAATGTGGTTGCGAGTCATAAGAAAAGTTGAAGAAGGGTATTTATGGGTCTAGGGACGAGGTGTTGAAGCTTATTTTTTGTAGTTTGGTCTCGTCTTTGTATTAACACACGGTATATGGTCCTGAGAAGTTCCTTTGTAATTTCCCGAAGAAATGTGCTTCTATGCAGACACCTTGGCTATGTAGAATCTTGAGTCTTTTCCATATGGCATCTTGTCTTGGTGAAAATTTGTAGTCATTCAGCCTGCCCCAGTGAAGTGTGGTCATACCCAGCCCCCTCACCCATTTGCCTGTATCCCTGTATTTCTTCAGTATTTGGATCGCTGCTCATCTGGAAGATTTGGAAATTCCCCTTTTTTTCTCATATCCTTCTTTCTCAACTTCAGTATGTAATCTGTCCAGGACGGTGGTGATCTTACACTGCTTTCAGAGATTTCTGGTCATACTCCTTTTGGATTTCAGTGAAACCTTTGCTGTTGTGGTAAGCACCTCATAGGTTGTCAACAAATTCTGGCACGGATCTTGATTTTGGAGTTCTTAGGAAGAGACATATTGCAGACTTTTGGCCCTTGGTTCTTTTTTATTGTTACTTATAGACAGCACCGCCACTACTACCACCTCACTTCACGTCATCTCACCTCACCGAACCTCACCACCTCATGACCCCCAGGTACCTCACGACCCCTCCCCCTTTGGTCAGTATCGCAGCTCCTGGTATGAATAATTGAAGGCGTGGGTGAAATTCTTCAGATCTCTTAAAGCTGGAACTCCATATACCCTCCAAGACCACCTCCTTCCTACCTCACTAGTACCTCCTCTGTACCTCCTTCACCTGCTCTCTTTCTTCCTCTCACATTTCCTGTACCTACATTCTATCGCCTTCTTCCTCCATTTTCCTTCCAATCTTCTTCTTTTTCCCCTTCCTTGTCCCTCTCTCTCTCCTTCACCATCTTTCTTTATTCATCGTCCTCTCATCTGTGTACCTCATCTCTTCTCTTTTTGCTCTCCCTTTCTTCCCTCCCTCTCCAAAAACTTTCAGCGCCTCCCCTCTCCCTTCTTCACTTCCTCTCTCTCTCTACCTTCTCTCCTCTTCCTTTCATCTCCTTCTTCGCCCATCTCCTCTCTTTCTCCCTTTCTTGTCTTCATTTCATCTCTCTTCATCTACCTTTTCCGAGGTTACTTCTTGTCTTTCTCCTTTTTCTTCCTCAGTTCTCTCATCCATTTTTTTTTCATCTTCCTCTCTTTCTCTTTTCCCTTCCTCCTTGTCCCACTCTATTTTCCTCTTCCGTCCCCGTTCCCCCGCTTCTCTCTCTCTCTCTCTCTCTCAAATCTGTTTTCCCGTACCCTCCTCCTCTTCCTTCTACTCCTCAACTTTGCTCCCTCTTCCCTCCTCTTTTTTTTTCTCTCTCTCTCTTTTGCCGGGTACTCTTACACTTTCTCCATATATATATTTTTCTTCCTCCCCTTCCCCTCTCCTCCTCACCCCTCCTCCCCACTTCCCTTCCTCCCCTTCCTCTCTACATCCCTCCCCCTGCACATCCTCGCTCTGCTATTGGCTGTAGGGTGGCGACCAGGGTCCAATAGGAAAGTTGTATGATATTAATATGCCGGGTCCTCTCCTCCCCTCTCCCCTTCTATTAATCATATCTGGCACTCTTATTGGTTGGCACTCCATGGCACTCTCCTCCTATTGGTTAGCTCTGCCGGCTGGAGGGGTGGTTGGACGCGAGATCGGTGGGGAGGAGGTTGGAAAGAAAGTATGTCTTAAGATTTGTTGTGTTTTCTTGTACTGTACCATTTCTTCTTCATTTTCCATCTCCTCCTCCTCCTCCTCCTCCTCCGTCATCATCTTCTTCTTCCTGCTTTCGTCTTCTTCTTCTTCTGTTTATTACGTGAACGAGATGGAAGGCAACCATCTCATGGCCAGAACTAATCTTGGTCGGAACTAATCTCACGGTCCTTGAGAAATTGGGGAAGCAAAAGAAAGGATATCAGAGAGAGAGAGAGAGAGAGAGAGGGTGTGCTGGACTTGTGAAGGAGGGAGGGAGGGAGGGAAGGAAGGGGGGAGGGAGGGAGAGAGAGAAGGAAGAAGGGGGGGGGAAGGGAACGGCCGAGGCCTTGTAAGATGTTATTGATTGATGATGGTGTCCGAGCGAACCCCCCCCCCTCCTTCCCCCTCTTCCCCCCTCGTCTTCCTTCTTCCTCTCCCCCCTTCCTCCTTCTTCATCTCATCCTCCTCCCAGCCCCTCTCCCCCCTCCCGTTTCATCTGGATCTCTCTCGTCCTTTCCTCTCTTCTCCCTCATCTCTTCCTCTCCTCCTTTCCCCTCTTCGACCTCTCCCCTCCCCCTTCCTCCTCTCTCCTCTTCCCACATCTTCCTCTCTTATATCTGGATTTCCCTCCCCTCTGCCCCATCTCTCTCCCCCACTCTTTTTTCCCCTTCCTCTCCCCTCTTTATCCCCTTTCCCTTTACCTCTCTCTCTCTCCTCTCCCCCTCTTTTCCCTCTTTTCTCTTAGTCTCCCTTCCTCCATCCCTCCTCCCCTTTCCTCTCCCCCCTTCCTCTCCTTCTCAGAATCCCCTGCCCTCTTCTTTTATACCTCTCTCCATTCTGCTCTTCCCCCCATACTCTCTCTTTCTTCTTCCCTTTTCTCCCTCTTCCTTTCTCTCTCTTTTGTCCTCTCTTGTCTCCCTCTCTCCCATGTCTCGCTCTCTCCCTGCCTCCCCTCGCCCCTCTCTCCCTTCTCCCCTTTCTCTTCCCCTTCTCCCCTCATATGGACCTCCTTTCTTCTGTTCACTCTGTCTTCTTCCCCTTCAACTTATCCTCCTCCTCCTCCTACATTTATTCAATTTTGTGTTATTGTTCATACTTTTGTTCCCTTTGTTCCCCTCTCTATCTTTGTATCTATCTTGTGCATCTGTATCTGTCTGTCTATCTGTCTATCTATCTGTCTATCTATCTATCTATCTGTCTGTCTGTCTGTCTATCCATCTATCTCTTATCACGTACCATCTTCTTCACCTTCTCTTCCTTCTTCCACAGTTCTCAGTCTTCTTATTCTATACCCCCCTTCTTCCCCTCCCGCATTCCCCCTCTTTTCCCCCCCACTCCCTTTATTTCTACCCCCTCCCTCCCTTCCCCCCATCTCACTCGTTCACTGCCCACTGGTCTTTCACGACGGAGGGAGGGGGGAGAGAGGGGGGAGGGGGAAAAGAAAGAGGAGAAGAAGGCAGGAGAAGCGAGTGGAGGGACGGATGGATCTGGAAGGCGCCGTGCATTAGGAGAAAAATAAATCAACAATTCTTCTCGAAAACCTGAGATGAAGTACGCGATGTTCACGGACTTGTGGGTGGTGAAAAACATGATGCATAACAGATTTACAGGGGCACTAGATGAAGTACCCGACGTTCACGGATTTACGGATGAAGAACATGATGAAGAACAGTTTTACGCGGACACTAGAGGAAGTACGCGAAGGTCACGGGTTTATGAATGGTGAAGAACATGATCAGTAACAGTTGTACAGGAAAACTAGGTGAAATACTCGAAGATCAGGGAGTTGTAAGTGGTGAAGTGCATCCTGGTCCTGTTTTATTCAGGTGAAGGACGGTGAAATACCCGAGGATCCCTGAATTACCTGGTCTTAAGTGATGGGGGTGAAGTACACGGTGTTTAGGTAGGATATTAACTACCTTTATCCAAAAATTAATCGCTTAGGAAGAGGTGCTAGGGAATACGGCACATGGTCTTAACTTAGTCTCCCCTGAAGATCCGTTTTCTGTGATGCTGAGGCCAGTTTAACACGTATTCTCGTCGGTTAAGGAAGTTCCCTAACACTTCTTCCTTAGCGATTTATTTTTGGATATGGCTGGTTAATATCCTTTAGTACAATGTTCTTTAATGCAGAGTATGGCGATATTGGAAGGATTTTTGTAACGTGATAGGAAGGTGTAATAGGCAAAATAAATCGCTTAGGGAAAGATGTTAGGGAGTCTCCTTAACCGAATGAGGTATAAATGAAATAACTATAATGATAAAATGAATTAATATGATAAGAGACGAAGGATATGAATTCTACCATAGCACTAAGGTATCGCGCACAGGTAGACTGAACGCTAATTTAAGAGAAGGAAGAGGATCCAGGAAATTACCATAAATGCTTTGGTCAGCGGAAGGAGAGAGAGAGAGAGAGAGAGAAGAAAAGGTGAAATGATGATAAGAAAGATATGATGATGATGATGGTGATGTGTGTGTCTGTGTGTGTGTGTGTGTGTGTGTGAGAGAGAGAGAGAGAGAGAGAGAGAGAGGCAATTACAGAGAGGTCAGTGACTCGGGTCAATTTTTAAGTTGACCATTTTTCATGTAGGTGACAACGTGAAGGTACCAACAAGGCCTACTATTCTCTCTCTCTCTCTCTCTCTCTCTCTCTCTCTCTCTCTCTCTCTCTCTCTCTCTCTCTTTCTCTCTCTCTCTCCTACAAACAGTCCTTCCTCATACACACTAAAGTAACCCGCCCGATCCACCTGTAATGTAGGAGGGTGGGTGGGTTTCTTACCTGAGAGAGAGAGAGAGAGAGAAAGAGAGAGAGTAAAGGATAAGAGAGAAATAAAGGACTATGTGAGATGGTGTTAAAAAAAAAAAAAGAGATGAGATGTGTGTGTGTGTGTGTGTGTGTGTGTGTGTGTGTGAGAGAGAGAGAGAGAGAGAGAGAGAGAGAGAGGAAGGGAAGATATACCAGCCGCCCCTCTCAGAGCCCCCCACCGCCCCCCACTCTCCTCAAGACTGTTGTTATGAGGGAGTAGACCCCGCCCCCGGCTGACCACCGCTCTCTCTCTCTCTCTCTCTCTCTCTCTCTCTCTCTCTCTCTCTCTCTCTCTCTCTCTCTCTCTCTCTCTCTCAGCATCTTCCTTGATATTTTCTCTCCGACTCTCCTTCCTTACTCTCTTTTATTCATGTAAGGAGACTTTTTTAACAGATTTATATACACCATTCACTGACCCCCCTCTAGAGCTGTTTCTTCGGAGTAAAATCAAGAAGACTTAGTAAGAATGATATAAGAATCTCGCCATCTTGTCGAAGTGGTTAATTATTATCATATGACAAGTAGCAAGAATATTATATAGAGTTGGTATCGTAGTGAGAGAGAGAGAGAGAGAGGGAGAGAGAGGAGATAATGAAGATAGTAGAATGAGGTCTAGTCTTTAGAGTTCTTCAGCTGCTATACTCGTTTTACTCTGGCCTAAAATTGACATCTTTCCATCTTGAATATTGAGTTTTAACAATAGACTAACGGTGGAGGGTGGTGCTAGTCACAAAGAAGTGCTATGGAAATGATGTAGAGCCTTAGTATTGTCTTTTCCTGTCACTGAACCACGAGCAATAAGCCGCAAAATGATGAAGATCTGGGCCAAGTTAGAGTGCAAGGAGTATAGGAAGATTAACCAGCGTGTCTTGATACAGAGATTGGAAAAGAGGGAAGGTAGATTGACAGGAAGGTGATGATTTAAACAGAGGATTTCGTGGCACCGTTTCCCGTGCGATTTATTTTGCCTGTACAGGATTAGAAACAGACGAGGTAGATTAGGAGGAAGAACTGGAAATATTAAGCCAATTCCTTCGTGGCATAGTTTCCTTAGCGAGTTATTTTACTACAGGATCTTAATATTCTCTGATACTGACTACGAGCATCAGTGACAATAATAAAATGCAAAACGTAAGATAAATCGTTTAGGAAAAGGTGTTGCGGAATATTCCATGATCACAGGAACGAAGTGGAGGGAGGGAGTATATGAGGGAGGGTGTTGTATCGTGGTATGTGGTCGTTAATGAGTAAGGACAGGTATGAGGGAGGGTGGTGTGTTGTTGGAAGGGGTGTTTACTGAGTTGGAGGTGAAATTTCGAGAGAGAGACAGAGAGAGAGAGAGAATTATCTTCATTAAAATATATATATTTTTCTTTCATTTCTTTTCTTGCATTTTATTTTTTGAGCTTTCATCCAGTTCATTTTTTTTTTTACCTTCTCCATTATTTTAGCTTCTTCATTTACCTTCAGTTTATTAGATTTTCTTGTGTTCTTTCTTCTTCATTTACCTGGTTTCTTTCCCAGTTATATTAATTTCATTCTTTTATGTATATTTGTAGTTCTCACAGTCTTCATCTTCTTCATTTCCTCCAGTCTTCATTTACTCTATTTCCCCCAATTCTCCATTTTCTTTATTTCCCTCAACCTTCGTCTGTTTTCTTTATCCATTTTCTTCGTTGTCTTATTCTTCTTCATTTCGTCATTTCCTCGGTCATTTTTCCCGGTTAAGTTTCCTTTATATTTCCTTTTCCCTCATTCTTGTTCTTCTTCCTTCATTCTGCTTGACATTCTTAGTTTCCTTCTATTTTCTTCATTTTTTCTTTCGTATTCCATCTATCTTTTTCTTCCTCTTCGTTTTTATTTCTTACTTGTATTATTGTTTTTCGTCTTGTGTCTTTTTTGTCATTTTTCTTATCATTTGCTCCTCTCTGGTATTTTCCGATTCTGACTCTCTCTCTCTCTCCTTTTTTCCTTAGTTCTGTCTTTTCCTCCCCTCCCTCTTCATTTCTCCTTCACGTTTTCCCTCATCCTTCTCTGTACCAACTCCATCCCTCCCCATCCATCTCTTCTCTTCCCTCTCACCTCTCTGTCTTCTTCCTTCCCCTCTTTCCTCTTATCTCTCTCTCTCTCTGCCTTCATTCACTCTTTCTCCTCTTCCTCATATTCCTCTCTCTCACTATCCCCTTTCACTCTTCCTCTCCTCTTCCCTCACATCCCGCTACTTCTGTCCCCCATCTCTTCCTTCTCATCCCTCTCTGTACCTCCCTTCCTCTTCCCTCTCATCCCTCTCTCTCTCTCTCTACCTCCTCTCTCCCTTCCTCCCTAACCCCCCCCCCTGCTCAAGATCACTATGGCAACACTCGCCCCGATGGACACAGATGGACACCATTCTCCCGACGTTTTCGCTCGCTTTTATTTTCGCCCCGCTCCCTCCCTCGCTCGCTTGAATTTTCGCCCCTCTCCCTCCCTCGGCGCCTCCCCCCGCGCCCTGGAGGAGGCCATAAGGAAGGATAACGCAGGAGAGAGCAGAAGGAGGGAGAACCGAGGCGAAAAGGGGGAGGAACCGA
Source organism: Coenobita brevimanus (assembly GCF_032717465.1). Lineage (NCBI taxonomy): Eukaryota > Metazoa > Arthropoda > Malacostraca > Decapoda > Coenobitidae > Coenobita > Coenobita brevimanus. Next base: position 910,678 of record NC_136973.1, on the reverse strand, counting down.
GTCGTAGGAACTCGAAAAAGGCTTCCCCGACCGCCAAAATAAAACACCCGCGCAGTCCCACGGAGGAAAATCGTATCTCAGAATTTTATTACGTGTATTAAACTTTTATTCTCCTCTCTCTCTTTCCTCCTACTCCTCCCTCTCTCTCTCTCCCTTCTCTCCCTCCATCTCTCCTTCCTTGCCTCCCGCTCTGACGGACAGACGGTGAGGTGCGCGCGCAGGACGTAATGGAACACGCCATATACTCCCGCCCGACGCTGCCAGAATGTTGAAGAAGTGGTCAAGCATTTTTCCTCCTCCTCGCCTTCTCCTCCTCCTCCTCCTCCTCCTCCTCCTGCCGCTCCTCCAGCTCCCTCTCTCCCTCTTTTTCCCTTCTTTTTTTCCCTTCATTTTAGGGGCGAGGAGAGGTATTATGGAGGCTGGACGGAGGGAAGGAAGGAAGGAAGGGAGAGGGCGGGAGAATCTTACTGTCGCCATATTGTTGACCACCGACAGTCACTTGTTTTTCTTGGTCCATCCTCTACACTACTACTTTCTACCACTACAGGGACTTGTATAATTATTCTGGCCGTCACACACCAAAAAAGTTAGGATTATTTACAGCATTTACGGCCCTCGCGAGGTGGAAAAAATGCCCTCAACTTTGTCTGGGAAACATCTATCAAAGAGTATTGCAATTCCTAATATGTGTTAATCATATATTATTTTGACGATCACCCCCCCCTCAAAAAAGAAGAAAATAAAAATTAAATTAGAGTGATTTACACCCCAAGCGAACTACAAAAAAATTCCCTAACCTTTAACAAGGGAGGCATCTGTCAAAGGACATTGTAATTCCAGAGAAATGTGTGAATCGTATTATTATTCTGGGATTTTAAAAAAGAAAAGGGACGATTTACTGCCCACGGGAGCGAGAAGGAAAATAAGATAATACGGTAAACATGGACAGAGGGAGCGTCTATCAAAGGACGTGACAATTCCAGAGGGATTTGTGAATCATATAATTATTCTGGCGATCACACCCCAAAAAATAGATGAAAAAAAAGAAGCTTAGGATTATTTACAGTCCATGCGAGCTAAGATAAAAATAAAAAATACGGTAAACATGGACAGAGGCAGCATCTATCAAAGGACATCGCAATTCCGGAGAAATGTGTGTGTTGAATTTGAGGATCCCGCCGTGTTTACTCTAGTTTACGATCCTCCCGTTCAATCCTCGTCAGACGTCATTGGGAGTGATGTCTGCGCTGCCCCCCTCCCCATACCCCCCACCACCCCTGTCTTTCCTCTCCCCCCCCCTCTCTTCTACCCTGTCTCCCTTTCTCCCCATCCCTCCCTCTCTCCTGTCTCTCTTCCTGTCTCCCGTTCTCCTCATCCCCCCTTTTTCCTACCCCCTCCCTCTCTTCTCGCAGTCTGTCCCCATTCCCTCCTCTTTCCTGTCCCCCCCCTCTCGCTCCTGCTTCCCTTTCTCTCCATTCCCCCTCTTTCCTGCCACTTTTCTCTCTCTCTCTCTCTCTCTCTCTTCTGCCTCCCTTTCTTCCCTCCCTATACCCCCTCCGTATTCGTTCTCTACCTTTTCCTCTCCCCTCTTTTCTCTCCCCTCTCCCCTTCTGCCCCTTTCTGTCCTGTTTCCTTCTCCCCTTTTTCTGTCCCCACTTCCTTTCTGCCCTTCTCTCTCTAGTCTCCCTCTCTCCCCTCCCACTTCGTTATCTTCCTTTTCTCTCCGCTCTTTCCCGTTCCCTCTAGCTCTCTACTCCTCTCTCCCATGTGTCCCTTTCTCCTTTCTCAATTCCTCACTCTCACTTCCCTCTTTCCAGTCCTTTTCTCTTCCCCATTTCCCCTCTTACCCTCTCCGCGCCTTCCCCATGTCCCTCTCCCTCTTTTCATTTCCCCCTCCTCCCTCCTTCTCTCCTTCCCACACTCCTCATCCCCTCCCCATCCCCTCTCCATGCCCCTCTCTCTTCTAGTCACCCTACCTATTCGTTTTCTCTGCCCACTCTTGCTCTCCCTTCTCCAACCCATCCTTTCCACTTCTCCCTCCCCTTTCCTTCTCACCCTACTCCTCTTTCCCTCATCCTCTGCCCCTGTTTTTCCTCCAGCATCCCCCACTCTATTTCTTCTCTCCTTCTTCTTCCCATCTTCTGTTTCCCTCTCCTATCTCCATTTTTTTTCCCCTCTCTTCTGTCTCGCCGTTCTTTCATTTATCGTTTCTCCTGTCTCAGCCCTCTTCTCCTCCTCTCCTTTTCCCTCTCTCTTCTTCTCCCACTTCCTCTCCCTCTGTCACTTTTCCCTTCTTCTTCTCCTCTCCTGTCTCCTCCTCTTCCCCTTTCCTTTTATTCTCCCTCTTCCCACGTATTCCATTCTCATCTGTCCGCCTCCTCCCCCCTTAACCTTCTCCTCTCTCCCCCCTTCCTCCTTCCCCCCGTCTCCCTCTTCCTTCCTCCCCCCTACTCCCTTCGACACTACCACCCTTCCTTACATATACTTTACCATAGACTCACCTTAGGCTTTATACTCTTTGCTTACGGAGCCTCACAAACACATCTTCTTTATGAGTTCATTTCTTCATCTAACTCTGCGTATTGTATTCATTCTCAGCTTCTTGACATATACTTATCTATTTATCTGTTTTATCTGTTAATATATTTTCATCTAAATATCCATACCAGAAGAACAGTCGAGTCTACATCAATGTTTTCGCTGTTATTACCGTCTAATTGTCGCATGGTCGTTGATTAAGGTGTCTCCCTGTTACTATTTCATTACCTTGTTTATTTCTGTTTCGTACGATAATATATTTTTTTGTGTTATAGAACCTAGTGTGTGTGTGTGTGTGTGTGTGTGTGTGTGTGTGTGTGTGTGTGTGTGTGTTTTGTGTATATACGGTATATATGTAATTGCTTGTATGTATGTTTGGAGAAGAAAGTGTGTGTACATTTATGTTTGTGTTTGTGAGTGGAGACAGGTATCGGGGTGAGGTGGTGTGGTGGTTGGAGGTGAGGGAGTGTACGGGCAAGGAGGGGGAAGTGTGGTGGTGTGAGGGGGTGAAGGTGGGGGCGGTGGTGTAGAAATGAATGTATGATGGGGTGTAAGGGCAAGGAGGGGGCAGTGTGATGGTGTGGGGAATGAAGGTGAAAATGGGGGCGGTGGTGTGAGGGACTGAAGGCAGGGGGGACAGGTTGGTGGTGTAAGAGCAGAGTTAGGAGGTGGTGGTGTGAGGGGGTGAAGGTGGGGAGGGGGCGGTGTTGTGTGAGGCGGTGTGAGAGTAGGGGGGCGGCGTTCCCCTTGCCCAGCCTTTGGTATTCAGGAGGCACCCCCAGTCCTGGATAGACTTCTTCTTGCTGGGGGCCAACACCAAGTTTCTGACACGCCCTGTTACCCTCCTCCTTTGCCGTGGGAGGGGGAGGTGGGGGAGGGAGATACGGGGGAGATGAGGGGGAAGGATAGGATGATGGGAGGGTTAGATGGTATGGTGATAAAGAGGAAAGATGAGGGAGAGATAGAAGAAAGATGAGGGGGGAGGTAGGGTGATGCGATGGTGAGATGGTATGGAGAGATGGGGGAATGATCAGGGAGAGAGATAGCGGGAAGATGAGGGTGAAGTAGGGAGACGTAGGTGGAAGACGAGGGTGAAAGATAATGGGAAGATGAGGGGGGGTTAGGGAGACAGGGGACAATTAAGGGTGAGAGAGAGGGAGAGAGGTAGGGAGAAGAAGAGGTGGAGGTGGGGAGATACAGGGGGAAGAAAAGAGTGAGGAGGGGAAGATAGGGTGAGGGAAGTGAGGCAGATTAGTTAAAGATAGCAGCATGAAGGGGAGTCAGAGGTAGGGAGGGGAAAAGGTAAGGGGAGTTGGGGAAAAGAGGAGGTAGCGGTAGGGTGATAAGGAGGCGAGAGGGGATAGGGATAAATAGTGGAAAGAGGATGGGGAGCCAGGGTGAGGGGGAGGTGCAGGGGGTAGTAAGTAGGTGAGGGGAAAGAGTAGGTGACAGATGGTGTAGTGAATTAATGATGAAGGGAAGAATATTTGAGGGAAGATATGACAATAGGAAAGGAAGGTAAGAGGTAGGTTTAGGGACAAATGCAGGGGTGGGGAAGGGTACGGGGAAGAGGAGGTCAGGGATCATGAATAGAATGGAAGTCGAAGGGAAATAAAATAGGTAGACGGGGGTGATGAGGAAAGAGATAGGGAAGGGAGGTATGGAGGGGGAGGGACGAGGTTTTGGAGGTAGTAGGTAATGTATGGAATGAATGTGGATGGGAAATATGTTTGAGGGGAAGAGGAAGAGAGGTTATAGGAGATGGGAGGGAGGGGTGGAGTGGATGTAAGGAGGTAGGGAGAGAGTTTTAATCTACATATTACATCACAGTATCGACTTTTATGTTACTGATGCATGCTGTGTCTATGTTAAAGGAATATAAATTACACAGAAAATATTAAGATCAAATGTTCATAATAATTCGCTAAGGTAGAGTTGCTACGGAGCCTCCTGTGCCATCTAGAAGACAGCCAAGAGGACTCAGAGCGACCCCCGTTTTCTCTGATGCTAACGTAAACTAGCCTAAACCGTCCTCACCTCACTGTCACCCCCCTTACTACCCCTGCCTTTTGTGTGGGTAGAGGCAGTCTGGGGTTAATCTTGTCCCCTCAGCCCCCCCTGAGCTCCCCCTGTAGCCAGATAACACCAAACTAATAAGTAAACCCGGGAATACTGTATTGATGAAGCTTCGGATCTTCTACCCCCTTCTACTTGTGTGCCCCATTTCTGCCCCAGCCTGCCCCCTTCCATCCCCCCTTCCCCAGATAACACAGCCACCATAACAAACTATAAGGGAACTGCAGATAATAAAACGAGTGAACGGTAACCCCCTCCCGTTCCCTCCGCTCCACAGACCCCCTTCATCCCCCTCGCTCATCCTTTCTCTGATCTCTTCCCCTTCCTTTAACCCCCTCCCTTCCCCTCCTCAAACCCCTTCCACCTCCTTCCCCACAGCACCAGGCTAGTAAGGAAACTGCACACTTCCTGTACGCCGCAATGAGCCCTGATTTCCTCACAAGTCCACGATAATTTTTATGATAATTTTGGCGGAGGAAGACCTTTTGGGGGGAACAGCCATAGTGAGCAAAACTATGGCATAATAAGGAGTGTGTGTGTGTGTGTGTGTGTGTGTGTGTGTGTGTGTTTGTGTCTGTGCATGTATGTAAGTGTATGTGTTTGTGCATGTGTATGTAAATATGTGTGCGTGTATATGTGTTTGTGTACTTACGTATGTATGTATGTATGAATACAGTATTTAAGGTGTGTGTGTGTGTGTGTGTGTGTGTGTGTGTAAGGAAGACCTTTGGGGGTAACAGCGTCATACATAAGGTGGCTGCATTGCCCCACCGCCCTCAGCCGCCTGTGCTATGCCCTCGTTCCTTGTGTCATTATGCCAGCCTTTAAGAATAAGCATAATTAAGAAAAGCTACGGCATAACAAGGTGACTCCCTCTCCCACTCTCTTTCTGTGTGTGTGTGTGTGTGTGTGTGTGTGTGGAAGTTGGTTTTGAGAGCCCTTGCACTTCTCACAGCCAGCCAACTACCGTCTTTCTCTGTTCCCTTTAATATGGCGGAGTTTTTGCATTCGTCACGAGATGATACACTTATGAAATCAATCCAAATTTATACATTACGAAACTTTAACGTAGACATTCACTACACACACATTTCTGATTCTACAGCTCTTATTTTCAGAGGATAAGCTTTAGACTGTCTTTATATATATGTCTCTTTCGTCTGTCTGTGCCTGTCTCTGCTTCAGTTTCCGCCAGTCCTTCTGGTTACCTGTCTGTTTCTGTCTGTTCTAATCCCAATTTGAGGCATATCTTTGTCTTTACCTGTGTGTTATTTTCTTATACTGATCCAAAGACGTGTCCTCTTTCACTATCTTTGGCATTTTAGGTCTGTGTCTCTCTCTGTTTTGTGTCTGCCCGTTTTTCTCTTTCCCAGTTCAGATGTCATGTTATGGTCTTTGTCATACTGTCTGTCTGTATGTCTTCTCTGTCGTGTTTCTTGTCTTTCTTTGATCAGGTCTGAGGAGTGTACCCTCTCTCTCTCTCTCTCTCTCTCTCTCTCTCTCTCTCTCTCTCTCTCTCTCTCTCTCTCTCTCGTCCACTAGTTAATGAGCCTTACAGCGTCGTCCTCACATGGGTTACGGTAATGACGACTTCAGGCCATTTGCTTCCCCTTGGAATTTGCATGCCAGTGTTGTCTTAGAATCATGAGGGGGTGCCAAGGCTTCCTCAATTTCCCCCCCCCCCCCCCCCGTCTTGGCCTCCAGTTGCCCGAATCGGTGGTGTAGTGGTGGCGTATCGAGCTCGCAGGTGGAGAATAGTTCGATTCTTGGGCCGGTCAGAGTGTTAGACAAGTTCCGTTTCCCCTGTACCCCTTCCCACCCCATGCTTAGGGATCCTGGGTATGATTTCGATTATTGGTTTAACTTTAGATGGAAGACTGAGATTTAGCAAAATATAATTACTTGATGCTCGTGTGATGGATATTAATTTCAAAGCGCGTTCTGTCTTCTACCTGCAGGGGTCTTTACTAGTGGCGGATCCAGAGGGGGTGGCCCCCCTTTTTTCAGCTATGTCGTATTTTTTCCAGGTAGTTAAAAGGAAAAACCATTAGTCAGTATTATTAATATTTAAGAGCACGAAGGTGTCGAAAAATCCCTTGTTTCTGCGATGGTGAAAATTCGATCTCGACAAAGTGGAGGGTGAAAATTAAAATATCTCGACAAAGTGGAGGGTGAAAATTAAAATATCTCGACAAAGTGAAGGGTGAAAATTAAAATATCTCGACAAAGTGAAGGGTGAAAATTAAAATATCTCGACAAAGTGAAGGGTGAAAATTAAAATATCTCGACAAAGTGAAGGGTGAAAATTAAAATATCTCGACAAAGTGAAGGGTGAAAATTAAAATATCTCGACAAAGTGAAGGGTGAAAATTAAAATATCTCGACAAAGTGAAGGGTGAAAATTAAAATATCTCGACAAAGTGAAGGGTGAAAATTAAAATATCTCGACAAAGTGAAGGGTGAACATTCGATCTCGAGAAAGTGGGAGGCGAAAATGAAGATCTGAACAAAGTGGATGTTGTGGAATATTTTGAAGATGATGTCTCGGGCGGGTGGATGTCCCAGGTGGAGTAATTATGTGGGTGTGTGAGTGTGGAGGCAGCACAGCGGGAAGGGTCGGCTGGGTGGTAAGGAGATTAAGTGGTTCCGCTTTATCTTTCTCATCTGGGTAAACTGTTGTGTGGCGCGATCACGGTAATGTTGTTTAATGACTCGGGCAGCCAGGGAGGAGGAGGAACACTGCTATGACGCTCTGGAGGGACCACGACGCTGCTGTGGGCTTGGTGTGCGCTGCCAGACCACTCCAGACCATAAAGCAGGAGACCACAGGAATACTACGGGGCAAGGATGCACTTACACAGATATGACGGCTTTGAGGGACCACTGCCAGACCACTCCAGACTATAAAGCAGACCACAGGAATACATTAGGACGGGAAGACCGTTTAAGCATGAGAGAAGCAGCAGTGATGGGACGGTCTTGAGGGACCACGACATTGCTGTGGTCTTAGTGTGCACTGCCAGACCACTCCAGACCATGAAGCAGAAGACCACAGGAACACCACAATGGCAAGGGCACCGTTAGAGTATGCTGCATATTATTCCTTGACATTTTCTGAACATCCTTTATTCGTTTTAACATCACGTAGTTTTAATAGTAACATAAAGGGGATATTGGTGTTTAATGTGCAAAATAAATCGCTGAAGGAGAGGTGTTAAGAGTTCTCCAGTCCCTTTAACGTATACTGCCTTATCACACCACAGAAAAGGAGACTAAAATATGCCACCATATAACCAGAAATGAACAATTATGAAACTACAGGAGCCGAAAACCAGAACATAAGAGAGAAATATTAATAACTGGCTGCAGGGAGATCATTTTAGGGCATGGAGACCAGACCAGGGTAGGGCAGGGTAAGGTAAGGTGGTGTAAGGTAGGGTAGGGAAGGGTAAGGTGGTGTAAGGTAGGGTAGGGGGGTAGGGTAGGGTAGGCTTGAGTGCGATAGGACTGGGTATGGAAGGACAGGGTAGGGTAGAGTGTGCTGGTGTTAGGGTAGGGTAGGGTAGGGTAGAAGGAAAGCTAGGGTAGAGTACAGTAGGGTAGGGTAGGAGGTAGGGCAGGGTAAAGCAGGGTGGGGTACAGTAGGTGGGATTAAGAGCACCGTGATTACTCTAGATTTGCGTAAGACCTTATGTTAGTAAAATTAATGAAGATTTTTTGAAGGGGATGTACCGCCACTGCCATCCGCCGCGCTGTCTGTGATGAGCTGAGGCCTCTTAGCACAAGACAGTCAGGGCTGTGTTGTGGGTGGCATCCTAGCACCTCTGTCATAGCGATTTATTTTGCACAGTACACTTTACATTCTCCTTTATGCTGTTTATTTCGTTTTAAGCGTTCCTTCCAGTAATGGCCAAACGTCCCCTAACTTTCTCCCTATCCACATGAGAAAGTTGGACTACAGAAAGAGGACAACTTCAGCCTACAGTCCACCGGGGTCATGTTCAGATGAGCCTGCTGTTGCGACTCCTACCACTGCTGTCGGCTGGAGTTGGCAGAGGCTGAGACGTATCTAATTAAGCCAGGCAGGTCGATGATTGAGGCGGTAAAAAGTGATTCCCATTAGGGCCAAGTTGAGGCAGGGATGGAGCCGAGTTATTGACGACCATATGCACCCCAGCCCTCCCTTCCCAACCCTCCATCAGCTAAGGATAATCGTCTGGAAGCAACATAAGAAATAATATGAGGTATAAACGTATTAATAAATTGCGGTGAAGTAGGTAGGGTTGACGATAGAGACGGCTAAAAGTTGAGTCAAGTTGAGCACAATATTGACGACCATTCGTGCACCAACCCTCCTTTCCAACCCTCCATCGCTGAGTAAAATCATTTGAAAGTAACATAAGAAAAATGTGAGGTATAGATACACATACGGTAGTAATTAAAGATGGAGAAGCGTCCGGGGTCGATAATTGAGGCTGTAAAAAGTGATTCCGTGTAGGGCTATTGCATACCATAGCACCCTTACCTTCCCTTTCCAACCCTCCATCGGCTGAGGAAAACCGTCTGCAGGTAACGCGTATCTGGACGCGGAAAGAGTGAAAACCACTTGAATCCTGTAAAAAAAATCGTACGAGAGCTACAGTAGAATAATAGTGATCACATCGTCGTGGAGGGGTTTGGAGCGGTAAAGTAGGGTTTGGAGTGGCAACGAAGAGTTTCGGATAGTAACGGATCTAGCTTGTAAATGGAGAGAGAGAGAGAGAGAAAGAGAGAGAGAGAGAGAGAGAGAGAGAGAGAGATCTACCGTAACGCTTTCGGAATAAGACAACGGCCAAGTATTCACCAACATAAGCGGAACTTCAATGGTGGCGTTTAACTTGTCGGCGCAATGCATTTAAAACTGCTTAATGCGCGCTTCGTTCGTCCTCGCCGTCAAGTTAGCGTCTAATCTAATAATTTTCCTTTTCGCGATGGAAACAAAAAGCGCGCGTGCGTTTTTCCTCCAGGTGGGAACTACAAAAAAATATGGTCGAAATTGAATAAGGGTTTTCGCTGCCCCCGGGAGGATTCGTATTAACAAAGTTCAATTCTGTGTCGCCTTGAGGTCCCAGTCGCGTTGCTTTAGGAGGCTCCCAGTGCTGGAGAGGGACGCCTTCACGTGGTGGCACTGATAATTGTCTCTCCTCTCTCTCTAGCGAGAAAGAGGCAGGTGGACTTCAGGGGATGGGTAACCTCAGTCTGCAGTCCACAGAGTTCATATTCAGAGGGACGCCTTCACCTGGTGGCATGGATATAACCGGGAGGCTCCGTTGCCAGGTTAATTTATTTTTGTACGCTATTTATGCAGAGTTTGGCGATGTTCGAATGATTTAAATAACACAGAAGAGAATAGCACAGTGTAACAGCAATATTCAGGATTATTCGCTAAGGAAGGAGTGTTAAGACAGCCTGCGAATCCAACGAGAATACGATCCTTAAAGATAATGGGCTTGAGTTAAGGGCAAAGGAATAAAACATAATACAGAGGTGCAGTGTTCAAGATAAGTCGCTAAGGAAGAGGTGCTAAGACAGGCTGCAAAGACGACGAGAATACGATCCTTGAAGACAGGGGGCGTGGGTTCATGTCATATCCCTCCGCGTAGCAACACAGCCCGCCCATTACGATGCAAACTAGTTCCATTATCATGACAATAAGACCTCCATATCGAGCTAGTTATTGTTCCTAAGATGATCTCCACGACCTAACCCCCTTTCTCTCCCTCTCTCCTTCGTCCTCTCTTTACCTCTTTCTTCTCACCCACTCCTCTCTTCCTCTCCTCCTTCCCCGTTAGTGATGATCTCCGCAATCTAACCCCTTTTCTCTCCTTCTCTCCCTGCTCCTCTCATTGTCTGATTCTTCTCTTCCTCCCTTCTCTTCCTGTCCTCGTTTCGCACACAAGATCATCTCCAGGACCTAACCCCCTTCTCTGTCCCTCTCTCCTTCGTCCTTGTTTGCCCTCTCCTCTCATCGACTCCTCTCTCGTTCTCCAACTTCCCCACCTCCTTCACTTTCTTTTTTCCTTTCTCTTCTAACTCACTCCTCCTTTCCTCCTCTTCTCCATTTCCACCTCCCTCTCCCACCGCGTCAAATCCTTCCATCTCTCCTCCTTGCCCCGTTCCTCCTCCGCTTCCTCCTTCGTCGTGCCGGTGTAATTCCTCTTCCATTCTGTCTTTTATGAGGTGTCTGGGATGATATTCAGGCGCGCGATATCCTGCAAGGGCCTCCAAATGGGATTCTCTCCGCCTCTTGTTATTACCGCTGAGTTAAATTATTTGGAATCATAGCAGTAGCCTTCTATTATAGCCAGCTGCTTCTAAGGCACTGCGCAGACTCCGTACGTTAGCGTCGGAACCCCAGAATCCTGATGTCTCCAACCCACACCGCCTCCAGTCTTAGCAAATTCACCCTTAAGACGGTCCTAACTAAGAGCCATTAACTCGTCTTTAGGACCCGTGGCGGCTTGCACCCTTCCACCGGGCAAATAATGAATAAAGTGTCTTCCATTGTCTTTCCACTGTTTCTGACGCTAATATCAGAATAGTCAATTTATTTCCGTAGATTTTTACAAGATGTAACAATTATTGGAGATCCCCGGGAGAGGCTGGCACTGGCTCCCGGGTGTCGAGAAATATCGAGGGGGATTCATCTCGGAGACAGGACCGCTTTCCTCCCGAGACTCAGATAATGACGCTACCGACGCCCCAAGTTTCAACTCCCACAACCAGCCTCGGAATTTTGATTTGAGGAGTAATTAATATTCAGAGTGGCTGCCGGCTGGGTCTTCTCTGTCCTCCTTCTGCGGGACTTTAGTGCTGGGCCCCTCACTAGGCTGTGGGGGGTTAAGTAGGCTGTGGGAGAGCTGTGTAGGCTGTGAGTGTTTTGTGTAGGGAGGGAGGGAGTTGTGGAGGCTTATATAGAGTGTGTAGGTCGTGAGTTTTGTGGGACGTGGAGGCTTGTGTAGGGTGCGGGTAGTGTAGGGTGTAGGAAAGATGTGAGTAGGCTGTGAGTGAATCATGAATGAGTTGTGTGGGGTGTGGGTGGCTGTGTAAAGTGTGCAGTGAGTGTGTAGATAATAATTAGGTTGTGTGGGGTGTGTAGGGTTGTGTAGAGCGTGGGTGAGTTGTGTAGGGGGGTTGTATAGGCTGTAAAATGATCGCGAGTTTTGTATTATGTGAAGAATAAACCCTAACTAGTCCTCAGAGGAAACCCTCTCATGTCCTTTTGGGTTGGAGAGCCGTAACCCACTAAACCACCAGGCGTCATTAGAAAAAGAAGCATCCTAGGCAAATAATGGATCCCCTATATAGGCGGCTAGGGTCTTGATAAATTGCCATTGTTCTTTGGTTGTATGTTTATTAGTAGATATATCTCATTCTTGTGAGCATCCCCCCCCACACACACCTCTACACACCCCTCTCTCTTACAGCTCGACACACCCCAGCCCTCACCTCCACAACCCTCCCCACCGACACTCATCCCCACCCACACACAGCTCCACACTCCCCCACCCTAATACCCCCTCCACAGCCCCCTGCCGAGGCCTGTGATGGACTCCTCCTTACCTTGAATGTTATCAGTTTTGTAGCCAGGTTGATAAGAGGAAAGCTACAGTCCATTGATTTGGTCATTGTTGTACTGGTGGCCCTCTTGCAAGATCTCGTTACTACCGCCTACTTGCTTGGCCCATTGCTATGTTGCTAACTGTTACTGCGCTCTCTCTCTCTCTCTCTCTCTCTCTCTCTCTCTCTCTCTCTCTCTCTCTCTCACACACACACACACACACACACACACACACACACACACACACACACACACACACACACACACACACACACACACACACACACACACACCGATGCCCCCTTGCTTGCCTCTCCCCCATCCACACCTCCTTCTACGTTTCTCTTGCCTGCATCCACACCACGCACACTATCCCATCCACACCGTCACATCCACCCACACACCCCACCAACATCTCTTTCGCCTCCACCCACACCTCTCCCCACATCCTCACCACCACCCACATCCACACACATCACTGTTCACATCCAGAGCACTACCCACAGCATCCCCCTTGACATCCAGTTACACACCCACACCACCCTTTTCTCCCCTCCACCCACACCCTCATCGTTACCCACATCCTTATCTTCACTCACATCCACACATCTGCTCAAGCTTTCCGCACTCCACACCCTCATCCCCACCCACACCCCTCACTTAAACCCTTGTCATCATCCACACCCCGCATCCACCATCCACCCACACCCTACATACACCCACAACCCTATCTTCATACACACCATCCTCTTTCCCTACCCAAACCATCCCCACACCCCCACATACACACCATCTTCACCCACGCTATCCACACCGCCTTCACCCACATCCCCAAACCCACACCTGCCCTCCTCCCTCCCCAACCTCAACATAATCAGCCGATCCATCCACACGCCCAAAAAAGCATAGAAAAAACTACTGCCCCAAAAAAATCCCATGGGCTGAAATATGTGTAAAATTAAAT